>NW_024062733.1:10557500-11157500 GCF_006381635.1 Hibiscus syriacus
TAATCTTACTTTGAGGTTCATGACGGATATCACGAATCATGCATATTTAACTACTTTACTTGAGATTCCGCAGGATTTCGACGTCGATATTGCCTATGAGGCTCTTACCGACTTGGCTGGCCACACGTTCAATGCTCGCTCGACTCAAGCTCATCTTATCCATGACCTGGCTTTGCGCTACATCCACCGCTTCCTCGCCTACAATTACTCCGGCCGGAATGACTCGTCCTCCTCCTTGAGCCGAATTGAACTATTTTTCTTATGGTGCATGTCAGCCGGCCAGCGGGTGAACTTGGGATTTTGGTTTGCTCAAGCCTTTGAGATCGTTATTCTATCCAATCGCCCACTTATCCTTGGCTCTTACATTACTCATTTAGCTTCTTGCATCGTTAATTTTGATGTTACACATTTTACTTATGTTTTTTTCCATAAATGCTTTGAATGAGCGATGTTTGAATTCGATGGGCCTTCTTGCTAAAACCTCAAGCGCACCATACTTTGTTCCACCAGGTGTCCTCACTCATCGCCGCGAGCAAGTCTTCGTTCGTCGTAATACGCCATAACCGCCACCTGCAGCACCTCGCCCGGATGTAGAGTCTCAAATGGATGAAGTCCACAGCCGCCTCCATTCCATTGAGACGAATATTACTGAGATTCTTTCCTATTCCGTCTTAGCGCCTCACATCGCGGCCAAGGCCATGGTCGACATTAAATCTGGGCAGTACTTTATTCCTTCTCTTGCACTTTAGTTTTACGTTTTGAGATAAAACGCTTTAAGTGAGGGGGAGTAGAGTGTCAGTTAAATTTCCCTTTAGCTTATCTTTATGTTTTGATTCTAGTATGTGTTGGTTGGATTTGCGGAAATTTCATTGAATTTCTTTGTCTTGTTAAAATATTTTGGAATGCTATGCTTGTTTAGGAATACATGATTGTTTAGGTTAGGATGTTCTTGATAGCGAATAGCATGAATTGTGATAAAGTTGGTATTTTTGTGATATTCCATGATTTTGTTGGTTGAAATGTGATTAGCTTAATGCATGAAAATAATTGGTGAGATTTGAGCCTTTACGAGCATATCATTTTCACTCTCATTTTGTTGGATTGAGTGTGTCGAATTTGACATTGGTATTCTAGAACCTGCATTTTAAATACTGTCAAGATTACACATGGACATGATGCTTAAAAATGATTTGGGCCCTTAGGATTAATCATTACGTTTCCCCCCACTAAATTGCCTACCCATGCATTTTCCCCTAGTTAACCACTTTTGAGCCTATTCTCGCTTCTTTGATTTCACCACATATATAAACCCAAGCCTTTTTATTTTATCCCTCCTTTCTACCCTTTTCAGAGTAAGTGAGCAGTTATCCGGTGTATGCTCCAAAAAAAAGAGAAACAATAGCAGTTAAAAAAAACAGAAAAAAGAAGTTGTTCGAAAAAAAGAAACAAAAGAGAAAAAAAGACATGAAAAAATGGAAAACAAAACAAAAAAAATGTGAAAAAAAATCAAATGCATTCCGAAAAGAATTTGTTGTTTGATAGTTTGTCTTTTTATCTTATTGTGTTTAATGTTTTGATGGAGTTGAACTTGTTATTTGTTAGTTCCTTGCCTTGAATTCTAGCATATTACTTATCCTTTTCCCCACCTTTACCTAAGTCTCGTTACAACCAATAATAGACCCTTTGATTTATGCATCTTATTCTTATTAGTAGTGGAGATTTGATTTACTTGCAGGCCTATGGTAATATCGTGTCAGTTCTGACATTGAACGTTTCTTTACCCCAAACACATTGAGTGATTTGAGTGAATCCCGGTAAGGTGTTGAGTTATAAACATTGAGATTAATGAATGGATGGATGTTACAATTGCATTGGACTTGTTCCAATTGGTGATATTCAATTGATTAATGTCTTGACTTGAATAGTTATTGTGGTCTCTACCTTGCTTCATCGAATGTGAAACTTGACAAAGAACGATTGTAATTTTTGACTTATTTGATTATATCATACTTGAGGACAAGCATGAGATAAGTGAGGGGGAATTTGATGAGTGTTCTAAATCGTTAATATTTGCTCGTTATTTATTCGATCTTGTGGATTTATTGCTGCTAATTTGGATGTGTTATGCTTATTTTAGTGCAGGTTATTACTTTTCAGAATTAGTGATAAAACGGGTGCATTCTGTATTTTTTTATTATTTGGTCATGACTGGAGACATGGGCACGACTCTGGGCACGACACGATCTGACGTGGCAGTTTCTAGAAGGTCCAATTAGCAGCAGTTTCTAGAACATCTACTCAGCGCGCCTTCTGGAAGATGGACGAGCAGAGTTGCATTAGGAGACTTGGTTAAAGTTTGAATTTAGGAAAAACAATTATCTTTAGGATTATTTTATTTTAATATATTTGTTTATCCTTAGGCTTTGAGAGGCTATAAATACCTTCTTGGGGTAAGGCTAAACACACATCTCAGATTACAATCTTATTTTATTTCTAGTTTTATAAATGTTCTCTCATTTTACTTTTAAAGTTTTCTAATTTTACTTTATTTTAAAGCTTTATTTTTAAATATGCTAAGTATGACTTTTGTCATGCTTAGTTAAATTTTTCATAAGTCGAGAGCTGAAGCGATGTCTCAATTCTAACGGGAGAATTGAAACAAGCTCTTAATATCTTCGGAATATCTCTCTCAATCTCTGCGCTTATTTTTCAAAATCAAAAGATAGACTTTGGTCAAGATTGTTGTTGCGATTAAACGTGTGGGAGGAAGATTCGGCTTATAGAAAACACATTTGACTTCCTGGGTACACACTTGGCGAGATAGCTTCGCCAAGAGGAAATTGAGATCAGAATTGACGGTTATAGTAGTAACAATCCGAGTCGGTCGCCAAGAAATTAAACAGTAATTGATATACAACAATTGATGTTGATTACATCAATTTCTGAAGCCAGAATCAAAGATTGCCTTGGGTATTCAGTATACAACATAGAGTCACGGGGATTGCCCTTGTAGACAAAGTAACTGACGTGAATCCCGAAGGGGAAATCTAATTCGATGATCTAAAGGAAATTGAGTCAAAGTGAAGCTTGAGGTTGTTTTTACCATATCCATTTTCAACGTTTAATTCTTGAATTTCTTAATTCTTATTTTAAAGCAATTTTTACTATTTAATATCTTTTTACCAAACCCTCCATTTTACTACTTATCTCCTGTAAAATCATTTAAACATAAATTTATAATTTTCTAAATCCCTGTGGAATCGACCCTTACTTCTCTGTACTACGGTATTTCCTTTATTTATTAATTAAGAAGAAGGATTTTTATTTGGCATCAAAACGATAATTGTCAATTATCAAGAGGCCCATATATAAATATGTTGTAACAACATCCATTAGGCGAAAAGTAAGTCATTCTTTTACTGCCATTCTAATAAAAAATCTAAAAGTAGTTGCATCCATAATTGGGGAGTATGTTTCTTCATAATCGATTATTGGTCTTTGTGAAAATCCATGTGCAACCAAACGAGCTTTGTATCTCACAATTTCCCCTTTTTCATTTCTCTTTCTTACAATATGACCATCCAACTTAAAAAAAACCAATTTGGACCTCATCCCTTTTTTGGGATCAATATGACACTCCAACTTCAAAAAAAACTCAATGTGGCCCTTTGAATAACGTTTTCCGTCGTTGACCAACAGAACCATTACTTTTGGTTGATGTGGCACGTCAAAGATGTTGGTTTTCAGTTTAATGTTTTTATAAATTGGTTAAATTACACCATTCATCATTCAACTATCTTCTCTCTTCTATTTGGATCACTAAACTTTAAAAACTTTGAATTTAATCATTCAACCAATTTTAATCACAACTTATTATTATTATTTGTGTATGATGTGGCATTTATTATTATTATTTTATTAATATATGATTAAAATAATATTAATTAAATTAAAATTTAGAACTATGATTAAATTAATTATCATAAAAAAGTTAATCAAATGGAGTTTGAACTTTTCATAAATTTTTTTATCTTGTTCTTCATCATTCTTCGGTAAATCCAGTTTTTGACCAAGCTCGCCGTGTCAACCGTCGCTGGTCGGCACAGACAATCGCTCATCGACGACGGAGAAGAGAAAATTTGGCCTCATTTTCCTTGATTGTTTCACCCTTTTTCCCAGCATTATTCTTTTAGAGTTTAGTGACCAAAATAGAAGAAAAAAAAAATAATTGAGTAATAAATAGTGTAATTTTCCCAGTTTAAAACAGTAGGAATTAACGGTTTCGTTGTCAAAGATGAAAAACGTTGGTCAAAGGACCACATTGAGTTTTTTTGGGAGTTGGAGGGTCTCATTGATCTAAAAGAAAGGATGAGGACCAAATTGAGTTTTTTTATGAAAGTCGAGGACCTTGAGTGCCTTTTTGCCTTAAAAATATCACTATAATTAAACAACCGATCATAAAATTACAGTCGCATGTATTAGAAAATGGCGCCAATCAGACACTCAATCATAAAATTACGGTCTTTTAAAGTTTTACAATATAATTAAATTTGAAACAATATATTAAACGTATTGTTTGCCTTAATTTCTGTTTTTTTTATTTTAATCACTATACTTTTAATTTAACCCTAAAATTAAAAAAATGAAACAAAATGGATGCAAACAATTTTACCAAAATCATCTTTAAGTGTCTATAGTTTTAGGGTACATTTGGTTCACAAAATGTAAGATTACCTTTGGAAATGTTGTATTACCCTGTTTAGTTTGCTTAACGGGAATGTAACATTATAGTGTTTGATTGTAAGAATATAAGATTAATTGGATACATATTTTACCAAATTGTCCTTGTCATATATAATTTTTTAACAAGTAAAACTTTAATATTAAATAATAAATATTCGAATGAAAACTCATAAAAATATTTTAATTATTACACTATCTAAGTTTAAAGAAAAAATAAATTTAACATATAATTAACATAATTAGTACATTAAACTTATAATTTTAAATAATTTTCATAAGCATCATATTTATTTATGTAAAATATAATATAATATGAAAAATAATATTATGATCTCGAGTGGACAAATATATTATTTTTTAATGTATAAGATCTATTTTTAATAACTCAAAATTAAATATTATTTTGAATAATTACATTTTACAATAATAATATTTTCACCTCATAAAATTATAAAATAATTAATATACTAAATATTGAAAATATAAAATAATTTTAACCACTAAAATTTATTAATATTTTATTAAATTATACTCTTTGTATATTATTATTATTAAGTTTATAATTTTAAGTAAAGCAAGAAGAAAAAGAATCGAGAATGATTTATATGAAGAAAAAAAATCATTATTTCAAAGTTATTTATGTCCTAAGTGGTGTGAATTGTTCCTTACCTAAGAATTTGAAGGTGATGATATTCTCACAATTTTAATCCAAAAATGCTATTATTAGTAATAAGTTATTACCTAGTAATAAATGATATTTTCCATGAATCAAATATGAAAATATAATTTCAAAAAAAATCATTCCTCTTGATAATAATCTTTTTTGCAAACCAAATCCCCCTAGTGTGTACCGCAACATTTATTATACTTTAAATAATTTAGAAATAATGGGTCTAAGTCCACGTTATAACTTTCTATTTAAATATTTAGAAAATTCATGAATATTTAAATATTTAAAAAATAAAAATATGTATTTATAAAAGAACAAAACAAATAAAGTATTTAAAACTGGGGACAATTTGCCCCCACCCATCCCTGTGCCGTCTTTGTCCACGAGGGATTCAGGGTCAATCAACTGTATTCTCTCCAACGCCAGCTATATTTTTGTCTGTCTTCCTCTACATGCAATTAATCCAACAATTAAAAAGATTAGGTCTCGTCAATAATTTTGGGATAAAGATATTATTAGTATTGGTAGGCCAATCAGACATAGCAATTCTATTTTATTTTTCGGCTAACCTGCTTTACAATATGATTACTATAATGCCTTTTATAATAATTGGTTATCATTTATCTTTAATTAAATTAAATTAAAATATGTTTTTGATATGTCTGCATTTAATTTATTTTAACCTTTTATATTTAAAGTAATCATGCAATAAAAAGGCAATATAAATTAGAATTACATGTAAAGAAACCCCCAAAAGTTACTACACATTAATACTAAAAATGCAAAAAAATAAAACAAAAGATGCATGCAAGTAATAATATTAGAGACTTAATTAAGGTTAAATTGATATTAAAAAATAGGAATTTGAGGACGTATAAAATTGATCAGGAAATAAGAATGTTTTTGCATAATTAACAAAGGCGTCGATAAATGAAAAAAACTTTGATAAAGTTACATTAAAAATGATTATTTTTTTTATATTTTTAAGATCAGATTAAAAAAATATAGACAATTTTTATAATATAATTATTAAATTTATCGAGTATATAATCAATTTATAAGAATTTTATACATCCAATGATCATGTAATAACATTTAAATTAAATAATAAAAACAATTATTTAAATATCGTTTAATAATCTCTAATGTTATTTGTTTTGAATAATATGTTTACAAAATAATATATATTCAAAATTTCTTTAGTCTATTAGCAATGTACATGTGTCCTATAAATACAATTGCTCGAATATAAGTTATTTAAAAAATCGTTTTACCTCTAAGTTTATTTATTTAATTAACATGATTGATTCCAATGGTAAGTAATTTGATATCTTTTAAGTATGTCTCGAGTTCAAATTATTGTGTATGCATAAAATCTCTATTATAATATTTATTTACCAAAACTATATGTACAATCTAAATTAATTAAGATAAAACATTAAAAATGAGAGTGCAACTAAAAAAAGTTAAACGAAACCTACGTGTATCATCAAGTACCAACTCGAGTACAAAATCAATAACCACAAACGGGCATCGGACAATAATCATTTAAGCCTTTGTCTTTTCAACTTCAATCACATTCCAATTATCATGCAACCATTAACATTCAAGTACTAGTAAAAAAATGGTGTGCTGTAATTTTTCCATTTTAGTTTAAAACTTAAAAAAGAATTATTAAATACGACTACTGCATTTAAATGTGGTGTATTTATTTTTCAATTAATTTATTGGCATTTTAAACCTCAAGATCGTAACAGCTACTGAAGGGCCAAGAGTCGGTAGTCACTTGAAAAAGGAGTATATGTGAACATCCCTTATACTCCACGCGCCCTCCTTTCTTTAACCGCCAAACCCCACTTTAATTGCGAAGTGTTACACACGCTCTGCATTACTGATTTGGATATCCCTCTCTAATTTCCAAACAAAATAATTAAATTGTTTAATTTATGTAAAAAAAATGGTTTTTGTTTCAGTGTACTTTATCCCTCAAAGAATTTAACAGTTACAGGACCCAAAACTCATTGAAAAGAAAAAAACCAGATCTTTCATTCTTCTTCTTCTTTGATAATCTGTTCTAAGTTTTAACCTGCTACATTTGCATTTTTGACAAACCCTAGAGATTTTAAGCAAAACTCATATTTTTAGTCCCTTTTAAAGCTTAATTCCTTTTTCTTTGTTAGCAATTATTGTTGTCTCTGTTCTCGTCTTCACCAAAAAAATTGAGGGGGGTGGGGGGAATGAACACCCAAAAGTGAAAAACTGCACCATAATCTTCTTCTGTTTACAGATCCTTCTTGGTGGGTGGCGTTATTGTTTTTTGCACTCTCTCAAATAGAAGAAAGGGTTTTGATTTGAATCTTTTCAGATCTGAACGAAGGCTGAGATTGTTTGTTTCAAAGCGATGTCTCTTTTGCCTTTTCATATCTACTCATTTCCCTCTCACTTTCCTTCTCTTTCTTTCTTTTGAGTTTCTTCTCTCGAACTTTGCTTCTGAGAACCAGCTAAAGAGTGTTCCTTTTTTCTTTTCCTCTTGGGTTTCACTTTAAATTTTGATTTTTGAATAATTGGGGGGGGGGGAGATCTGTGAAAATGTTGTCCATTGGAAGTCCTTTAGCCACCAGTGCTCATACAAGCTCAAGCTGCAATGTATTGCTGAGAGAACTTCAGGTCATCTTTCCTTTTATCCTTTTTCCACCTTCTTTCTTTATTATTATTACTTCGAAGTAATTTTTTTTTGAGTTTCTTCTTCCTAGTAAACGCGGGTCTTTGGGGGGAAGAAAGGAGGGAAATGGGGTTGTCTCGTTTGGAAACTGGCTGTTTTCCTCTTAAAATGATGGATGTTTGATAAAGTTAATGTCTTTTTTAAAAGTTAAAAGCATTTATTGTTTCCTAATTCCTTAATCATGTATCATAATGAGTCTAGTAAGAGCTATGAATTCAAGGTCTCTTTAGATCATTTTTTGAGTGCATAAAGTGAAATATAGTATTTATTCATCTGTTTTAATGCCAAAGGGTGTTCCTGTGCCACTGATCTGTTACTGAAATTCAGTCTTTTTCTCCCTCAATTTGTGTAGATTAGCTATGGTTTTCAAAGGGTTGTTTGAATTTCTTAATTTAATGAAGACTTCATCGTTCTATCACCTCTTAGAACGTTAATCTTTGCTTTTGATGCTTGAATTTCAGTGTTCATGGGGGTAGAGGGTACTGATGATTAATGAAGTTTTTGGTACAATAACATGATGGGATTTGTAGATTTATTAGCTTTTTCTTTAGGCAAATATACATACATGCATACATAGGTATAACCCTATTCTTTTGATGTTTTGACCAACTGTGGAAATAAGTGCCAAGGATGTTGGATGATTTTGTGCATGATTGGGGTTAATTTGTCATTGGTTTTCACTGTTCTCGTTCTCTTAAAGTTTTTTAACCAATTCACGTGCAAGCTGGTAAGTTTCCGAATCTCAATTCCGAAAAGGAATTCATGCACACTTCAACTCTTTAATGTTTTTCTTTTTTTCCTGGGAGCAGCAAATATGGAGTGACATTGGTGAGAGTGAAGCTGATAAAGACAGAATGCTTTTGGAATTGGAGAGGGAATGCTTAGAAGTCTACCGACGAAAGCTCAAGGAAGCCGCCAATGCCAAGGCACGTCTACATCAATCCGTTGCTGCCAAGGAAGCTGAGGTTGCAACACTAGTGGCAGCTCTGGGGGAACTCAATATTCGTTCACCGGTAAATAGAATTCTCTTGCATAGGATCATCAAGAGTATCACCTGCCATGTTTTATACATTCTCCTATACGGTAGCACTTTGCTAATTTTGTTTCTAATTTATTACTCACAGATTCAGACAGAGAAGAAGATGTCATCATTAAAAGAAAAATTCGCTTCTATTACTCCGCTGCTTGACGATCTAAGGACGAAGAAAGAAGAAAGAATAAAGCAATTTGAAGATATAAAGAACCAAATCGAAAAGATCAGTGGAGAAATTTCACGTTACAACTATCCTAATGATACAATGATTAACTGTTTAACTCTTGAAGACCAGGACTTGTCAGTAAGAAGGCTTACTGAATTTCAGACGTGCCTTCAAACTCTTCAGAAGGAGAAGGTATGGATTTTACGGAAAAAAATGTTATATGAAGTTCCTTGATGCTGGACCGTAATTTGCGCTTTAGACATTTGGACCGTAACGTATACAAAACAATCAGGATAAGTTATGGCCATAATACATAGCTGATCTTGGGTGCAATGCTCATATGCTTTTATGGAACGTTAGTGGCATATTTAATTCTTTGAATAGATTTCATAAATTTATTATGATCTATTCAAGATTTTGATGATATTAGCATTATCTTTCATTTTGCAGTCTGATCGTCTTCATAAGGTTTTGGAATACGTAAATGAGGTGCATTTACTTTGTGGAGTACTAGGGTTGGATTTCGCCCAGACTGTAAGCGGTGTGCATCCCAGCTTGCAAAGGACAAACCAGGAACAATCAACGAATATCAGCGATGGTACATTTGAAGGTTTACAGCATACCATTAACAAGCTGAAAACTGAAAGAAGAACCCGAATCCAGAAGGTATTCTATACCCTTCCCTAGCTTTCATAGTTTTATCTTGTGAAAATTTGAATCTAAACCCTGTTTCTGAAATGAAGTTGAGGGATATTGTGGGCCAACTATTTGACCTCTGGAACTTGATGGATTCCCCCCAAGCCGAGAGGGATGGTTTTTCGAGGGCCACTTCTATTGTTAGATTATTGGAACATGAAGTCAGAGAACCAGGTGTTCTTTCAAACGAGATGATTGAACAGGTTCGACCGCATAGTAATCTGTTTTTTTTCTTGGTTAATTATGGGAATATATGTGCTCAAATTTTTTTATATTTTCGACAGGCATCAGCAGAAGTGGAGAGGCTTGCCAAATTGAAAGCTAGCAGAATGAAAGAACTTGTTATGAAAAGAAGATCGGAATTGGAAGATATTTGCAGAATGATTCATATTGAACCTGATGCAAGTACTGCTGTTGAGAAATCTGATGCATTGATTGATTCTGGTATTTGTGTTGTGTTTCCTTCATGTCTTGCGTTTAGACATTCTCGTTTGATTTTACTTTCTGGGACGTAATGATGGATATTGCTATTGTTGTTCAGGTCTTGTAGACCCTTCAGAACTTTTAGCAAACATTGAAGCACAGATTACTAAGGCTAAAGATGAAGCTTTGAGTCGAAAAGAAATAATGGATAGAATAGACCGATGGCTTGCCGCATGTGAAGAAGAAAATTGGCTAGAAGACTACAATCAAGTAAGCAAACGTTACGTATATCTCATGTGTTCTTCCAGTCTTAGTCTTCCTCTTCAATATTGCTTGTAGACTAATTCATTTCGAGTTTCAGGATGAAAACCGTTACAATGCAGGGAGAGGTTCACACATTAACCTTAAACGTGCCGAAAAAGCCCGAATAACCATAACCAAAATTCCAGGTATTTTTGCTCCTCATTATTCTCTGACGTATACATTTGTATTATTGAGTTAATAAGAATACCCTTTGCAGCAATTGTGGATAATCTGATCAACCGGACACTAGCTTGGGAAGAAGAAAAAAAGACGTTCCTGTATGATGGGGTCAGTACTTTTGCAGCTCAAATTTCAGGCAATTCGGACGATCATTGTAGTTCTAGAATTGTTTCTGAATAAGATTGTTTGTAAAATAGGTACGACTAGTGTCGATACTGGAAGACTACAAACTGACAAGGAAACAGAGAGAAGAGGAGAAGAAGAGATGCAGGGTAACTTTAATATGCTTTTTGCTTGTGTAAATATTATTGGTGAATTCCGTTTTCAACCAGGTTTTTAAGCAGGCCGCATCGAATATTAACATCAATCTCTACAGCTAATACATGCATAAAAATGTTCTTGCCTATTCCATTTTGCAGGGCCAAAAGAAGATCCAAGATCTACTCCTGACAGAGAGAGAAGCCATTTATGGGTCAAAACCTAGTCCAAGGAGAAGTAACAGCTTGAGAAGGACAAACGGTTATTTAGCAAATGGAAATGGATTGATGACTCCCAATACACCACGTCGGAACTCAGTGGGTGGAGCAACACCTGAGCTACTTGCATCACGATCATACTCGGGACTCCAAAATGGCTACTTCAAGGAAATGAGAAGGTTGTCTACAGCACCTCTGAACTTTGTAGCCATATCAAAGGAAGATATGGTTTCTACATACACATCAGTTTGTGATTCGGAGCTGGGATCTCCCCCACATTGCTAAGGAAGTCGGAAGCGGTATGTTTTGCTTATGACATTGACCTCTCTATTTAACGCTCATCTGTTGTGTCTAAAAAGAATTTTTTTAATTGCAGGAAGAGGTTATAGGATGTTATAGTATAGTTGCTATAAGTGTAGACTGGATTATAGCAGCAGGACCATGTGTTGTGAATATGAAAGAAAGGATATGGTAGATTAGTGTATGGATTGTGCATCAGTAGGGGTCGAACACGACAGGCAACTGACGTTCAAGGGCGCATACTAGCAGAACGATGTTATTTGCCATGGAGGGAGAGAACAACATTGATAGTGATAGAAAAGAAACTAGTTTGTAAATTGTGTTTTAACTTTTTTGTTTTGTGGTGTTAATGTGTTTGTATTGATAATATTTATAGTAGTATTACCGACCTTGCTTTCACGTTTCCTGGATTTTGCTTATATTTTAGTGTCTCTGTATGCATGCAAGCTTGAAATTATGTTTGTAATGCACATACGCATGTATCATGAACAATCACTATATTATGGGTTAATACCTATGTTAAATAAAAAATTACCCAAAAAATGAAGTACTCATCCACAACTCGAATGTCAATAACCAAAACAAACGGATGTTGTTAAAGCACAAAATCTTAAATGAAAAAATCTAACGATGTTCAAATTTTGGAACATTGTCGTGAGAAAATTCATCGATGATCTCCGCAAATAGCCATAGAGATATATACAGCTAAAGCAGGCCATCTGCAATGGAGTCCCGATATCACTACTGCAGATTTGAATCTACCTGATAGTGACAAACTTGGTACCATGTCTAGCCCAATGACTCCTCAAGTCGATAGGTTTCCTGAAGTTATAATTTTCAGCAGCAAATTTCTCGAGGACCTTCTCGAGTGACCCGACTCATTTTCTGGCCGGCTATTCTTGCTCCACGCCTTTTGGTGCTCATTGGCAAAGGATACATGGATACATTTGTGGTGCAACAGGCAGATTGCCAACCACCACAACCCCATCGATAACATTGCTGGGCGGTTCCAGTGCATGAGCAAACCGGAACTGGAATACCCGAAATATCCATGTCATACCCATTTATCTTATTATCCATACTCTTCTTTGGCAGTTTCACACGTTGAATGGTAGAATTAGTGTTATCCTTAGGCTTCCTAGGCTTTTTCTCCTTTGGTGTCTTAGGGCCAGCCCCGCCCTGCCTTTTCTTTGATTCGACATTTTCATTACATGCCGGTGGTTCTTCAACTCTACCAACCATCCTCTCATCTCTTGTTGAAGGGTCAGGAGGCGGTGGCTGCAAAATTGGCAACAAATAAGCTGTCGAAGTTTTGGGAAAACGCCATAACTAGGAATGGTGGTCGGCTGCATCATGTTGAAATACTTTTCTCCCTGGCTAATCCAAGTATCCCTAACATAATGCATGGGGATAGCTGCATCCGAAGCAATGCAGTCCCTTGGGTGAAAGGCCGCACCGGGAGTGACCATGAGATCATGGTCACGTCTAGGAATAAACGGCTTACTGTCCCGCTCAGCCATGCTAGTCATGACCTGAAGACCAAGATGTCCTTTAAAAGATGGTTCATAGTAACCCCATACGCTTTTTCAACGCATCATCATCCATGAAGCTACATCACGTAGTCAACAACACAAACAGAATAAATTTAGCTGCGAATCGACTTGTTCCATCAACACAATCCAAATCCTGCTATCATCCTCATTTTTTATAACATTCAAACACAAACTAAGGCAAGAATCTCATGGCGTTCACATAAAACAAGAGTTAAAGCAACATAATTTAAATACTAGAGAACACAAACGGGAACAAAATGTTACCTTTCTAAATCTAAATGCAAACCACCTACCATGAGCTAGATTTCATAATGGCAGCCTTAACGTTTTCTCAGACCCGAGATATGGAAACCAAAGATCTCAATCCATAGTGAACAAAATATATTTAGCAGAAATCGAAAACAAATCTAAGATTGCAAAGCAGCAGCATCGAGATCTATATATACAAAACTGAAAAATGGAAACTTTCAGACCCAAACCAATTCCTAATTCCTCACATTTTCTCAAGATCCAAACATTACATGCATCAAAAACCCATAATCAGATCTAACAAATATAGCTAAAACACCCACAAAAAAACTATGAATAAAAACTTTGGATTTTTATTGCAGTTTATGAGCTTTCAAAGCGGAAAGTTGATTTTTTTTAAAAAAATCTCAGATCTCTTTCGTAAAAGAATCATCCTCAAAGCTCAAACAAACAAGTAAAGTGAAATCATAAACGGAAGGTTTAACAGTACAACAAAGTAGTATGGACCCATAGTTCAAAATTGTTGGAAAGAGACAGCAGATAGAGAAAGTGGCAAAAAATAAAGCGAAAAAAAAGAAAAGGAAGGGAAAGACATGGAAGTGAGAGGAGAGATAAAACCTGAGGTGTAAACGCTTTTTATGGAAATGATAGGTAATCTTACTATACCATTAAAAAAAGTATTATAGATTTTATTATTATTTAAATAATAAAATTATAAAACTTTATTAAAAATATTATTATTTGTATCAGTTTTATTATTATTTTTATTATTTTTGTTATTATTAGGTACTTTATCAAAAATATTAAAAAAATTAATGTTTTAAATAGAAATAATAATGTTTTAGATAAATTTTTACATATTTTATTATTTAAATAATAATAAAAATAATAATACATTTTTTTAACTGTATATTAAAGGTGATGTATTATAGAACTTTTCCCTTTTACCCTTTCTTAAGAGAGAATGAGAGAAAATTATGAAAGATAAAAGGGAGATAAAAAACTAAAAATATTAGAAAGAGGGAATTGAAAATATATGTATATGTCAGAGATAACTTAAATAACAAAACTTAATAAAAAATAAACATAAATTAATAATCAATAATATATTTATTCAAATAATTATGTTGTTTGCCAATTCTTTCATTTATATTATAATTTTATTTCACCCATTAAAGAATGGGTTTATTTAGAAAAAAATCTATGACATTCGATGAATACTGATAAACACCACTAATTTAATTTATAAAAATTTAAACTAAATGAATTAAGCTATAATTATAAGTTAGTTAAAAATTAAAGGTAAATTATTTAAAATAAATGATACATTATAGTGACTACCTAATTATTGTCCTTTTCTATTTTGACCATCATTTTTTAAATTTTGTCATCAGATCACTCAACTATTTAAATACATTTAATTAAGCCACTTGCCTTAATATTTAACAGAAAATTGATGTGACAGTTAAATATTTGGTTTAATTACATATTTGGTCACTGTTACTTATATATTATATCAATTTGGGCCTAATTTTAATTAATAAAATTAAAATATTATATAAGATTATTAGATATATTTATAATTTTATTTTTTATAAAAATATTTTGAGAATAGAGTATTGATTAAAGTATAAAAAAATTAAAGAATTGATTTTAGGATAGAATTTATAAAAAGAATTGCAGTAAAAATTCAAGTTGAATAAAATATAGGGTAAATTAGATATTTAGTTATCTAATTATTCGTGTGGTTTCGTTATAGTAACCAAAATATTTGTTTTTTTTTTCAAAATTATCACTAATATTACGTTTTTTGTTTCATTTTGATCAACAATTTTAAAAATTAACGATGATGTTAACATGTCACCATAAGGTAATGATACATCATCATTCAAAAAATAAAAAATTTCAAGTCAATATTTCTATTAATATTTAACAATAGTTGATCAAAATGAAATCAAAACCTAACATTAGTGAATATTTTGAAAAACAAATAATTAAATAACCTAACAGAACCAAAGTGATAGTTATGTGATTAAATATATAATTAATCTTTTTTAGTTGAGAAACTTCTCTACTCGTGATAAGAAAAAACTTTTAAAATTTATATTAATTTGGAGTAAGTAAAAGATGATATATGTTCTAAGATAACTCTCAACCATTTGACTACTGTCGACGCCATTTTTCGCCCGGGCGGGGAAAGATCGATACCGACTTAGGGGTTTTCTCTTTGAAAAATCGTTTCGAAAATGTGAGGAGTCACCACCAATCATTTAAGATGAGATTGGAATACCGTAAAAACTGGGTGATTTAAATAAAATATTTTATTTTAATAAAATACTGAGTTTTGGGGTCTACAAAAATCCAGAAAATAGGTTCGAGAGTCAGTTACGCGTGGGGAATGATTAGCACCCCACAAGCACCCAAAAATTGGTACCTAGTTGGTTACCCTATATTTAAAATTAGAAATTTTGAGTTCGATCTTTATTTAATTTAAAAATCATTAAGGATGCAGAGTTTGAAAAGGGTATTCGTTTATTGAGACCGATAGCCTTTGCTCCCGAGTGTAAATGCGAGAGATCAGTTATTGTGCCTAATAGCCGAACATTGCCTCGTTTTTAGAAAACATGATGTGGTTTTGAAAAGAATGTCGACTCATTTAGGGAATTACCAGTAGTCACCCCCGAAGCACGATCGCGGAGGGTATACTGTTAACTCCTTAATAAGTGACCAATGCCTTAAATTTTAAAAACAATGCAATCAAGCAAAATTTTATTTAATCCTAATTATACTAAAAATAAATTAAGGTTTTTTCTAACTTAAAGTGTCAAATTATGAAATTAAGGAACATAGGGGCTCAAATTTAAAAACGCAGGATCTAATATTTATCCTATTTAATTTTAATTAATTATTGAATCGAATAACCGAGATAGTCCCTCGAGCGT
Source organism: Hibiscus syriacus (assembly GCF_006381635.1). NCBI lineage: Eukaryota > Viridiplantae > Streptophyta > Magnoliopsida > Malvales > Malvaceae > Hibiscus > Hibiscus syriacus. The sequence continues at coordinate 10,573,957 of NW_024062733.1, forward strand.
TTACGCGAGGGCCGACTCGAATTATCCCCTAAATTAAAAGATTATTTTGAAATCTAAGCTAAAATGGAGGTTCTATTTAAACTATTTAATTTTAAGATTCGAATAATTAAAAGGTTATGGACTAAATCTGAAAAATGATCTATCAAGGATTAAATTAAAAGAATATAAATATTAAAAGTAATTAGAATATGTAAAATGACTAAAATTAAAGTACTGAAAAATAAAGGGTAAAAATAAAAGATCATAAATTTAAAACACATAAAAGGTAAATACTGAAATTAAATAACGAAAAGTAAATGACATAAATTTAAATGTGCATACAATTAAATAACATAAATAAAAAGTATAAATAAAATAAAAATTAGCATTAATTTTAGTTTTTAACTCGGACAGACAATAATACGAGTCGTAGCCCGGGTCCAGTCACCTCAAAGTCAGATTAGCAACTAATATTTGTATTTAAATTAGCAGGGACTAGAATGAAAAAATAAAAATAGTGGCCAATTACAAATAAACATAACACAATCATATGACTAAATTAAAATGAATGCAAACATGGTATTAAAATCATAAAAGAAGAACCAAACAAAATCCCTAGTGATTATAATGTAAAAACAAGGAAATACTAAAGGGACTACTTATGAATTAATCCCTAAACTATAATATATAATCTAATTATTAATCTAAAACCTAAACTAAACAGAAGGAAAGAACAACGTCCTCTCTCCCCTTTTCCTCTACGTACGGCGCAAAACCACCATCGATTGTGACTCTCCTCGCTCCAATCGCCACACAAGGCAACTGAAAAGCACCTAAACGACCTTCCCTTTCTCACTAACACTCTTCGCGCCACCAAACAAAGAAAACCCGATATGGACAGAACAACATCGGCCACCGTGAAGTCGTGGCCAACCTCAACCCCGACCGCTCTCCCACGATGAAAATACTCTCTTCACTCTCTCACTAAACTCAAATTTCGGCCGAGAGCCCCCTAGAAGTAAACCCGACCCCGACGCTTCGACTTCGAGATCCAAGGCTCCGACGAAAAGCTCGACGAAGGTAAACTTATCACTCTCTCCCTCTTTTCCTCTATTTGCTTACTGCTTTAATAAATAAAATAAAATAAAAATTGCTGGAAAAATCAAATGGAGGAGGAAGAAACACCTTTAGTATGTTTGTATTCTTTTCTTTGAATTTAAAAAAAACCCTACAATTGTTTTCTTCGTTTCCCTCTGAATCCCCTGTTCATAATTTTTTTATAGCTGAACTTTACATATAAAATAAGAAAAGTGGGGTAGTTGTGCCACTATTATTGTGGGAAACGAGATAATGGGGGTTGGTATTGAAATATGGATGGTGGGGATAGAGAATTGAAAAAATGGTGCTCATAGCTGCCCCTCTTTGCTCATTGCTGTGAAATAGGAATGAAGCAAAGATAAAAGAGCACCATTTTTGACTCAATCTTTACTCGTCAAGTCACAGGTTTTTCTCATCGTGATCTTTCTTCCAGAAATATTGATCCCTCAAGCGAGGTGTTATCGGTTCAACTCCATATGTGATTAATCGAGAAAGAATGATAATTTTGATAATGTTGATCCAACTCCGTATGTGAGGGATGTATGAAATAAAAACGTCGATCTACTTCCTTCTGTGATGGAATCGAACGAGATGTCGGTGCTGATCTACCTCCTTCTATGCTAGAATCGAGCAAAAGGTTGATGTTGATCTAACTCCTTCTATGATGGATTTGAGCAAAATAAAAATGTTGATCCACCTCCTTCTGTAATGGAATCGATCGAGATGTCGGTGTTGATCTACCTCCTTTTGTGATAGAATCGAGCAAAAATTTGAACAAGTTCTTCTCATTATGAACTTCTTCTCCTTCATCGGATAAGTTCTTCTGATTAGAAACTCTCCACTGGTAATGTTGATCCCTCGAGTGAGGTGTTGCTTATTCGGAATGCCGTGAATCGAGCGATAGGTCGAACAAGCTCTTCTCATTCTGAACTTATTCTCCCTTTGTCAGATGAGTTCTTCTCATTATGAACTCTCTGCTGGAAATGTTGAGTTAAGGTTGAACAAGTTCTTCTCATTATGAACTTCTTCTTCCTCTTCGGATGAGTTCTCATTATGAACTCTCCATCGGAAATGTTGATCGGTTTATCTTCTCTTTGAAGAGTTTCAAACCTGTAAAAGATTATCATGTGTTAGTAATAATTATGTTTGAAGTACTCAAAAGTATTGACCATAAGGTTCTCGAATCTTTGTTGAGATCCTCTTTTTCCAAAAATGAAGAAGTGAATCGATTCTTTGCTGAAATCATCTTCTTCAACATGGAATTGTGCAATGAAACCTCTGCTAACTTTGGAATTCCTATCAAATGTTCAACATCTAGATGAAAATGAATAAGAAATCTGTTTTAAGAGAAGCTCTCTCGAGTGAGATAAAATTTCTTATTTCAAGGGAAAATTGTCTCAAGCGAGACGAAATTGGTTTTAAGAAAAACCATCTCAAGTGAGATACATTTCTTGTTTCAAGGGAAATTGTCTCAAGAGAGAGAAAATTTGTTTCAACGGAAACAGTCTCAAAGATTTTTGTTTCAAGAGAAATTGTCTTAAGGGAGACAAAATTTGTTTCAAGAGAAACATATTCAAAGATTTTGTGTTTCAAGAGAAACTGTCTCAAGCGAGACAAAATTTGTTTCAAGGGAAACTGTCTCAAGCGAGACAAAATCTTCTGTTTTGAGAGAAACTATCTCAAGCGAGACAAAATCTTCTGTTTCGAGGGAAACTCTCTAAAGCGAGATAAAATCTTCTGTTTCGAGGGAAACTATCTCAAGCGAGATAAAAAAATTTGTTTCGAGGGAAACTATCTCAAGTGAGATAAAAAATTTGTTTCAAGGAAAACTATCTCAAGCGAGATAAAATCTTCTTTAAAAACAATCTTGAGTGAAATGAAATGTCTTCTTTCGAGTAAAAATCGTCTCAAACGAGACAAATCTTGTTTTAAGAAAAACAATCTTTAGTGAAATAAACCTTCTTGTTTCAAGTAAAAACTATCTCAAGTGAGACAAATTATGTTTTAAGAAAAACAATCTCAAGTGAGATAAATCCTCTGTATTAAATGAGACTGTCTCAAGCGAGACAAAATTTATATTGGAAATGTTGAATCTGAAGATGATCATTCCCTCTTGTTGAGGACGTCTTGTTCTCTTTAATCTCATATTCTCCTGAAAGATTTGTAAAATGTACCTGGATGTAACTATCTTGATGATGGATGTTTGATGCAAAGATGCAAATTCATGTATGTATAATGCATGTTCTTCTTGATTAATAGCCTTCTTGATCTGTTCGTCTTCATTCTTCTCTCACACCAAGGTGTACCATCACATTTCTTTGCAAACATCTGCTTTCCTGGCTCTTTAACATTCAAATTTTTTCCCCAATTTATGATTCTGAGCTTCTAGGTCTGAGGGACCTTTGTCAATTTCCAGGCTAAACTTTCCAGAGAGATTGTCCTGTTTGAAAATGTTTTCTTTCTTTTTATTTTAAAAATATGGAAAGTTTGTTTTAAGAAAAACATCATTCTTTTAGGCTCACAATTTAAGCCAATCACAGAACATGAGTTCAGTAAATATCAAGAGAATCAACAACTCTTTTAATCTTTTAAAGTTATACCTCTTTGACAAGTGTCAAAATTGATGGGTTGGTTTCAAGTTAGCTCTCTTAAGTTTATAAGGTTTCAATCATCGAAATGCCATCTCTTCTTCGATCGTTGTGAACCTTACGATATGCCTTTCTTCTTTGGCTTGACATTTTAATCAAATGCGGACAAAATGATGCAACTAGTATAATCAATCACTAGACTTTCTAGAACACTTTTGTTTCGGTTCTCTGAAATCTTTCATTTGTTCAAGCTTCATAGACTTCCTTTAGCAAAGGTAATGCAGGACATCAGTCTAAACATAAAATTCATGCGTGCTTGTGTGAGGTTGACTATAACAAGTGTTCCCCGATTCCCTTAGTCCATTTTCATCGAAACTCATTATTAGATCAATTTGATTTAATTTGCCATTGTCTGGCTAGCTGAATTTAACTTTATTTTATATACCCTATAATCGCCCTCATTAGGCTAGGTGAAGGGTTTGTCTCATCACAATATCTTTAACTTGACAATTACAGTGGAGCAAACACCGAACTGAAGAGTATCTGAATAATGTCATGGTTCGAATGCAATCTATTCATAAAGCTAGGGCTTTTAAGTTGCCTCTATAACTAATTGCTTTAGAGGAATAACTCAGCTTTATTGTAAAATCTATAATAATAATTTATTAGCTTTTTGAGCATTCAAATTTAAAATTTCTTATGCTCATCGAGAAGAACTTGTTATAGTCTAGGTGTCCTTGATTGTCAGAAAATCTCACATTTAGAGTTCAGTTCCCAAACAACTGACCTAAACTAAATTCATCTATTCAACTATTCCATTTATGAAGATTAGGATCATCATTGAACATCCTCAACTGAAGTGTAGTCTAGGCTGTTTTGCAATATCATACACAAGAGATGCCCCATGTTGTCCGCTCCTATTCATACCTGAATGCCAAGCCTTTTGATCATTTCCTCATGAGAGGAGAAGACTATAGTGGTCCCTGTAATAGAAGAGTATGGGGTTCGAGTGTATCATCTGTGGTAAGGTCAAGGGTCCTTATTTTATCAGTTTTCAATCTTGTCAATTTGTCAAAGATCTATAACTCCGATTCTTAAAAGAGCTTTTAATCTAGTGGATATTTAAAGAATTTCGAGTCTGAAAATTATTCTTTGCTCATAACCTTAGAAGGTAGCATTTTACTTAAAATGTTCGATTGTCAAGTGACTTACAAACTTTTTAATGAAAAGAGAAAGAAAAGAAATTCAAACAAGACAATATACGAGTGCATCAAAAGTTCGTAGTGGCTGTAATGATTTTTCTCGATTCGCATTGAATCTATTAAGTGTTGAACCTTGCGCTTCAATGCCCCAAAATTCTCAGTAGTGTGCCCCGAGCCTCCCATGTGGTAGCTACATACTACATTAGCATTATGCCCCTCAGGAAATGGGGGTTCTTTCAGTTTAGACCTAACTGGAGTCACGAGATTCTTCTCAACTAGTACTGGGAGCAGCTTTTCATATGTCACCGAAATTTCACCAATATGGGTCTTCTCTCGGGTCATTTTATAAGGTTTGGCACCACGATTAGCTGAATAAGAACTCATTGTATTGACATCGAATCCTTTATTAACGTTGGTACTGTCAGAGCCTCCTATCTTTCCATTCCTAATGGCGTTCTCGATTAATTCCCCGGAAATGACCAGGCCGACAAAGTTCTTGGTAGCATTTTCTACCAGATACCCTAGATATGGAGCCTTCAAGGCATTCACAAAGATAATTGTAGCCTTCTTCTCCAGCAATGGGGGTTGTACTTGTGATGCCACATTGCGCCATCTTTGGGCGTACTACCTGAAGGTTTCGCTATGTCGCTTTTCCATATTTTGCAATGTTCACTTGTCAGGTACTAGGTTAGTAACGTGATGATATTGTTCCAAAAATGCTTGTTCCAAATCCCTCCATGATTTGATATGGGATCTGGTCAACTGATTGTACCATTTGACTGTCGTTCCAATCAGACTATCCTGGAAGCAATGTATCAGAAGCTTCTCATTTTCAGTGTAACTTGACATTCTCCTGCATAACATGATGAGGTGGGCCAATGGGCAAGTGGTCCCGTTGTATTTTTCGAAATCTGGAATTTTGAACTTTGGTGGGAGGACCAGATCGGGAACCAAACTTAACTCTTTGGCGTCGCACCCGTAGAATGACTCGAATGACTCTTTAGATTTTACCATTTCCTCTAAATCCTTCATTATTTGGATAATCTCTTCATTTACAGCTAATTCATTTAGGTCAGGGACCTTAATATTAGTATAACGTTCACCTGGCTTTAGCCCAGAAGTAGCAGGACATTCAGAGGGAAATGAAGCTCCAACACTATATTTTGGGTTCTGGATAGTGAAGCAGACTGGTGATCATATTCCTTGATGCGCAAATATATGCTCAGGAATGTGAACAGGTGTAAAACCCGGAGGATGTGTGGGGTCTTCCATAGTGGTCTTTACAGTGGTCAAATGTCTCCTAAACATTTCTTCCACCTTGTTCAACAGATATAGCTGAGAGTTTATGATATTAGCCTCAAGTTCTACTAAATTGTTCTTCATTTCTTCTTGCATATCTTTCTGTTCTATCTCAGTTATGTCTAACTTATTCTCTATTTCTGTAGGTATTTTCTTTCGTCAATGAGGATAAGCACTCTTGCTACCAGTGTGAACCCGGATCACTGCAATAAAAAACCTTATCTTATTATCATTACTTTAATGAATGAACGCTTTAATGCATGATTCGAAAATGTATTAACAAATGCAAGTGTCATGCAAAAATGAATTTATGCAAAATTGGGAGTGCAAAATGGATATGCAAATGCAACAATGAATTGATCCCAAAATAACTGTTCATAGAACAATTATCAAAAAACTGACAATGTCTCGGTACATTGGGGAAGTGAAGATCTAGTCCATCTGTAAGTCGCATAGCTCTTACGAGCAACATGGTTCTGCATCGTCTTCAAAATTCTACTTCATCTCCTACTCTCAGAAATCTTTCGAGCTGGTTCGCAATCTTCAACTGTTGGCTCTGGCGTTAAATCATCTCGAGTCCAACTTGCTACCTTAGTAGGCAAATGTCTGGCACTTCTCTTTTGTAGGTAGACTCCCTCTAGCTATTCGATCTATGTGGAGCATCTTCTAAACGATCAATTATTTAGGGATCAATACCTTTGAATGATATGTCATGTTCATGCAAAAATGCAATAAGAGCATACAAAAGAAAACCAGTGTTAGTCATAGAAACAATCAAGTCAGTTGAAATGATTAGTCAAAGAAACATAATCTTAGCAAAAATAATTAAATATGACTCAAAGTTGAGACTGAAAAATAAATCATATAAAAGAAATTAATAGTCCTAATCGCATGTGTTCTAGTTCTCCTAGGCTATCCACATGGCTTTAGGGGGTAGGATTACTAAATTCTCTATATGAGGTTGGGTTCTAGCAAAGGTTCTCGAGCCATCTTTACAACCTATTAAGGTTACCCCCGATTCTGTCCCATTATAGACTTGTGAATCAGATTCGGCTCAGGGGATCACACCACTAAAAGCGTACCTCGGAACTGATATCCTGATAGGCAACTTAGGATGCTTTCCAGAAGTACTTTGTCAGACCCACACAAGGAAGCCCAATGTTCCTCGTGAGTTATGACGTTTCTCTCTACTTAGGTAAACTGGGTTTGAGCTCGGGTTTAGAGCTATGATATGAAATAATCCTAAATATTCATAGAATTGTAAGCATTAATCAAAGAGAAAACCTTTTTTCTTTTTGAAATAACATAATAAACCATAAATTAAACAATACCGAACTCGTAATTTTCAAATAATAAATATAGGGTAACCAACTCGTGCCTCGACTCTCAATTTGTTTAAAAAACAAAAGTCCCTAGCAGCGTCGTCAAGCTATGACACCGTTTTTTGGCCCGGGCAGGGAAAGACTGATACCGACTTGGGGGTTTTCTCTTTGAAAAATCGTTTCGAAAATGTGAGGAGTCGCCACCAATCATTTAAGATGAGATTGAAACACCGTAAAAACTGGGTAATTTAAATAAAACATTTTATTTTATTAAAATACAGAGTTTTAGGGTCTACAAAAATCCAGAAAACAGGTTCGAGAGTCAGTTACGCGTGGGGAAGGATTAGCACCCCCACAAGCGCCCAAAAATTGGTACCTAGTTGGTTACCCTATATTTAAAATTAGAAATTTTGAGTTCAATCTTTATTTAATTTAAAAATCATTAAGGATGCAGAGTTTGAAAAGGGTATTCATTTATTGAGACCGATAGCATTCGCTCCCGAGCGTAAATGCGGGAGATCAACTATTGTGCCTAATAACCGAACATTGCCTCATTTTTAGAAAACATGATATGGTTTTGAAAAGGATGTCGACTTATTTAGGGAATTACCTGTAGTCACCCCCGGAGAACGATCGCGGATGATATACTATTAACTTCTTAATAAGTGAACATTGCCTTAAATTTTAAAAACAATGCAATCAAGCAAAATTTTATTTAATCCTAATTATACTAAAAATAAATTAAGGTTTTTTCTAACTTAAAGTGTCAAATTATGAAAATTAAAGAACATAGGGGCTCAAATTTAAAAACGTAGGCTCTAATATTTATCCTATTTACTTTTAATTAATTATTGAATCGAATAACCGAGATGGTCTCTCGAGCGTTTACGCGAGGGCCGACTCGAATTATCCCCTAAATTAAAAGACTATTTTGAAATCTAAGCTAAAATGGAGGTTTTATTTAAACTATTTAATTTTAAGATTCGAATAATTAAAAGGTCATGGACTAAATCTGAAAAATGATCTATTAAGGATTAAATTAAAAGAATATAAATATTAAAAGTAATTAAAATATGTAAAATGACTAAAATTAAAGTACTGAAAAATGAAGGGTAAAAATAAAATATCATAAATTTAAAACACATAAAAGGTAAGTACTGAAATTAAATAACGAAAAGTAAATGATATGACTAACAGGGTCTAGAATGAAAAAAATCAAAACAGTGACCAATTACAAATAAACATAACACAATCATATGACTAAATTAAAATGAATGCAAACATGGTATTAAAATCATAAAAGAAGAACCAAACGAAACCCCTAGTGATTATAATGTAAAAACAAGGAAATACTAAAGGGACTACTTATGAATTAATCCCTAAACTATAATATATAATCTAATTATTAATCTAAAACCTAAACTAAACAGAAGGAAAGAACAATCGTCTTCTCCCACCTTTTCCTCTACGTTCGGCGCAAAACCCCCAAGTCCAAGGCAAAGCACTTCGGTCAACCACCATCGATGGGTGCTCTCCTCGCTCCTTCGCCACACGAGGTGTAATATCCCAAAAATTTAGATAATGACCAAAATGCAAATTTTGAAAGTTTGATGGTCAAAGTAGAAAATTGGGATAAGTTTAAGGAATTAAGTGGGGATTTTCTCAAAAAGAATGTTATTCCATAAATGGATTTATTTAGTGACCAAATTATAAATTTGGTAAAGTTTGGTGACCAAAGTATAAACTCTAAAAATTTTAGGGACCAAAATGTAATTTTGGAAAAATTACAAATAGGTCACGATAATAATAAAATAAAAATATTATTTTAACATTTTTAAAATGTTGGAAAATAATATTTAATAGTTTAATTCCATGTTTAATTTAGATCGTTTGGTTAAAGTGACTGAATTGTAATTTTTGGAAATTACAAGGGTAAAACGGTAAAGTGGAAAACTATTTTGTTCATCTTTGACTATTTAAAGAAGATAGGGATGATATTTATTTGATTTGAATGATGATAAGGATAAGTATATAGGTTTTATGGTAATTATGAATTTTCATTAAGGGTATATTGGTATTTTCTCAATTTAATGACTTTAATATTCATTAAATGATTAATTAAAGGATGATAAGCATGATATCAATCTAAAATATCATGCCAAAGTGTTCATCTCTTCTTCATGGACGTGAGATAGCGTCCAAGGTAAGAAAATATTTTATTTTCAATTTTTGAGCTAATTCCTTTGGAATTAGAGTTATGCCGTGAAATAGGGAAATGATCTATGCGAAAAACGTTATCATTTGGTACCAATATTTATTTCTAATCTTGTTGGATTTCAAAGATCCCAAATCTAAGGGTTTATGTTCATGATAAGGTTCATGAAATTGATAATGAATCTTGATATTTTTGAGGTTGTATATTCGTATTCAAGCTTGTATGATGATTAGAACATGTTCAATCTTCCTAGAAATAATTCTTTAAAATTCGGCCAAAAGAGGAACTTAGTAGAACTTTGTGTTCTGATAAAAGTTGATTAGGAATTTGATTGTAGAGATATTATAAGGTTGATTGAAAGTTGATTTCATGCTTGAATCGAATCAAAATCGAGCAAAATCATGAAAACATAGTTTTCAAGGAAAAAGAATTCGATTAGGATGTATTTGAGTGAGAAAAATTATGGAAAAATTATATAAGGTCTGGAAATGATGTAGAAATTATTCTACAAGCCTTGGAAAAATTTGGGGACCATTTTGTAATTTTTGAAAAGTTGGGGGACTAATTTGACAACTTTGAAAAAGTTGTGAATGGTTGTATAATTGTTTAATAGTTGATGTACTACACTGGAAAATGTTGTTTTGGAATTTAAATGAGTGTTTAGATGTGAAATATGACTATTTTAGAAGTTTGAAAAGATTGGTGATTTAAGTACAACTTCACATAGTTGGGGTACTTAAATGTAATTATGCCTTTGTAAAAGCATTTGAATGGTAATAAATTCAATGCTGGAATTTTTGATGGTAATAAATTTTGGGATATATTTATGTTAGTACAATACTAACATATGTATCATTATGAATTTTTTTAATTATACAGATCGTGATTGATTTGTGATTGAAGCAAGTCAAGTATAAAAAGGGTTTATTGGGGAACATAGTGAGGCACATATGTTGGATATATAAAATGTCAAGGTGAGTGCAATACATGCATGAAATTATACATAGATGTTTTATACATCATCAGGAAGACTTGCGATAAGTCGACCTTGTTTATATCAACATGATATTATGTCATTTTTATAACTTTGATATGACATTGATATGTCACAGTATAAAATTATAATGCATTGATTATGGAAAATGTGATATACTTTGCCATGGATGGATCAAATAAAATAAACTGTATGCCCAAGTAAGTTATTGAGGGACAGGGTATAGTTGGCATGCCATAGAGTCCAGCAGCAGGCTGCATATTCGAGAATACACTAAAGGATACCTATTGTATATGGTGGGCACGACCTTATGTGTCATATTACTTAAGGATACCTAGTACAGATAGTGGACACGACCTTATGTGTCATACTCGGGCTAGCACTACGGTGCAGGTATTTGACTCGTGTACCAGGGTCCTCATTGTTTTATATGGGCTATTGTCTATGGTTTATGGTTTATTGGTTAATAAATGGTAACCATGCAAATAATCTTACGAGCTTATGGATTTAAATGGTAAGTATATTAGTAAAATAAGCTTATGAAATTAAATGGTAAGTGTATTGGTAAAATAAGCTTACGAGCTTATGGAATAAATGGTAAGTGTATTGGTAAAATAAGCTTATGAGCTTATGGAATAAATGATAAGAAATTTTATATTAGGTTGATCATGTTAAAATATTGGATATGCATGTAACATGATCTTATGGCATTTGTTTTTGACATTGAAAATCATGCATGAATTGTATTGCACTGTTTATTATTTTAAAATTGCCTCACTAAGTTTATACTTAGCGTGTGATGATTTTCACGCGTAAGTAAAAAGCCAAGAATAGAGTAAAGAGTACAAGGAACTCCGAGCATCCAGGAATACACTACAATATCAGTAAGACATCCTAAGATGAAATTTTAACTTTGTTAGTGGCATGTAATTATTAATGTCTTAGTTGCTTTGTTAAATTATTTTGTAATTGGTTTGTAATGGTTTAACTAAACTGCTTTACTTTGATTCAATATGGATAACATAAATCTATATTAATAAATGTATTTAAATAGTATGTGATAAATTGATATGATATGATATTTTTATAATATCATTTACCATTTTTAAAGGAAATAAATTTTAAATCACTTTCGAAATTTAATGGTTTTAGTAAATTGGGTGACATCTATAATCTGTATAGGTATAATTATACGGGTTATAGGTTTTACACGAGGCAACCGAAAATCACCTAAATGACCTTCCCTTTCTCACTAACACTCCTCGTGCCACCAAACAAAGAAAACTCGATATGGAAATAACAACACCGGCCACCGCGAAGCGGTGGCCAACCTCAACTCCGACCGCTCTCCCACGACGATAATGCTCTCTTCACTCTCTCACTAAACTCAAATTTCGGCCGAGAGCCCCCTAGAAGTAAACCCGACCCCGACGCTTCGACTTCGAGATCCAAGGCTCCGATGGGAAGCTCGACGAAGGTAAACTTATCACCCTCTCCCTCTTTTCCTCTATTCGCTTACTGCTTTAATAAAATAAAATAAAAAAATTGCTGGAAAAATCAAATGGAGGAGGAAGAAACACCTTTAGTATGTTTGTATTCTTTTCTTTGAATTTAATAAAAACCCTACAATTGTTTTCTTCGTTTCCCTCTGAATGCCCCGTTCATAATTTTTTTATAGCTGAACTTTATATATAAAATAAGCAAAGTGGGGTGGTTGTGCCCCCTATTATTGCGGGAAACACAAGATGATGGGGGTTGGTATTGAAATATGGGATGATGGGGACAGAGAATTGAAAAAATGGTGCTCACAACTGCATCCCAAAATTCAGAAAATTAAATGATTTTTAATGATAACTGTTTTATTATTATATACTTCCTTTCTTTATTATTATTATTATAATTCATTTTTTGTGACTGTAGAATTTCTAATAATTTTATAAAAGTACAGAATAAAGATATTACATTAAAGTAAATATAAAAGATGTTGTTGAATCAGTATTTATATGTTGAAAGATATAGTGCTTGAATTGATAACGACAAAGATGGGGTTGATGACTAAATAATACTCCATGCATATATCATTATTATATATGATATAATAAAATCATTTTTTTATTTTAATTTATTACTTTTAGGACTAAATTGATCGAATATATAAGTAATAGTTACTAAATTTGTAATTATACCAAATATTTTAACTGCAACATGAGTTTCTTAGTTAAATATTAACGTCAAATGGCTTAATTGAATTTATTAAAATAGTTGAGTGGCATGATTGATAAAATTTTAAAAATAGTGGTCAAACTGAAAAGAGGTAATAGTTAGGTGGTCACTGGTATAATTTATCCTTTTATTTTAAATAATTTACCTTTAATTTTTTAATCAATTTATAATTATACATTGAACCCTTTAAAATTTTAAATTCTTATAAATTAAATTAATTATATTCATCATTATTGGTGCTCATCGTGCTCGTCCAGTGTAAAAGAATCATTCTTTTATTTATATCTTTCATTATATTAAACTAACTCTTACTTTCTAAACATTACACACTTTTTAAACTAACTATTCAATTTTTCAAAAAAAAAAAAACTTTTATATTTCATCTTTTCAAAAAGCTTAACATTTACCAATTGTTTATCATATCCCATACTAATTTAATGTTTTTTTAAAATGTTTTGCTCATTTAAATGTTATGAGTAAAATGATATTAGTTTTAATATAAAACCTATAACGATAATACTGAAATTCTAATCATTTTCTATTTTATGTATTATTTTTTATTTCATATATTTTTTTATTAAGCAACAACAATACCAATCATAAATTAACTACAGCTGATTTTTCTCTTTCTTCTCTTTATAATTTAATTATACTTTTTTGTTTAATTAATGTTTCTCTTTTAGCATGAAAGTATTGAATGTTTCATATGCTTTTATAGCATTTTTTTAATTTTGAAACAATTTTTTAATGTTAGATTTTATTTTATCTTTAGAAGAATTTTATTTAATTATCTTATCAATCTATTTTTTATTTTAGGCCTTCGATTTAGATATTAAGAGATACTCACAATCATAAAAAATATTATAATTGAATTGTGATAATAACAATTTGTCAATAAACTATCATTGTTATAAATCTTATATATTCAATATTTTTATTTATATTTTTATCATTGTATATTTATTTATTTTTAAACGTTAGTGCTTTACTTTTTGCTTTGCATTTTTTATTGGGCATCAAAATAAGTCAATGTGACATTTATCTTCACATCGTTGTCGGAAAAAATGTTGGGATAATGCATGGGGAAATAAAATTTCCCCAAATAATTCACCCATCATTTTATTTACCCAAATTGGATGTTTTCTACAATGATATTGAAGACGCATAGTGTTCCATGCGACTTGGAGAAAACTTCAAGATTACTACACGTCTTCAATGTGAAGACTCCAAGATTTCCTCACGTCTCCAGCTTGCATGGGACATTTGAAGACCCCAGGAGTTCTACATATCTTTAAGGTGAAGACTAGACGATTGCCATGTGTCTTCAGCAGGAATCTCACATGCAAAGCTGCTCCCATGCAGACTGTTAAATTCCCGTGAATGAATGCATGCAGTGAAATAAAAGCCCGTGAATGAATGAATGCATGCAAAGTTGCTCTTACGCATTATTGGTGTATTTGATTTGATGGAATGGGTGAGGGGTAATAATATTATATATGAGGGAGAGGGGTTAACTTGTTCATACATACCCGGTGGAAGAAAAAAAAATCAGTGTGGTTGGTTGTAAGAGAAAGAAGAAAGTTGGTGTTGAGAAAAATTGATGGAGGCAAATAATTTCATTACCTGCTTATTTATTTGCCCATTATTGTTGAGTAGTGATCGGTTCAAACGTCAAATATAGGGTTGTAAGCATACAATTTTTTAAATTTCTTTTATAGTTATTTTTTTAATTTATAATTTTTTATTCAAATTAATTTATGTTAATTTTTATTTTATCGTTAATATTTAATTAAAAAATTTATATTTTTTTACAGATTCGTTGAAGTATGGCAACACAAAATAATCTTCTGAGACTAGATGATCGACATATTTCTAGTCATTTGGGAGCACTAATATTAGTATTTAATAATATATTTTATTTGAGAATAACTTATTAAATATGAAAATTATAATTTATGATTAATTTAATGGATTTAAAAAGTACAGGAAGACGAGCAGGAACACCTTCGTAATCGAATTAATGTTTATGGTACGCCACACAATCTTATTATCAATAATTTGAAAATGGTTGGATTTTATGATGTCACGTTTGTTCAAGACTTCAAGTTGGTCCCTGGTTTGAATAGTGCGTTGATTGAACGATAGAGACCTAAAACTCATACATTTCATCTACCGTGTGGATAATATACGATCACTCTCGAGGATGTGGCCCTACAACTCGGGGTCCCGATAAATGAGATGCAGTGGTGAGGAAAAATGAAAAGAACCAGATTTCAGTTTGCGATAAGCACCTCGGGAAGACGTCGCTAACATCAATTTTAAAATGGTCGTGTTTGAGGCTATCGTGGGTAGAGAACAAATTTAAGCTTGATCGTTATAGTGCCGATGAAGAAGTTATTTATGCAACTTGAGCATATATACTCCAATGATTGGGGGAATTTTGATGTCGGATAAATACGGTAGTCAATTTCATATACAATATCTCCCATTTTTGAATTATTTTTGGGAAACCAATAAATATAATTGGAGATCAGAAATAGTGGCGTTCTTGTATCGCGAGATGTGCAAGGCATCATTAATCATAGATAATAAAGTTACAATAGAAATTGGTGGATGTCTAATGTTACTACAGTCCTGGGCTTGGTGCAGACTTCTATTTTTAACACAGATTATTCAAGTTGAGATTAAGTTTCCTCTTGATGGAAGGAAAAATTTTGATTTAAAATATTATTTTGAATTTATTAATTTTCTTGAATATGGAAACAATTATCTAATATTATTTTATTTGATATACAGATAGAGACATAAAGTAGAAGAAACGAGGTTGGCACATAATATTGTGAAGGAATTTAGAATGAAGATCGACATTAAAAGAAAAAAATGAGGTATATAATATTTATTTATTTATTTATAATTATATAATTTTGTTTTATAGTTTTTTGGAGGTCGTACGACAATGAAGAAATAATATCGTTTGTGCCGCCATATGCACAACATATTTGGGAGGGTTATGAATATTAGTGTACGATTACACCCATGATACATTTTGCTTTTGTTAAGTACAAGAGGGTCGATAGAGTGTTGAGGCGGTTCGAATTCCACCAGCCTATTCCGTGAATTCATAAAATGATGATGATCTCCATGCAATATATGCATGGGGCAGGCTTGTAATTGATTGGGTTATGAAGCATGCCTACTACATCAATCTTTGGAACAACAAAGCAGCGTTGATGCTAACTCTCACTCTTATTCAAGATGATGGCTTCGATTTGCAAAATTCGTCTTACCATATGTATTATTAGGATAATGGGAAGTCGTACTTTACAACAAACATAGAAAAAAAAGAGATTTATACAATATAAGAAAAAATTTAGCAAAAGCAGAAAATATAGACTAAGTGGGAGTGAGAGTTTAGCTCAACATGAAGCGGAAACAGTGCCAGTGGATTAAGCATTTGATGATTCAGGCGAAATGTGATCAACATGACAATCGTGGGATGAGAATATGAATCAAAGATCGAGTTCGATCATATGGGAAAGGGGTAAAACAATAGTAGGCGACGATTCATCAATTCATCAAGCTTTTGATGATTCGACTATTACTGCCTACAGACCTGAGTTTATTCCACCTCCGCAAACATCCATCTACGATCCCATGTTTGTATTCACATTTGATTGTGATGACATGACATCTATGATGTCAAATACGACTATTTGTTATACACCAGAGATGGGAGAGCAAAGTGGCCAGCAAGAATTTACAACACCGAAGAATATGCCCTCGGTGAATGAGCAGGTTGACTATGATGATCAAACTCCCGAGCAACCACAATGACCACAACGAAATCAACAAGCCTCTCAACATTATTATTCAATAACACCCCATCATCGACAAGAATTATAAATGTTTCTTTGATCATTGTATGAGAAATTATTATTAAATAAAATTTGTTAGCTTTTTTGAAAATTTGATTTATTGAAAATTTACAAAATATTTTTTGAATTTGATTTATTGAAAATTTAAATATTTAAAAAAATACAAAAAATTAATTAAATAATTTTTAATTTGATTTTTGAATGCATGCATGCATGCAGCAACATTCACGTTGGGAGCAATTTTTTTAGCTTTTGTTTTTCAGCCTTTTTTTCTCTAATTCATAATTGCATTCACATGGGCACATGTTTTGTGATTAACGTGACGGGAGCAGTTTTTTTTCAGCATACGTCATCTTTTTTCCAGCTTTTGTTAATAAAAAATTATATTCATAATTTGTTTTTTAATTAAATACATGTCAGCTTTTTTTTATTAAATGCTCCCCTACCCGCTGCATCACTGCTCCCTCTCCCCCACTGTATCATTTATTTAATTTTTGTAAAGCTGTAAAATCAGGTAATCAGACATGTTTCAGTCGGATCTTAGCAGGTTGGATAAAATCGGGTACAGATCAAGTCAGATCAATTTGATGGTTTGACTCGGATCAGGTCAGGTACATGCCAAATCAGTCCAGGTCATTTCAGGTTGATTTGACACTAGATCCAGATCGAGTTCAAGTCATGTCATTTTCAGTTCAGATCGATGTCAGTTTAGGTCAAAACAGTTCAGGTCTGAAACAACTAAAGACCAGGTAAATTCAGGTTCATGTGGACTTCAGTCGGATCTCGTTCAGATCGGGTCACATCTTTGACAGATAAAATTCAGGTCGGATGTTTACTGGATACAGATTAAATTCAGGTCGAGTCGTTTTTATTTTTGGATTAATTATTTTGTCATCTTTCGTGATTGTTGAATTGCAAGTTATAATTGTATATGATTTTGAGTAAAATACAAAAAAAAATATTCATGGATCAATTTTGTAAAAAAATATAAATTTAAGGACAAAATTGAAGAAATGTAAAATTAAAAATAAAATTTTATAATATAAATTAAACAATACACATAGGTAAGGGGCCAAATCGAAATAAATTTAAAATGTGAGGTTTAAATTAATATAAAATGACTAAATTATACCCATTTAAAAAGTTATGGGCCAGTTACAAAAATATAAATAACAACTAACAATGGGCCAACTAAAGACGCACATATAAATTTAAGGACTAAATTGAATACATATAAAAGTGAAAGACTTAAAATTAAAATAAATTAAAAAACACAAAATGATGAAGTCGAAATAAATGCAAAATGTGAAGAAATAATGAAAAATATAGTAAATTGCATTCATTTAAAAAATTGAAAAAAATAATATATATATATAATATAAGGTTATATATAAACTATATATATAAACTATATTTATATTATAAACTATATAATTATTATAAGCTATATACATAAATTATGTTTATATGAACTATACATATAAACTATGTATAAAAACTATATATGTATAAACTATAAAAAGTATATAGTTTATAAACTATAATTTATATTAATATAGTATATATATGTGTGTATGTACATAAACTATATATGTATAAACTATATAAAATATATAGTTTATAAATTATAATTTATATTAATATAGTATATATATGTATGTATAACTAATATAAGTAGTCTATAGATTATATATATAGTTTATAGAAATACTATGCATAAACTATATAAAGTAATAAAGTATATAGTTTATAAAAACCTTAAACTCTAAATCATGTACTCTAAATCCTTAAACCCTAAACCCTAAATTATATATGTATAGACACAATTGATAATTCATATATAGTTTATATAAATAATATTTTATATAAATTATATATGTAACATTAACCTATAGTATATAAACAATAGTTAATATATGTAACCTATAGTATATGTATATATGTAAACTATATAAGTAACTTATAGTACATGTATGCATAAACTATGTATAGTATATATAAGCTATATATATAACCTATAGTATATGTATATATACAATCTATTTATATGTTATATAAACTATATATGTAACCTATAGTTTATAAACAATAGTTTATATTATTGATTATATAGTTTATACTTTATAACCTATAGTATATAATTTATAAACTATAGTTTATATTAATGTTAATTATCTTAACTATAATTTATATTACTATAGTATATAGTTCATAAACTATACTATACTATATTAATATTAATTATATTAACTATAGTTTATAAACTATACTATATAATTTATAAAATATATTATATTAATATTAATTTTATAGACTATATTTTATATTAATATTAATTACAAATTATAAACCATATTATATTAATATAAGTTAATATTAATATTAATTATATTATATAATTTATATTAATATTAATTATAAATATTTTATTAATATAAATTATATAGGGATGAAACTGAAATAATTTAAAATGTAAATATTAAATTGAATCATTAAAGTTGGACTAAATTGAATAAAATCAAAACTAGATTGGAGAAGACACAATCTTGGCTCTTGGATCTATTTTTTGATCCAATGGCTTAGATTGCTTTGTTCTTCTTAGCCATGGATCGATGACGTGACAGCATGGGAGCCATTGGATCAAGATTTCCATCCAAGGGTCCTCATCAATTTGTACTTGTTTCACTTGGATTGAAGTTTTCATGGCCTTTGGATCAATGCTTATCAAGGGTTGGGATTTGCTTGTGCTTTTAGACATGGATAAGTGATGTAAGCTCCCTTGAAGTTGAACCATTTAATGCATTATTTCAATTTTAAAATCAAAGCCAAATTTTCCCTCCTACACCACAAAATTGGTGCCACACATTAGATTAGAGTCTTTTTTTTATATTTAATAATGCATATATATTTGTGATAAAAGAGTGGGCTTATGTATTGGGCCTATGTAAACTAATGTAAATGGAATAGCACTAATGCAAATGGACTTATTTTTTGGTTTTATTATTACTTATTCATAACAACAAAATAAATGGGTTATTAATGTGAATTAACCTAATATGCAACTAAAATAATAATTATGCAAATTAAATTAATATGACATATACTACTATTTATGAACCATATAATATGCAATGTGACATACTAATTATTAACACCTAATGTAACATAAATTAATAACATGCAATGCAACATGAATTAATAACATGCAATTATTATTTAATACACTATAATACATAATATAGCAACTATATAATATGCACACTACCTTATGCAAAAAATGAAACTAGATGATGTAATGTATCTAATACCTAAACTATGCTATATATACACTATGCCCAAATTATTTATTATATTTTATACTATAATATGAAATGCCACGTTCATGCCACCACTCGGATAAAATGAGTGATAACATTTATGTGGTGAAAGAATTGAAGAACTAGTTGGAATTTTCAAATTGCATCAACAACCTGAGGATATCTTTCAAATCACAAAATTATCGTTATTGGTGATGATTCTTTTGCAATGATACTTGATGAAATAAAAAAAAACTATTAAAAATGAGTATGAACTAACTTGAATAATTAAAGGTGTTGAGTTAATCGATTGACGGAATTGGCCAAGAGGGGGGTGAATTGGCAATTAAAAATTTGGTGGAAGCTTTTGCATAAAATTGAAAGTAATTGCACAGCGATTTTGAGTGGTTCGACTTTCTCAACCAAAGTCTACGTCCACTACCTTAGCTATCCACACTAAGGATTTTCCACAAATTCACTAATTTGTCTTTCTTTTGAGGACAAAGAGTAACCTTACAAATCCTCAAGAATTATACCCCAAATTCTTGAGAACACTCTCTTCCAAAGAGAACAATACAAATTTGCAAACTTACAAGGAAATCCTCACAAGTTAGATTGTTTGCACAATTCTAGAACAAAGAAAAGAACACTCAAGAATGAATACAATTGAGTACAAGTAGTGTTCTTGAAAGCAAAATGAATATTGAATGAAAAATAGGCTTGAAATGCTCAAACTTGAGGTTTGATGCTTTCTCTTTGATTCTAGTTGGTTGTTGTTTATTGTTGTTGATCAATGGCTTCTAAGCTTGTTTAAATGCACTTTGATTCACTTCTGAACGTTGGGGATCATTAATGAAGTTATTGGAGCCGTTTAAGTGTTGAAACAATTAATATTTCTGCTTGGAGCATGGGGGGAATCGGTACCCCCTCATGGGGAATCGGTTCCCTAAGTGTAAAATCCAAATATTCGACCGTTGAACAATGGGGGGAATCGATACCCCCTGGGGGGAACCGGTTCCCTCCGAGCACACTGTTATTTCTCGGAGCAAAACCATTCAGGGGGAATCGGTACCCCATTGGGGGGGGAATCGGTTCCCTCTGGACAAACTGTAATTTTTGGCTTTGAAACGGTTCGAAATACTTTGTAAAATTGTTTTGAAATTATTTTAAGATTAAAACTTAATTTTACACTTTAGTAAGGATTTAAAATGAACTTTGAAATACTTTGAGTAATATTTTGATATTCGATTTAATATATCGAATATACTTAGAAAAATCATTTTCAAAATTAAAATTCTTTTAATTTAATTTGTTATATCGAAACATCAAATGTTTTCAACAATCTCTCCCTTTTTGATATAACAAAACATTTTAAGATTTTCTATTTTCAAAATGAATTTTGATTTTGAAAAATACTACTCCCCCTTACTTTAACACTTTCTCCCCTTTTTTGTTAAATCAAAAAGACCCTATAAAAACGTTTTAAACAAGAATTTTGAAAAACGTAAGCCAATTGATTTATTAATATAAAGCTTAAGCTGCTAAGATCACAATAAAAAGAGAGGTTAGCCATTAATTTCAAAAATCAATATTCATAAATAAATATGCAATTGAAATTGGTCATATATATAATGATTTAAAAATTGATAAACATTAAACTGAAACATAAAATTCAAATCAAGTATAGGTTCAAACATTCATAAACAACCAAAGTAAAAACAATCCAAAAACATTCAAAATGTTTTAACAATAATGCAAATATCCAAGTTCAATCCAAACAAGCAAAGCAAAGATCAAAGTTCAAGCATCCGTAGGAGGATCGGGAGGAGGGAAATGAGCTCGCATAGCTGCCATTTCATGAGTGAGTGTATTAATACGAGCATTGGTTGCTTCATTGTTTGCACGCATCTCCTGGAGAATTTCCAATTGTTGAGCTTCCATAGTCGAGAAATGAGATTCTATGGAAGTGAAGCGAGAATCCAAGGATGCATAACGGAAATCAAATGTCTCCATAAATGATTGAAAATATGGAGGCACTTGATCTTCTTGCTGAGCTTGTTCCTCGTGCTGCTCCGGCTCATCGTCAGCTTCGTCAATATCTTGCATTAATTATTCAAGCTCCCGGATCTTCGTCAGCTTCTGGTGGAGCTTGTGAAGAACTAGCTCCCGGAGTATTCTCAGAAGATCGAACCCATTCACCGGTTTCTTTATTCTTTATCTATCCCGCTCTCGTTAAGGAAAGAAGATTAATTTGTTTTTTGAGAGGAAAGACAACATATAGACCAACTCTAAGCCTGACTTTAGAAAATAGATTACTCAGAATGCAACCGTAAACTAGAGATGAACAGAGTTTCTTATTAGGAACAAGATTTACGGTTTCAACAATTTCAACAAAAATAATCTGAGGTAGGTTTATTTTAATATTGTTTTGGAAACAATGTAACCACTAAAGTTCCAAGGCTCTAAGAGTTGAGTAACGACCTCCGGATGGTCGGAACCACCAAGAAATCATTAGATGAAGAAAACGATCATGAAGATCTAAGACACTCGCACTATCCCTTCTTTTATAACGAGAACCTAAAAACTATTTTTCATTTGATATACCATCATTATCTAATCCTAATTTATTGGCCATGAAAGCCGAGTCAAGATGGAAGAATTGTCCTAGGAGATAGGAACGAACTCCTATGGTTTTGGTTTGAGCTCGGTTTTTAATACAAACGACATTAGAATAGAAGATGTGAACAAGTTGATGGTAAGCTATAAGTTCAAGGTCACAAAGTGTATCAAATTTCCACTCTTGTAAAAGAGGAAGATATCTAAAATTGATATCTATCATAGCTTGAAGAGATGAGATACGTTATTCTCTAATTTTGTAAGAGTCAAAATACTAATAATACCAAAAACGATGATTTCTAGGACCAGGATGATTGAAGCACGAGTTTTGGATAGTCATATTAGGATCAACAGGATTAGGAATAGGAATTTCAGGAATAGGTGGAGGATTTGGAGGTGGATTTGGTTGTTGGTTTGAACGACTAGATGAAGACCTAGCACGTTTAGGATTTGACATGGTTTAAGAAAATCGGAATAGAATGAATAACCTGCAATTATAAAACACATGTATGCAATGTAATCAATCCCAAAACTCAATTGAGTCCTCAATATTTCAAGGTTCTCTAAACCAATCCTAATGGGCAAAGTTTTTTGAAAAACTTATTAAAAAATAAGGTTTTGAAAATCAATATATGTATAGTTTTCATAACAACAACATAATTCAATCAAAACACAATAATTTGAAAAATAAATTTTTTTGTTTTATTTCAAAAATTTCAAAGAATTTTGGAAAATTCTTGTTTTTTTGATGAAATTAGTTATAAAATCTAGTTTCTAATCACTAAACAATTAATGCCCGGTCACTATTTCAATCTAGAACTAATTAAAACTAGTTCTATGTTCAAAATTTGATAAAATAGAAGTTTTAGAAAAATACCGTGAAGATTTTCGGATTTTGTGAGAATGTGATGATTTTTGCACTAATTTGATGATTCTAACAAGTTTAGGAGATGATATTTGAAGTAATTCCGATAAGAAACGTTGTTTTTGAATCAAAGTGATGATTTGGGGAGAGAGGAGGAGAACGACGAAGAGAAGAGAGGGTTTGAGAGTAAAGAGAAAAAAAAGGTTTTTTGGTGTTTAAAACCAAAACCTGTTGGGGTTCCCCTTTAAGGGGGTATCGATTCCCTCTGCACCAAAACTGATAAAATCTGATTTTAAACACTCAAAATGCTAAATTAATTTTCTCTAGTGGTATTGGCAACTCATATATTGAAAATTAATCATGTTCAATCAATCAAATTTATCATTAAAATTTATTTGAACATAAAGTTAATTTTTACCAAGAATCATAAACTCTCCCTAACTAAAAGTAATGAATGCAATAAAAAAATACTATTATATGCATTTTTCATTTATTCTTAAAAGTGCTAAAATTATTTTAAACAATTAGTGAAGATAGGTCAGTTAAACCTAATTCTCTCCTAAGTGTCCAAAAACGTTCCTTGTCTAAAGGATTTGTAAAGATATATGCTAATTGATGCAAAGTATCAACAAATTCTAGAACTACATCTTCCGTAGTGACATGGTATCTAATGAAATGATGTCTTATTTCAATGTGCTTAGTTCTAGAGTGTTGGATGGGATTTTTAGTGAAACAAATAGCACTAGTATTGTCACACTTGATAGAAATGGTACATACTTCAATTCCATAATAAAAAAGTTGTTGTTTCATCCATAAAACTTGCACAACAACTACCAGCTGAAATGTATTCGACTTCAGTGGTAGATAATGCAACACAATTTTGTTTCTTTGAAAACCAAGAAATCAGCATATTTCCAAGGAATTGGCAAGTACCGGAGGTGCTTTTCCTATCTAATTTGCATCCTCCATAATCCGCATCAGAAAAGGCATGCAAGCCAAAGCTAGAGTCTCTGGGATACCAAAGTCCTAAACTAGGAGTGTCCTTAAGGTATCTAAAGATTCTCTTAACAGCTAGTAAATGTGATTCCTTAGGGCATGATTAAAATCTAGCACATAAGCAAACACTAAACATAATGTTTGGTCTACTTGCAGTTAGATAAAGTAAAGATCCAATCATTGACCTATATAATTTAACATCTACACATTTACCTCATTCATCTAAGTCAAGCTTTGTTGAAGAGCTCATTGGAGTGTCATGAGGCTTGCCATTTTCCAGTCCAAATTTCTTGAGCATATCTTTGACGTACTTAGCTTGATTGATGAAGATGCCATCTTTTCTTTGCTTGATTTGGAGTCCCAAGAAAAATGAGAGCTCCCCCATCATGCTCATTTCGAATTCGCTTTGCATTAGCTTAGAAAATTCTTGGCAAAGAACATCATTAGTAGAACCAACTATTATATCATCAACATAAATTTGAACTACTAATAAATCTTTACCTTTATGCTTTAAAAACAATGTAGTGTCAACCTTCCCTTTTGAAAAACCTTTTTCAATTAAAAAGTTTGACAATCTTTCATACCAAGATCTAGGAGCTTGTTTTAAATCATAAAGTGCTTTTGTCAATTTAAGAACATGATCCGAAAATTTTGAATCTTCAAAACCTGGAGATTGTTCCACATACGCTTCTTCTTTTATAAAACCATTTAAAAATGCACTTTTAACATCCATTTGATGTAATTTAAATTCATGAAAACATGCAAATGCTAATAACATTCTAATTGCTTCTATCCTAGCTACGGGAACGTATGTTTCATCATAATCTATGCCCTCTTCTTGAGTATATCCTTGAGCAACAAGTCTAGCCTTGTTTCTCACTATATTACCACTCTCATCAAGCTTATTCTTAAATACCCATCTAGTACCTACAGTAGATTTATTACTAGGCCTTTTAAATAATGTCCATACTTTACTTCTCTCAAATTGATTTAACTCTTCTTGCATAGCCATAATCCAATGTTCATCATTTAATGCTTCTTTAATATTCTTAGGCTCTATGCATGAGATAAATGCAACATAATTACAAATATTTCTAAGAGAAGATCGAGTTGTTACCCCTTTGGATGGATCACTTATAATCTTACCATCCTTGACATAGTTGTACTCTCTTGGATAAGATACTTCCCTTTCTTCAATTGTTGGATTCTCGAGAGGATTATGAGTTTCCTCATCTTTCGTTTCTTCCTTTGATGATGATTCTCCAACGTCATGTCTAACGTCATTTACTTGTACAATACCTATATCATCATTAACACAAGAATCCTTCCTCGGAAGGCGATTATCATTAAAAACAACATGTATAGACTCTTCTAAAACTAAAGTTCTTTTATTAAATACTCGATAAGCTTTAGAATTTAAGGAATAACCCAGAAAAATTCCTTCATCACTTTTAGCATAAGATTTGCCAAGGTTTTCTTTACCGTTGTTTAAAACAAAACATTTACATCCAAAAGGATGAAAATAACTAATGTTAGGCTTTTTATTTTTGAAAATTTCATATGGAGTTTTTTTTAAAATTGGCCTAATCATTACTCAATTTACAACATAACAAGCAGTATTTGTGGCTTCCGCCCAAAAATATTTTGGCAAATTATTTTCACAAAGCATGGTTCTAGCCATTTCTTCTAAAGTTCGATTTTTTCTCTCAACAACTCCATTTTGTTGATGGGTTCTAGGTGCTGAAAAAAGTATGACTAATACCATTAGAATTACAAAACTCATTAAATCCAAGATTTTTAAATTCAGTGCCATGATCACTTCTAACACTAGTGATAGAGTAACCTTTTTCGTTTTAGATTACTTTTGAAAATGTGATGAAATTTTCTAATGCTTCATCTTTAGTACTTAAGAATATAACCCAAGTATATCTAGAATAGTCATCTACCAAGACAAATGCATATTGTTTTCCACCCAAGCTAGTAGTCCTAGTTGGCCCAAAAAGATCTATATGGATCAATTGTAATACTCTACTAGTTGATACATCATTAATGGATTTAAAAGAAATTCACTTTTGTTTTCCTTTAGCACAAGCATCACAGATTTTATCATTATCAAATTTAAGCTTAGGCAACCCTCTTACTAAGTCTCCTTGAATTAGTCGTTGCAAAACACTCATACTAGCATGTCCTACTCTCCTATGCCATAACCAACTATCATGTTCATCCTTAGCAACTAGGAACAAATTAGTCATATCAATAGAATCTAAATGCACCATGAATATGTTTCCTATTCTATGACCAACAAGCATAATCCGATTAGATGCAATGTCGATGACTTTACAACCATTAATTTCAAACATGACATTGAATCCCTTATCGCATAATTGACTAATACTCAATAGATTATGCTTTAATCCATTCACATATAACACATTTTTAATTTGTATGGAAGAGGTATTACCTATAATACCA
Source organism: Hibiscus syriacus (assembly GCF_006381635.1). NCBI lineage: Eukaryota > Viridiplantae > Streptophyta > Magnoliopsida > Malvales > Malvaceae > Hibiscus > Hibiscus syriacus. Next base: position 10,600,997 of record NW_024062733.1, read on the forward strand.
AAACCTTCAATGTGACATTTTGAATTATCACCAAAAGTCACTTCTCCTCCATTTTTGGCGTTAAGCTCTATGAACCGGCTTTTGTCTCTGGTCATGTGTCTCGAACATCCACTATCAAGGTACCATGAATTTGGATTTGTTTCCCGTACCTTGTAGCAATGCTCCTTTTCCTTAGAATATTCCCCGATAACCATCAAGCACAAGTTTGCAACTTGTTGTTCCTCTTCATCGGAACCTTCTTCATCGCTCCATGTAGCTACATGAGCCTTGTGCTTCTTTTTGGATTGACCTTTTTTCTTCAATTGTGGGAAATCATATTTGATATGCCCCGACTTTTTGTATTCATAGAAAATGATCGGGTCTTTCTCCTTCGATTCAGTTTTGAAGCCTCCATGACGTTTGAATTTTCTTCCTCGGTTGGGCATCATCAACTTTCTGAATAATTTGGCAAATAATGCCATTTCCTCGTCATCATCATCGTCATTCGAATCACTCTCATCTTTTGTGGATTTGAGAGCAATTCCAATGTTTTTCTTCTTCTCTTTCTCCTTTGGTGTCTCATCAATCTTATCAAGGTCCACTTCATCTTCAAGCATCATTTCATGAGTGAGAAGGGAACCGATTAGTTCTTCAAGAGTTAAGGACGTTAGGTCCTTAGACTCGATGATTACCGTCTTCTTTAATTGCCATGATTTTGGAAGGGAGTAGACTAACTTCCTCACAAGCTTTTCATTTGAAATGATCTCTCCATATGATTTAAGACCATTGACAATCGTTGAAAATCTATCCGTCATAGCTTTGATATCTTCATTTGGTTTCATCCTGAAATTTTTATAGCTATGCGTTAGAATATTAATTTTAGATTTCTTTACCTCATCGGTACCTTCATGAGTGACTTGAAGTTTGTCCCATATTTTTTGGCGGTTGTACAAGATGAAACTCTTCCATATTCATCTGGTCCAAGAGAACAAAATATGATATGGATGGCTTTGTAGTTGAGTTGGAACATTCTTGTCTCTCCTTCACTCCACAATCTTGGATGAGTGAGAGGCTTGATGTATTATTCTTCTACGGCATTCCATGCTCCCATGTCACTTGCTTGAATAAAGTACATCATCCTATTTTTCCAATAGGCATAGTTAGCCCCATTAAAGAAAGGAGGCTTGTTGACGGGCATCGAATCGAGACCGGAGTCGAAGTTTGAAGTAGAGGCCATTGATGACTTTGATTATAGATGTAACTCTTCCCGAATCGACTCAAGAGGCGATTAAACATTCAAATGAGTTAGGCTCTGATGCTAATTGTTGAGTTAACCGATTGACGAAATTGGCCAAGAGGGGGTGAATTGGCAATTAAAAATTTAGTGTAAGTTTTTGCAGAAAATTGAAAGTAATTGCACAACGATTTAGAGTGGTTCGACTTTCTCAACCAAAGTCTACGTCCACTACCTTAGCTATCCACACTAAGGATTTTCCACAAATTCACTAATTTGTCTTTCTTTTAAGGACAAAGAGTAACCTTACAAATCCTCCAGAATTATACCCCAAATTCTTGAGAACACTCTCTTTCAAAGAGAACAATACAAATTTGCAAACTTACAAGGAAATCCTCACAAGGTAGATTGTTTGCACAATTCTAGAACAAAGAAAAGAACCCTCAAGAATGAATACAATTGAGTACAAGTAGTGTTCTTGAAAGCAAAATGAATATTGAATGAAAAATAGGCTTGAAATGCTCAAACTTGAGGTTTGATGCTTTCTCTTTGATTCTCTCTTGATTCTAGTTGCTTGTTGCTTCTTGTTGTTGATCAATGACTTCTAAGCTTGTTTAAATACACCTTGAATCACTTCTGAACGTTGGGGGATCATTAATGAAGTTATTGGAGTCGTTTAAGTGTGAAAACAATTAATATTTCTGCTTGGAGTGTGGGGGGAGTCGGTACCCCCTCATGGGGAATCGGTTCCGTAAGTGTAAAATTCTAATATTCGACCGTTGAACAGTGGGGGGAATCGATACCCCCTGGGGGGAATTGGTTCCCTCTGAGCACACTGTTATTTCTCGGAGCAAAACCATTCAGGGGGAATCGGTACCCCCTTGGGGAGGAATCAGTTCCCTCTGGACAAACTGTAATTTTTGGCTTTGAAACGGTTCGAAATACTTTGTAAAATTGTTTTGAAATTATTTTAAGATTAAAACTTAATTTTACACTTTAGTAAGGATTTAAAATGAACTTTGAAATACTTTGAGTAATATATTAATATTCGATTTAATATATTGAATATGCTTAGAAAAATCATTTTCAAAATTAAAATTCTTTTAATTTAATTTGTTATATCGAAACATTAAAAATTTTTCAACAAAAGGCTTTTATTCTGTCATGTTATTGCAATGTTGGCAGCTATTTCGATATAAAAACTCCATGAAGAAATTTCTGGTAGCAAAGTTAGGCTTTTAGCCTTATAATATTTTTTATATAAGATGTGAGAGCTTCAAAAAACATTTTTTTTTCTTCATTTTATTGCATTCAACTTGAATTAAGTCAAATGTTATTCAAATTTTATATCAAATGTTATTTAAATTATCATTATCAATTAAATTTATCTTTTATATTATATTTTATGTACGTTATAATTGTTAGATAATTTTTCTTTACAAAAATTAATATGAATAGTTTATATTTATATTTTAGAGAATTAATCACGTTCAATATCAATATTCATTTATTATCAAATTAATTATCATTTCATTGCCAAAATTATTTGTATTAATAATGTAAAACGCTAATATAAATTACGTAATAAATACTTACATTATTAATATTATTTTTTTACATAAATTATATTATATAATTTACATAAATTAAACTATATAATTTACATAAATTAAACTATATAATTTACATAAATTAAACTATATTAATTTTCATTTAATCATTGTTCAATGCCAATATTTTTATTAATCAAGTTTTATATAATTTACATATAAATAATTTTATTAATTTTATTAAATAATTTTATATAATAAGTCTATTTATTAATTTAATTATCATAATAAATATTTTATTATAACATTTAAAAATAATCATATTAATTTTTTAATTATATCATAAACTCAAAAACTCATAATTTTATTAAAATTTTATAATTTTGTGCATGGTAATATATAAGTCAGGTAAATATCATATCAGATCAATAACAAGTCAGATCATTTATAGGTCATGTTAAAAACATGTCAGGTTCATCACAGGTCAGGCTGAAAACAGGTCGGGTAATATCAGTTATTTACCAGGTCAATCTCGGGTTCGGGTTCATATCAGTCGGTTGCAGGTTGGGTTCGGGTATCATCTTTTCGGTTCAATTTGGGTTCATTTCATTCTGTTGAGTTAATCTATCGATGGAATTGGCCAAGAGGGGGGGTGAATTGGCAATAAAAATTTGGTAGAAGCTTTTGCAGAAATTTGAAAATATTTGCACAGCGATTTAGAGTGGTTCGACTTTCTCAACCAAAGTCTACGTCCACTACCTTAGCTATCCACACTAAGGATTTTCCAACAAATTCACTAATTTGTTCTTTCTTTTGAGGACAAAGAGTAACCTTACAACTCCCTCAATAATTATACCCCAAATTCTTGAGCACACTCTTTTTCAAAGAGAAATACACAAATTTGCAAACTTACAAGGAAAACCTCACAAGGTAGATTGTTTGCACAATTCTAGAACAAAGAAAGAACACTCAAGGATAAATAAAATAGAGCACAAATGGTGTTCTTGAAAGCACAATGAATATTGAATGAAAAATAGGCTTGAAGTGCTCAAACAATGAGTTTGATGATTTCTCTTTGATTATCTCTCAATTCTTGTTAATTGATGTTAATCAATGGCTCCAAAGCTTGTTTAAATACTCCTTCAATTGATTTTGAACGTTGAGGGATGATTATTGGAGTCAATAGATCCATTTAAGTGTGAAAACAATTAATAAAATTAGTTGGGAGCGTGTGTGCATCGATGCATAGTCAAGGTGCATCGATGCATCAAGTGTAAATTTTAAATATTTCGACCATTGGAGCACTTAGTGCATCAGTGCACTAAGGGTGCATCGATGCATAAAATGCATTCGATGTTTCAAACAAGCATAAGTGCATCGATGCATGGTCTGTGCATCGATGCATAAAATGCATTCGATGTTTTCATAAAAACCTAAGTGCATCGATGCATGACAGTGCATTGATGCTTAAAATGCATTCAAAATGGTGTGTGCATCGATGCATCAATGAGTGCATCGGTGCATCCGTTCACAAATTTGATTTTTGGCTTGTTTTTGGTTCAAAATACTTTGCAAAAATTGTTTCAAAAATATTTTAAGTATAAAACACAACTTTACACTTTAGTAAGGATTGAAATTGAACTTTGAAAGACTTGGAGTAATATTTTGATATTCGAATAATTATATCAAATATACTTAGAAAATCTTTTATAAAATCTTAAAATTTATTTATTTTAATTTGTTATATCGAAACATCAAAAAGTTTTCAACAATCTTCCCCTTTTTGATATAACAAAACATTTGAGCAATTTTAAGATTTTTAAGAAAATCATTTTTGAAATCAAATTTAAAAATGAAACCAAATTTGAAAATTACTCCCCCTTACTATGATACATCTTCTCCCCCTTTTTGTTAAATCAAAAAGACTATATTAAAAGTATTTGAAATATAGTCAATTGATATTTATAAATATAGCTTAAGCTGCTAAGATCACAATCAAGAGAAAGATTAGCCATTAGTTTCATAAAACAATATTCATACATAAAATGTGTAATGGAGAATTGGTCATATATGTCTAAATGATGCAAAAATTAAGATAAAAATTCAAACACACCAAATATGTATTAAGTTCAAATATCCAAGCACCCAAAACATAAATCCAAACATATAATTATCCAAAATCGAACAGTCCAAGAACATCAAAATGTTTATTAATCCAAGTTCTAAATCCAAGAACGCATGGCAAGTAAAGATCTACTCCATCAGAGGATCGAGAGGAGGAGGAATAGGAGGGCTGTTAGATTGACTTGAAGAGGACCTAGGTCGTTTTGGATTAGACATGGTTTAAGGAATGGAATATGATAGGTAACCTGCAATTTGAAAAACATGTATGCAATATAATCAATCCCAAAACTCAATTGAGTCTGCAATAATTCAAGGTTCTCTAAACCGAATCCTAATGGGCAAAGTTTTGAAAAAGTTTGAAAACAACGTTTGAAAAAAACAATGTGTTGTTTTAAAATCAACATAATGAAAACAAAAACATCAAATTTAAAATTAAATTAAGATTCTCAATTTTTTTTATTACGAAATTAATGAAAAATCTTGAAAAAATTAGTGTTTTTAATGAAATTGATTATAGAATCTAGTTTCTAAACACATGTCCGATGTAATGTTCATCCTAGAACTAATGAAAACTAATTCTAAGTTCATAAATCAATAAACAGAGGTTTTGAAATATTACCTTGAAAATTTTGGATTGAGAGGAATGTGATGTTGTTTTGCACGATTTAATGATACAAGCAGGATTTGGAGTTGAAAATGATCGAAATCTGTCAAAAATACGTTGATTTGAGGCAAATGGAGAGTTTAGAGAGAGAGAGAGGGAAGAACAACGGTTTGGGAGTGTTTAAGAGTGTTTGAGAAAATGAAGAAGAAATATGGTTTTTAACCAAAAACCCGACGGATGCATTGATGCATGGCATTGTGCATCGATGCACATTCATAGTGTATCGATGCATTATGCACAAAAATGTCAAAAAAACCGTTTTAAACACTTAAAATGCTAAATAATTTAGCTCTAGTGGTATTGGCAACTCATATATTGAAAATTAATCATGTTCAATCACTCAATTTTATCTTTAAACTACATTTGAACATATAATTAATTTTCACTAAGAATCATAAACTCCCCCTAACTAATAGCAAAGAATGCAATCAAAATTATTATTATTATAAGCATTTTTCATTTATTCTTAAAAGTGCTAAAATTAATTTAAACACTAAGTGAAGATAGGTCAGTTAAACCTAATTCCCTCCTAAGTGTCCAAAATATTTCTTTGTCTAAAGGTTTTGTAAAGATATCCGCTAATTGGTGCAAAGTATCAACAAATTCTAGAACTACATCTTCCTTAGCGACATGGTCTCTAATGAAGTGATGTCTAATTTCAATATGCTTAGTTTTAGCGTGTCGGATGAGATTTTTAGTGAGACAAATAGAACTAGTATTGTCACACTTGATAGGAATGGTACCTACTTCAATTCCATAATCAAAAATGTTTTTGTTTCATCCATAAAACTTGTGCACAACAACTACCGGCTGAAATGTATTTCGCTTCAGTGGTAGATAATGCAACACAATTTTGTTTCTTTGAAAACCAAGAAATCAACATATTTCCTAGGAATTGGCAAGTACCGGAGGTGCTTTTCCTATTTATTTTGCATCCTCCATAATCCACATCAGAGAAGGCATGCAAGCTAAAGCTAGAGTCACTAGGATACCAAAGTCCTAAACTACGAGTGTCCTTAAGGTATCTAAAGATTCTCTTAACAGCTAGTAAATGTGATTCCTTAGGGCATGATTAAAATCTAGCACATAAGCACACACTAAACATAATGTCCGGTCTACTTGCGGTTAGATAGAGCAAAGAACCAATCATTGACCTATATAATTTAACATCTACACATTTACCTCCTTCATCTTTGTCAAGCTTTGTTGATGAACTCATTGGAGTGACATGAGGTTTCCCATTTTCCAGTCCAAACTTCTTGAGCATATTCTTGATGTACTTAGCTTGATTTATGAAGATGTCATCTTTTCTTTGCTTGATTTGGAGTCCCAAGAAAAATTAGAGCTCCCCCGTCATGCTCATCTCGAATTCACTTTGCATTAGCTTAGAAAATTCTTGGCAAAGAACATCATTAGTAGAACCAAATATTATATCATCAACATAAATTTGAACTACTAATAAATCTTTACCTTTATGCTTTAAAAGCAATGTAGTGTCAACCTTCCCTTTTGAAAAACCTTTTTCAATTAAAAAGTTTGACAATCTTTCATACCAAGCTCTAGGAGCTTGTTTTAAACATAAAGCGCTTTTGTCAATTTAAAAACATGATCTGGAAATTTTGAATCTTGAAAACTAGGAGGTTGTTCCACATAAACTTCTTCTTTTGTAAAACCATTTAAAAATGCACTTTTAACATCCATTTGATATAATTTAAACTCATTAAAACATGCAAATGCTAATAACATTCTAATTGCTTCCATTCTAGCTACGGGAGCGTATGTTTCATCATAGTCTATGCCCTCTTCTTGAGTATACCCTTGAGCAACAAGTCTAGCCTTGTTTCTCACTATATTACCACTTTCATCAAGCTTATTTCTAAACACCCATCTAGTACCTACAGTAGACTTATTACTAGGCCTTTCAACTAATGTCCATACTCTACTTCTCTCAAATTGATTTAACTCTTCTTGCATAGCCATAATCCAATGTTCATCATTTAATGTTTCTTTAATATTCTTAGGCTCTATGAATGAGATAAATGCAACATAATTACAAATATTTCTAAGAGAAGATTGAGTTGTTACCCCTTTGGATGGATCAACTATTATTTCACCATCTTTGACATAGTTGTATTCCCTTGGGTACGAGACTTCCCTTTCTTTAATGGTTGGATTCTTTAGAGGATCTTGAGTTTCCTCATCTTTCGTTTCTTCTTTTGATGATGGTTCTCCAACGTCATGTCCAACGTCATTTATGTTTATAATACCTACATCATCATTCACACAAGAATCCTTCCTCGAAAGGTGATTATCATCGAAAACAACATGTATAGACTCTTCTACAACTAAAGTTCTTTTATTAAATATTGGATAAGCTTTAGAATTTAGAGAATAACCCAGAAAAATTCCTTCATCACTTTTAGCATCAAATTTGCCAAGATTGTCTTTACCGTTGTTTAAAACAAAACATTTACATCCAAAAGAATGAAAATAGCTAATGTTAGGCTTTTTATTTTTAAACAGTTCATATATAGTTTTCTTCAAAATAGGCCTAATCATTACTCGATTAATAATATAACAAGCGGTATTTGTGGCTTCCGCCCAAAAATATTTTGGCAAATTGTTTTCACAAAGCAAGGTTCTAGCCATTTCTTCTAAAGTTCGAATTTTCCTCTCAACAACTTCATTTTGTTGAGGGGTTATAGGTGCTGAAAAATTATGGCTAATACCATTAGAATTACAAAATTCAGTAAATCCAAGATTTTCAAATTCAGTTCCATGATCACTCATAACATTAGTTATAGAGTAACCTTTTTCGTTTTGGATTACTTTTGAAAACGTGATGAATTTTTCTAATGCTTCATCTTTAGTACTTAACAATAGAACCCAAGTATATCTAGAATAGTCATCTACCAAGACAAATGCATATTATTTTCCACCCAAGCTAGTAGTCCTAGATGGCCCAAAAAGATCTATATAGATCAATTGTAATACTCTAATAGTTGATACATCATTAATGGACTTAAAGGAATTTTTTCTATGTTTTCCTTTAGCACAAGCATCACAGATTTTATCGTTATCAAATTCTAACTAAATCTCCTTGAATCAATCGTTGCAAAACATTCATACTAGCATGTCCTAGTCTCCTATGCCATAACCAACTATCATGCTCATCCTTAGCAACTAGGCATAAATTAGTCATATTGATAGAATCTAAATGCACCATGTATATGTTTCTTATTCTATGACCAACAAGCATAATCAAAGTAGATGCAATGTCAATCAATTTTGCAAACACTTAATTTAAAATAAGACATTGTATCTTTTGTCAAATTCATCTAATCGGATTATGCTTTAATCCATTCACATACAAAACATTATGCAATATTGATTATCGAGATTGAGAGCACATGCATAAAGTTTTTCTAAATGTTATGCATTAAAACTTTATAATATTTTAAAAAAACTATGCATAAACATTAAGAAAAATTTAAGGTCAAAATTATACAAAACCAAAGTTCTTGAAAAATTGATATCAATTGTTAAAGAGATATCAATTGCATTTTAAAAAAAAATTTGACCAAAAATTAATATGATGAACTAGAGTTTATAAAACATTACAAAAAATTACTATATTCATCATATAATATTTTTCAACATACATGAGATAAAACATAATTATTTAGAATTATTCAACATTTAAAACCTCATGCATGCATAAACTAAATGAACAACCAAATAAAATAAAAACATTAAGTTTAGAGGTTACCCATTCCTTTTTCATGTGTGGCTAGAGCATCTTGAATATCATCATCTTCATCACCATTGCTCCCACACACCTACAAGAGACATTTAAGTAGATTTTGGTATCCAAATTGCTTTGGATCCTTGAACATTAGTTTCAATGCCTCTTGTTCTTTTTGGAACCTATATTTATCTAATTTTAAATCATTTTCCTTTTTTTTTAAAGGACGAGTATGTTCCTTATGCCCATGATAATGACAATGTGAACATATTGTCATTATTGAACTAGATGAATTATTTAAAATGATATATTTTTCTTTTGTTAAACATTCAAGCTTAACTTTCAAATCGAAATTTTCTTTTTCAATACTTTCAAATTTCATTTTTGAAAGCTCTAAATCCTTCTTCAAGATTTCATTTTGATCTTCAAAATCCATTTTCGTTTCTAGAAGTAGTTTGTTTAATTTGAAAATTTCTTTTTCAAAGTTTTCAGATTTTATTTTTGAAAGCTCTAACTCCTTTCTCAACATATCATTTTGATTTTTAAGTCTGTTTTAGCTTTCAAAAGAATATCATTTTTAGCAATAAATTTAGAAATCAATTTATTGTATTTGGAGTTCATGGTCTCAAACTCCAAAAATAATTCATCATAAGCATCTTGTAACTCATTAAAAGATTTTGAATTTAATCTATTTGAGTTAGAAGATACTTTTGGCTCTGTGAAAGCTAATAGACACATCACCTTTATTGGTTCTTCTATTTCCTTGTCTCTATAGATCCTCTCAAGCTTATCCTACATCTCCTTGGCATTTGAACAAGAAGAAATTCCTTTATATATATTAAGATCAATTGCACAACACAACATGTGCATAGCCTTTGTATTTTGTTGAGCTTTCTTCCATTCTTGATCACTCCACTTCTTTGCCTTCTTTGTAACAACCCCAACCCGTATCCGACCCAGATACGAGTCCGAAGTGTCACAATGACTTTTCAAACATTTATTCATATAAAATAGTGAGTAATTTAAAACTTTTATAACATTTAACTTATTCAAAAAGTTTACAAAATATATCAGAGTTCATACAATTTATATCTTTAGACTACATGCCAACTACACTCTATATACAGTACATATATTTTCTGATCAGACATTTGGTAAGGAGAACTGACCTGTCTTGCTCCTCTTAGCTCTTTACTCTTCTCACTTCTGTAACCTACGTGTGAAACAATCACACGCTAAGTCTTTGACTTAGTGAGGCATAAAACATATAATAAAACTCTAACTCGTAATCATGCTTGAACAATTTCTACTAACATATCACATACAAGCATCATACCCACAAATACATGTAATAATTCCTACTATGCACCTTTCATATATATATATATATATATATATATATATATATATATATATATATATATATATACACACATATCCACGCATACATATAATTATCTTCTTTCCTATCATTATCATATTATCACCTTTCATATTTCTATTCTCTTGTTTATATGATCAATTAAGCTCATATCATATATCTTATAGCATATACAATAATCACTAACACACATATATCATATACAGTACATTCCATGTTATCTCTTATTAACCCATGTGCACCTGTGAGAACTGTAGATATGTGAGTCTATTGAGGTTGTGCACCACTATACTGTCACCACAGCTCATATAAATGTCCCGAAGGACCTATCCAGAGGTCACAAAGACCCCGGTAACTATCCATAGGTCATAAAGATCCTCGGTAACTGTCCAGAGGTCATAAAGATCCTCGGTAACTGTCCAGAGGTTATAAAGATCCTCAGTAACTGTCCAGAGGTCATAAAGATCCTCGGTAACTGTCCAGAGGTCATAAAGATCCTTGGTAACTGTCCAAAGGTCATAAAGATCCTCGGTAACTGTCCAGAGGTCATAAAGATCCTCGGTAACTGTCCATAGGTCCCGAAAAACCTAGGTAAACTGTCCATATGTCTCGAAAGACATAGGTAAACCCTCGACTCTTGGCATGCCAACTATACCCCTAGCTCTCATGACACATAACATGGGCATTATCTTTTATATCCTTTTACATATTCATGTAACCATATCATATATTCATATAAGCTCATGGTTTCATTCACATATGTATGTAATCACGTAGTTCATGTCAATTCTCATATGAGTTCATATTCATATAAATATAGGATTCACCCTCATATATCACATATACTTTCTCTTTCATATGGCTCATAACATTTCTCATGTGTTCATATGACATGTAAATCATTGTCATCTTATCATGTTATCACATAAACATATCATCTTACAATACATACAAAACACATCAATACCTATATTCACATATACCTATCATTTCATTATCCTTATTATTATTCTTATCATCACCATTAATCCCTTTTACTTACCATATTCATATCAATAACACATATATTGATGCATCGGTGCATAAAATGCATTCGATATTTGTTTATTACTGGGATGCATCGATGCATGACTTATGCATCGATGCACTAATTGCATTCGATGTTTCCTTATTAATGGGATGCATCGATGCACTACTTATGCATCGATGCACGAATTGCATTCGATGTATTTATTTTAAAAGAGTGCATCGATGCACTACCAATGCATCGATACACCTTCAAACAAATTTCTGGGTTTTAACATTGATGCATCGGTGCACTATGAATGTGCATCGATGCACTATGCCCAGAACCTCTTTTTGAACCCGAAAATTCATTCTTTTTGGATTAAATCCTTCATATTTCAACCCCTTTCATATTCCTAACTTTCATATACATACTTAAACTCATTAATATTCATTTATCTCATCTTTAACCTTAATATTCTCTCCTCTTTAGGAATTTCAAGAATCATACTCTATTTTCCACATGTTTCAAATTCAATTCTAACACTTAATACTTCTTAATTAAGCTGATGACAAGTCAAATTTAGTTCCCAATTCAACTTATCATCTCTTTTCCAAAGATTCACTTAAAAACCCATTTTCTTTAATCTTTCATAACTCCTTTATCTTTTGATTTTAAGATAACTTAAGCTTTCCTTAAGCTTAGTTATCCTCTAATGATCAAAACCCAACCTTTAATTCAACAAATAATCAAGAAATCAGAAACTCACCTTTGCTTAGCTTCCACGGGGAGAAGGAAGAAAAAATCAAGAAGAAGATGAAAATGTTTTCATCTTCCACGTTTTCATCTCTTATAAAAGGGATAAAATATCTTTAATGTCAAATGACCATTTTACCATTTAATTCCTTTAATAATTACTAACAACTTTTAGGAAATATTTTCAAACAAAGCACTGAACTAATCCATTTTTCTACTTTAGTCACCAAATTCTGAAACTTTACAATTTGCTCACTAACCCATAGTTTGGGATGTTACAAATCTCCCCTCCTTTTATGAAAATTCGTCCTCAAATTTTCATTGTACATATCAACAAGAACATATCTTTTCATTCATGTTCATATACTTTTTTCCTATCTTACTTATACTTATCCCTGATTATCAATCTTCATCACATCTTAATAACTTTGATAAGCAGCTTCACTTGTACAGAACCTCATTCTTTACCATCTTTTGTACTTGGTATTATTATTATTATTATTCTCTTCCTCAAAACTCCCTTTTGAACCTGTAAATACTTTTCTCATTGACTTCATCATATCTATATGCTCCAAATACCTAACCATATTTCAAATCCATGTCATACTTGATTAATTCACTTTATCTTTTCTTTCAATCTTATTACTCTATCACCTTTACTCTTACAGCTAGTCAATAACAACTGTTCAATCTAGGGCACACGCCCTACTCAATTAATTATATATATTAAATTTTTTTTACCATATTTTAATTCCACCGCATAGTAACTAAATTACTTTATCTAACTTTTCCACTTTGAAATAGTAGAGATCCTCTAACATTATCCGATTGCACATTAAATTTCTGAACATAATCCTCAACTTTTAATCTAGGTTACGACCCTTATCAACTTGATCCTATACATTCTTTTTCCATTGAAATTTTCCTTAACTATATCTTATGCGCACATAGTATTATTCAACTGTTCCAAAATCAAACATTGTAACTTCCTTTGTCTTATAAATTGTTCACCGATATACTCATTCTCACACTTTTCGATTACTCTTTATATTCTCTTGAACATTCAAATCATTATCTCTTTCACTACATCACATTACATAATTAAAATATACATTGTATTCGAATCCATTTCATATTTGGCTATCATAACCTGACAATATCTTATAATTCCAATACATTTCCATCACATAATTTTGTAAGCCATTGCTAACTCTTTCCATTTATAATGCAAATCACTTATCATATTCACACTCTTGCTTATATACAATACTATTTACACATCTACTATTCCTTTTTACGTATCACCTATTCAATAAATCTTTCGTGTTATCATAAACTTCACTTCATTACTTTAATTCTTTCATCACCTTTTTCCTTATGATTTTACATTCCTTTCATATCATCTATACTTTTCCTTCTTTATCTTTTTAACTTCTCAATCAATCCTTAGTTTCTGTCAAACATACAAATCCTTTAACTTAATACATTTACTATCACACTAATTTATTATTTAACTTATTTCTTTCAATCAAAACATAAACCTTCATCAAACTATCCTTATATTTATTCTTCCCCGTCAAAATAATTCATTCACTATTTTCATCACTTATCAAACCTTCATTCTCATTTGTCCATAATAAAATTCCTTTGGTTCAAATTCAACCATTCTATTTACCTTTGTCTTATACATAATTAAACCATATCATGTCTTTCATACTCCCATGCTCTTTTATATCACATATATTTATCATTAACTCTCACTTCTTATCACATTTTCATGACTTTGGTAGTCAACTTTACTTGCACAAAACCTTATTCTTTGTCATTCTTATACTTATGTTTTCTCCACTTGTTTCCAATCACCTGATTTCAATACTCATCTTATTCCTTTAAAATAATTTTCCTGCTTCAATTTTTTTATAACTTCTAACAGAGCTTTAACCCAATTCACAAAGGTTGTCTTTAACCCTGACTTATTATCAATTAACTCCTTGTTTAATCTTTCAGGATCAACCCTACTTCTTGAGTCTGTCGGACTCTCATCTGATTTAATTCCCTGGCAGATAATACAACTAATTCATATCTGGTTTAAAGTTGAAAGCCAGAATCTCTAGCTTTTTGTGATGGTGCTTAACTCTGTGAAGCACTAATTTTCTTAATCATTTGAGATTTATGTTCTTCAATCCTTCCATAACAATGGAACATTTCTCAAATTCACCCTTGAACTCGGGTGTTCTCAACTCTTTTCGATACATTCATTCTATGAATTATAGAAGTATAAAATTAAAACACATCATAATATCATTTAACATCATAAAACATTTTCTAATCTTGTACAGGCACACCCTGAGGTTTTTCGCTCTTCTCTCTGCCTGGCCAGGGCAGGTGAATGCTATTACCTTCAGTCTATTGCCTTGTGTTTCACTTTGGAAACTCTCATATTTTCACGTGCTCATATCATTTCTTCTATCACATATCACGTGTGCATATGCTCATCCAATTCATATTATATAACATATGTCAACTGCATATGTTCACATATCATCCATCATATCAAATAAACATATAAATTAATTTCATAAATCATTCTCTGGTATTCACATATCTTATTTAACATAACAATTTAACTCTATTAACAAGACAACACACTCCTTACCCTATCTGATCAGAAATTTTCACTCTATGTTGGCATGTACACATTTTAAAAACTCATTTGACTTCGGTTTAAGCCTAGACTCGGCTAAACCATAGCTCTGATACCATTAAATGTAACAACCCCCAACCCGTATCCGACCAAGATACGAGTCTGAAGTGTCACAATGACTTTTCAAACATTTATTCGTATAAAATAGTGAGTAATTTAAAAACTTTTATAACATTTAACTTATTCAAAACGTTTACAAAATATATCAGAGTTCATACAATTTATATCTTTAGACTACATGCCAACTACACTCTATATACAGTACATATATTTTCTGATCTGACATTTGGTAAGGAGAACTGACCTGTCTTGCTCCTCTTAGCTCTTTACTCTTCTCACTTATGTAACCTACGTGTGAAACAATCACACGCTAAGTCGTTGACTTAGTGAGGCATAAAACATATAATAAAACTCTAACTCGTAATCATGCTTGAACAATTTCTACTAACATATCACATACAAGCATCATACCCACATACACATGTAATAATTCCTACTATGCACCTTTCATATATATATATATATATATATATATATACATATCCACGCATACATATAATTATTTTATTTCCTATCATTATCATATTATCACCTTTCATATTTCTATTCTCTTGTTTATATGATCAATTAAGCTCATATCATATATCTTATAGCATATACAATAATCACTAACACACATATATCATATACAGTACATTCCATGTTATCTCTTATTAGCCCATGTGCACCTGTGAGAACTGTAGATATGTGAGTCTATTGAGGTTGTGCACCACTATGATGTCTTCACAGCTCATATAAATGTCCCGAAGGACCTATCCAGAGGTCACAAAGACCCCGGTAACTGTCCAGAGGTCATAAAGATCCTTGGTAACTCTCCAGATGTCATAAAGATCCTCGGTAACTGTCCAGAGGTCATAAAGATCCTCGGTAACTGTCCAGAGGTCATAAAGATCCTCGGTAACTGTCCAGAGGTCATAAAGATCCTCGGTAACTGTCCATAGGTCCCGAAGAAACTAGGTAAACTGTCCATATGTCTTGAAAGACATAGGTAAACCCTCGACTCTTGGCATGCCAACTATACCCCTAGCTCTCATGACACATAACATGGGCATTATCTTTTATATCCTTTTACATATTCATGTAACCATATCATATATTCATATAAGCTCATGGTTTCAATCACATATGCATGTAATCACGTAGTTCATGTCAATTCTTATATGAGTTCATATTCATATAAATATAGGATTCACCCTCATATATCACATATACTTTCTCTTTCATATGGCTCATAACATTTCTCATGTGTTCATATGACATGTAAATCATTGTCATCTTATCATGTTATCACATAAACATATCATCTTACAATACATACAAAACACATCAATACCTATATTCACATATACCTATCATTTCATTATCCTTATTATTATTCTTATCATCACCATTAATCCCTTTTACTTACCATATTCATATCAATAACACATATACTCATGCACACATATAAATCATAACAAATACATACTTCTATGAATTCATGTTTTTCACTATTGGAAATAGACTTATCACAAGTCTTGTTTTCCCTTGAACCTCATATACTAGAGAAGGTGCACTCACCTTAGCTTTGCTTTGATTCGATTATAATCCTTCAATTGATCCGGAACGGGATCACGTTCTATATCTACATCATCATACATAGATCTATATTAGTATTATCACTAATATACTCTAATGGTTCACTCTTTAGACTAAGAGAAAAGGTAATTTCATCTTTTAATGAAGGTATGCATCGATGCACTACTGATGCATCGATGCATAAAATGCATTCGATATTTGTTTATTGCCGGGATGCATCGATGCACTAATTGCATTCGATGTTTCCTTATTAATGGGATGCATCGATGCACTACTTATGCATCGATGCACGAATTGCATTCGATGTATTTATTTTAAAAGAGTGCATCGATGCACTACCAATGCATCGATACACCTTCAAACAAATTTCTGGGTTTTAACATTGATGCATCGGTGCACTATGAATGTGCATCGATGCACTATGCCCAGAACCTCTTTTTTAACCCAAAAATTCATTCTTTTTGGATTAAATCCTTCATATTTCAACCCCTTTCATATTCCTAACTTTCATATACATACTTAAACTCATTAATATTCATTTATCTCATCTTTAACCTTAATATCCTCTCCTCTTTAGGAATTTCAAGAATCATACTCTATTTTCCACATGTTTCAAATTCAATTCTAACACTTAATACTTCTTAATTAAGCTGATGACAAGTCAAATTTAGTTTCCAATTCAACTTATCATCTCTTTTCCAAAGATTCACTTAAAAACCCATTTTCTTTAATCTTTCATAACTCCTTTATCTTTTGATTTTAAGATAACTTAAGCTTTCCTTAAGCTTAGTTATCCTCTAATGATCAAAACCCAACCTTTAATTCAACAAATAATCAAGAAATCAGAAACTCACCTTTGCTTAGCTTTCACGGGGAGGAGGAAGAAGAAATGAAGAAGAAGATGAAAATGTTTTCATCTTCCACGTTTTCATCTCTTATAAAAGGGATAAAATATCTTTAATGTCAAATGACCATTTTACCCTTTAATTCCTTTAATAATTACTAACAACTTTTAGGAAATATTTTCAAACAAATCACTGAACTAATCCATTCTTCTACTTTAGTCACCAAATTCTGAAACTTTACAATTTGGTCACTAACCCATAGTTTGGGATGTTAGATTCTTCGTATAAGAAGAATATCCTTCCTCGATTATCATCCAAGCTTCCAGATCACATGCTTGGATAAATATCATCATGACCTTCTTCCAACTATGATAATTTGTTCCATTGAAGTGTGGAGGCATGCCAATTGGTCTGGATTCTTTCATGGAGAATGAACCGGAAGTGGATGCCATCTTTATCAATTTAACTCTTCCCTAATCGACTCAAGAGGTGGTTAAACCTTCAAATGAGTGAGGCTCTGATACTAATTATTGAGTTAATCGATCGATGGAATTGGCCAAGAGGGGGTGAATTGGCAATGAATATTTTGGTGGAAGCTTTTGTAGAAAATTGAAAATATTTGCACAGCGATTTAGAGTGGTTCGACTTTCTCAACCAAAGTCTACATCCACTACCTTAGCTATCCACACTAAGGATTTTCCAACAAATTCACTAATTTGTTCTTTCTTTTAAGGACAAAGAGTAACCTTACAACTCCCTCAAGAATTATACCCCAAATTCTTGAGCACACTCTTTTTCAAAGAGAAATACACAAATTTGCAAACTTACAAGGAAAACCTCACAAGGTAGATTGTTTGCACAATTCTAGAACAAAGAAAGAACACTCAAGGATAAATACAATAGAGCACAAATGGTGTTATTGAAAGCACAATGAATATTGAATGAAAAATAGGCTTGAAGTGCTCAAACAATGAGTTTGATGCTTTCTCTTTGATTCTCTCTCAATTCTTGTTAATTATTGTTGATCAATGGCTCCAAAGCTTGTTTAAATACTCCTTCAATTGATTCTGAACATTGGGGATGATTAGTAGAGTCAATAGAGTCATTTAAGTGTGAAAATAATTAATAAAATCAGTTGGGAGCGTGTGTGCATCGGTGCATAGTCAAGGTGCATCGATGCATCAAGTGTAAATTTCAAATATTTAGACCATTGGAACACTTAGTGCATCAGTGCACTAAGGGTGCATCGATGCATAAAATGTATTCGATGTTTCAAACAAGCCTAAGTGCATCGATGCATGGTCTGTGCATCGATGAATAAAATGCATTCAATGTTTTCATAAAAACCTGAGTGCATTGATGCATAAAATGCATTCGAAATGGTGTGTGCATCGATGCATCAATGAGTGCATCGGTGTATCCCTTCACAAATTTGATTTTTAGCTTGTTTTTGGTTCAAAATACTTTGTGAAAATTGTTTCAAAAATATTTATGTATAAAACACAACTTTACACTTTAGTAAGGATTGAAATTGAACTTTGAAAGACTTGGAGTAATATTTTGATATTTGAATAATTATATCGAATATACTTAGAAAATCTTTTATAAAATCTTAAAATTTATTTATCTTAATTTGTTATATCGAAACATCAAAATGTTTTCAACACGTTCTCAAGTCAGGTTCAGATCCACAATTTCCAAGTCTAACTCATATTAAGGTAAACACCAGTTCTGACTCGAGTCGGTTTTGGATCGCTAAAATGAAGGTTAAAAATAGTTTTAACTCGAGTCGGTTTCAGTCAGTTTTGCAGGTCGGATTAGCTTTTTACAGCCCTATTTTTTCAACAATTAATAGTGCATGCAACAACCTTGTTTTTCAGTTGCATCGGGTAGTGTTTTTTTTCCAGTATGCATTCACGTGGGTTGGTGGGGAAGCATTCATAATTGAATGCATGCATTCATGTGGCTTGACTAGTTGGGAAGCATTCATAATTGAATGCTTATTAAACTATCATTATTAAATCATTATTAAATTATTATTAAATCATTATTAAATTATTAAAAATTAAACCATTAAATAATATTTACAAACATCCATTCAAATAAAAATATACAAGAAATCTAAATATTACTAAGCTCTGTGTCGTGGTAGGTTCGGATAATTTTTTTTCCAAATGACCTTCACCTTGACATAATCCACATCTCTTTGCTTGACCTTTCTCTCTAATATGAATTTCATACTATTATGAATACGAGTGGACTGAGGTCAAGCCTTTGTACTTCTACAAAGCATTGGATTTGGTAACCATTCATCGTGCTCCTTGTAATACCCCAAATTTTGGTTAGTGACCAAAGTGTAACTTTTGAAAGTTTGATGGTCAAAGTATAAACTTGGAAAATTTGAAGGAATTAAGTGATGAAGTTCCTAAAAAGAATTTTATTCTATAAATAGATAGTTTACTCTTGAGAGTGGGGTTTTATGGAAATCATATTTTGGATTTGGAATTTTAGTAAAGAAAAATTAGAAAGGGTTAAAGCCGGTAAGGAATCGATAATTTCATATTGAATTGGAATTTTACAAAAATTTGAGGGATGTTATAAAATGATTGTAAATATTATTTTAATATTTTGGATCAGAGAAATTTGATTTAGAAATGTGCAAATTTTCAGATTTAATCAAAACAGTGGAATTTAGTGACTAAAATGCAATTTTTGAAAATTCATGGGAATTTTCATAAATCAAAGTCAAAATAATTCATATTTGACTTTGAAAGATGATAAGGATGAGGTGTATAGGTTTTATGGTGAATATGGAGATTTATTAATGGCAAAAATGGAATTTCTTATTGATTTGAATTAAAAAATTCCATTATACCATGTGATGGATTATTTAATATTAGACTATCAATAATAATGGAGCATTTTCAGCTTCTTCCTCATCCAAGCTTGTCGTGGGTTTTCTCCCAAGGTAATAGAAAACTTCAACTCAATTTTCAAGTAATTTACTTAGGATTTTGAGTAAGTTGTAAATAAAAAATTATTATACGCGAAAAACTCTATCTTTTGGTACCAATATTGCATGGTAATCTTGTTGGTGTTCAAAGATCCCAAATTTAAGGGTTTTTGTTTATATAAGGGATCACGAAATTGACGATGAATATGGATGTTTGTGAGGTAGTAGAGTCATATTTAAGCATGTATGATGATTAGAACATGTTTAATTTTTCTAGAACTTGTTCTTTAAGTTTTGGCCATGGATTGTTTGAGTAAGAAAAAGTATGGAAAATTTATATATGGGTTGGAAATGATGAAGGAAGTATTCTACAAGTCTTAGAAAAAAATTCTAGGACTATTTTGTAATTTTTGAAAAGTTGGGGATCAATTCGACATTTTTGGAAAATTGATGGGTTGTTGTATAAGTGTTATATAATTGATGTACTATGCTGGAATTTTTGGTATTAAGAATCTATGTGATAAAATGGTAACGGACCATTTTATGTAATTGGAAAAGTTGATGTCAATAAAAAAAAGAATTATTAAGTGTTAAAGATTTGGTAGAAAATGAGTTCCAAGTATATTATGGATTTTGTTTTGGGGGAAATATGTATGTTAGTACAATACTAACATAAATATTGTTAAGAATTTGTGATTTTATACAGATTGTGATTGATTTGTGATCGAAGTAAGTTAAATAGAGGGTTTATTGTGGACAATTAGTGAGGCACATATTGTGGATTATATAAAGTGTCAAGGTGAGTGCAATACATGATGACATGGTACATAGATGTTTTATACATCGTGTACATAGATGTTTTATATATCATATGGAAGACTTGCGACAAGTTAACCTTGTTTTATCAACATGAGATTTGATATGGAAGTTATTTTGGGTATGAACTGCCCTAATGTTTACTGGTTATACGTTTCCATGGATGATTTAATTGATGACTATATGCCCAAATATGTTATTGAGATTCAGTGGTATTAATGGCATGCCATAGAGTCTAGCAGCTGCAGAATTAAGTAGTATTATAGTGTCAAATAAGATACATAGTACAAGTTAGGTGGGTAAAACCCGACCTCAGCACTACGGTGCATTATTAGGTGAGCGAAGCTCGACCTCAGCAATTTTGTGCACTATCTGACTCCTATACCGGGTTCCTCATAGATTGAGAATTGTGGGAAATAGTTATGGATAAAATGATTTTATTATTATGTTGTTTTGATTTTGGTTCTTTAAAAAAATGATATTAAATTTCACACATGAATTGTATTGCATTGTTTATGGTTTTAAATTGCCTCACTAAGTTTATACTTAGCGTGTGATGATTTTCACGTGTAGGTAAAAAGCCCGTAGAGGAATAAAGAGTTTAAGGCGACATCAAGCATCAAGAAGTATATTTCTATATCAGTAAGACATCTTAAGCTGTAATGTTGACTTTATTAGTGGCATGTAACTATTAATGTTTAATTGCTTTGTTGAACAAATTTGGAAATAAAATGGTAATTTTATGAGTTTTGTATAATGCTGAGATTACTGTTCGCATTACTGTAGCAGTGCATCGATACATTGTTCACTATTCATTGTTCACTATTCACGGTACTATTCAAAAAAATCTTTTGAATTAAATTTGTTATAGCGAAATATAAATTATATGATATGATATTTTTATAATATCAGTTACCATTTTAAGAAAATAAATTTTAAATCGTTCCAGAATTGAAAATGGTTTTAGAAATTCGGGTGACATCTATAATCAATATAGGTATAATTATACGGGTTATGGGTGTTACACTCCTGTTTCTTCTAATATGATTCATTTGGAATCTGTATGAACTTATGGTTCTAAACATTTAATATCCTTTGCAGATGGAAGCACTCGTCAACATAGGTGTATGCATTTGTTCCAATAGGGATACATACAACGATTGCATGAGTGCACGTATATCTCCATGCTTGAAAACGACCACAATCACACCATCTTTATCATAAATCAACTCTAAATATTTCTCGCTCTCCTCATTTGTTACGACGTATGCATGTAATGACGGTAAAAGTATGTCAAATTCGATCGAAGTCATGAACAAACATTGATGTTTCCAATCGCTCATTCACTTGCATTGCTTCCACCACTGTATGAGCCTAAATTTGACCGCTATTGATCAAACACTCAATCTTTTTCCCTTTATCGGACCAAACTTTAGCCAACCTAAAGTATGTCTTTTTCACCACGCTCGCTATTTGGAGATGATGTGTACCTTTTAGTACTGAATTAATGGCCTCAGTAAGGTTTGTTGTCATGTGTCCATATCATTGACCACCATCATATGTTTGCGATCATTTTTCTCGCAGGATTTTCGAAGCTCACTTCCAAACATGCTCATCATAAGCCTACTTCAAATTCTCCAACCTCTTATCAAAATTTGGTTGGAGTAGTTCATATCATATTTTATAATATATATTGTGTTAACTTCAATTTAAAAAAAAAAACACACATAAATGAATATAGATGTTGAAAATAAAACTTACCCATACTATCTTGCTAGCAGCCATTATGAAACTTTTCGATACAATTCTTATCAATATGGTGAATACAATATGCAGGATATACAAGCGGAGGTGTCCATCGACTTCTTGGTCGTTCAATTGCAGCCAAAAAGCCTGTTCCTCGATCAGATATCAAGGACACTCCATCTTCTCAAACGACATACTTACGTAGATTGGTCAAAAATAAATCCCAAGGCTTTGTTGTCTTTCAACAATTGCAAATGCTATTCGAAAGATATCATCTTGTGCAACTACTATCAATATTATATGTTTATATTGCCTTTACAACCACTTACCATCTACTTGGACCATACGTTTGCAAAATGGAAATCATTATATACATGGCTCGAATACCCAAAAGAGTATGAAATATTCTCTTCCCTTGAAGAAGTTGACCTTCTAGGTTGTATACAGGCATGTTTTGAGATTTCAATATGGTTCATGAGATGAAAAGTTTCATAGCTTGTAACAATTTCGGTAACTCATTGTATGATGTATCCCAATCGCCATTTTGGACCTTGTAATGACCCAAGCATCTTTCCTCGACATTTTGGACACCCTGATCAGCCACTTACACTCGGGGCCATATTTAACACACTTCGCATATAGAGTTTTTTGGTTGGACTTTGCAACCTTATAATCTACATAACCTTTTATACAATATTCTTTAATCGCCAATGTAGCTTTTTTCCTTTAAATTGCTTCCCAACATATAATTCACCTAAGTTTTAGGATGATTCAGTTACATAGCCTGAAGTTAAATGTGGTATCTCTGGGAATTCAACTGCCCTTATCACATCATAATCTATCCCGTACATGTGAGGGGTAGGTTGAAACAATGTCAGGTATTCATCATTGGCCAAATCAACTTCGCCACCATCGAAAATAATGTTATCGTTAACCAAATCAAGTTCATTAGTTTCTTTATCATCGTTGGAATCATCATGTGTTTCTCCCCAATGATTTTCAACGTCAATATCAACAGTTGATTCCGGAAGATGTATATTTCTTGCCCCATACTCTACTGCTGCCGATGTCCCACCGACTACATTTGCATTTTTCAACATCGCCATAAAATTGTTTATCAACCTATATGTCAGGTCCTCAAACTCATTTCCGAAAGTCATTTGAGATGAATTTCTAACCACATTTTTTAACGACCCAAGAATATCAAATATCTTTTGCACCTCAACAAATAACTCGATAACTGAAATATTTTTTGAGTTGTGTACTTCAATCATGGTTCTAATATCATCATCTTCTTCAAATGGTACTGCAACATACGTGACTGGATTGGGACATATCATAAGTTCGTACCTGAACCCATCAATTTTAGCTTGTATTTTTTCTATCATCTTCTTCATTTCTATAAATGTAATGTCTCTTTTAAACATCATATTTATAGGTCTTTTATATTGAAAAACAACACCGACCTCATTCTCTATAATATGTCCATTATAATTGACAATCATGAAGAATTTGTTGCTCATTTTCCCTAAATATGAAATATATATATATAGAACAAAAAAATAAAAGATTCTAACAATATTTTTCTTTTGCTATTATTTAAATAATAATTAATCTTTAATACTATTTTCAATAATTAATAAGGCAAATTGATCCAACTGTTTGATCATTTGTAATCCAAATACTAAATCAATACAATTAAAAATTTATACTAATGATTTAGAAGTAAAATAAAAACTAAAAATATTACAAAATTGAAATAGTAATACTTCAAATAAAATTTATTCGTACTTAAGAACTTCCCCAACTTGATTTATAAAAACTATCTCGAAACAACTTTTTACTCTCTTTAATCTGCAAATGAACTCAACAATATCATTTAAAAGAATAATACGAGGTAAAATATAAAAAAAAATTATATAAATCATCCGAATACTTACTCAAGAAAATTACCTTCTCTACTTTATTTCAACACTACCTTCCAAATCCTTCATTTTCAACACCAGCCGAGCATATATACCTCCACCGAATTTTTTCAACATAAGCTTTCCTCATTCTCTTTCAACCAACCACACTGATTTTTTTTGCTTCCATCGGGTATATATAAACAAGTTATCTCCTCTCCTCCATAAATAATATTATCACCCCTTACATATCCCATCAAACCAAATATACCAATAATGCACTGCATGGATTCATTCACGGTTGCATGGTCATTTATTTCATTGAACAGTCTGCATGGGAGCCATTTATTTCACTGCATGGGCAGCTTTGCATGCAGTACGCCTCTGCATGGGCAGCAGCTGCATTAACGCAACTTTGCATATGAGATTCCTGCTGAAGACGCATTACAATCATCTAGTCTTCACCTTGAAGACGTGTAGAGCTACTGGAGTCTTCAAATGTCCCATGTAAACTGAAGACGTGAGGAAATCTTGGAGTCTTCACGTTGAAGGCGTGTAATAACCTTGGAGTCTTCTCCAAGTTGCAGGTACACTACGCGTCTTCAAAATCACTGTAGAATACACCCTATTAGATAAATAAATTGTTGGGTGAATTATTTGGGGAAAATTTATTTCCCATGCATTATCCCAACATTTTTGCCCATCGTTGTCACTCTTCATTTCCTTATATCTTTTCTTCAACATCTGCTCTCATAAAGGAGCAACAATTATCTTTTACAAGAATTAAAAATTCATGTTAAATTTAATTTAATTATAAAATATATTGTAAAATATTTTTATCCATTATGTCACTTCTTGATTAAAATGTACTATAAATTAATTTTTTATTGAAATTACGGGTCATCATATTAAATTAATGGCATTTTATACGTTAATAATTTTATATTTTACTTTTTTTTCTCTTTCTATTCTTGTGTTTAGTTTTTCTCTTTTATTTGTTTAAGAAGATAGCTTTGTAATTGAGCCTCTATTACTCATACTTATGGTGTTTATCGAGCAAGTCGATCACGAGTTGGGCAGTGCTCGACTCGTGCTCATTAAAAAAATTTATTCCTCGACTCGACTCATTGTTCGTTAAGCTCGTTAAAATTGTATTCGACTAGTGCTCATTAAAAAATTTGCTACTCAACTCGACTCGTTGCTCGTTAAACTAGACTTGTTGCTCGTTGAGTTCACTAAAAAATTTACCTTATTTTTAAAACTAAAAATAAAATTTACTAATACTATACGAGGATATTAGGGTTAGGTTTTTTGTATTAAAATAATATTATTAATTAATAATATTGTATTATTTCTTAAAAATAATAGATTAGTTAAGTTATTATTTTTTTTTATTTTTTATCAATAAATTAATAATAATTATTTAGAATGAAATAATTTTGAAGTAATTACTAAAAATATATTTTAAAAAACTAATGAGTTGTTCGTAAACTTATCGAGTCGAGTTAGACTTTGCTCGGCTTAGGTCGTTAAGGTCTCGATTCGAGTTCGAGTTCGAGTTCGAGTCAAACGTTTACCGAATTTTGACCGAGTCGAGTTTGAACTGCTCACGAGCTACTAAACTCATTTAGCACCCCTACTCATACTTTATCATAATTCATATTGTGTCTTCTTTATCTTCTCTTATTCATCATTCTCTTTGATAAAATAACACTTAAGCTATCAAAAGGAAAAATGAGAGAAATAGTTAAACTCTCTGTAACTTTTTATTAACAAGAAGCTGACTTCTCTTGAGTTTGAGACCAGCTATTTATACAAGAGGAATCAGAAGAGGGATGAGAAGTATCTGTGTATAACAGACTAATAACAGCCTATAACAACTTATATGCTTGTAACTACAAGCTAACAGAAACTATTATAGGGTTCACGCAATACATGCATATAACATACACGTGTTCATAACCCTAACATTCATCCTACATCATCAACCTCTTCAGCATTTGCTTCAGCTTTGTCCAGTGAACTCTTTTACTTCAATATTCCCCCTACTACTTCAACTTTGTAAGTTTTCAGAAAAACCTCTTAGTTGTGTTACCAAAAGTTTTTTTCTGTACTTAAGAAATGAAGATGAAGAGAGTGGCTTTGTCAAAACATATGTCACCTGCTCATAAGCAAGAACCTCATTAACCTGTAGTCGACCGTCGACAACCATTTCTCGTACAAAAAATAAGTCAAGCTCAACATGCTTGAACTTTGAATGCAGAACAGGATTGGCACAAACAACAACAGTGCTGGAATTATCACATTCACACCACAAGGTAGCCTTACCATGTGGAACAACGTACAACTCCTGAAGCAATGAATCAATCCAGATGATATCAGCAGCTGTAGAAGTAACACTCCTATACTCAGCTTCAGCCGTGGATCGAGAAACAACTTGCTGCTTGCGCGAGCTCCAGGATATGAGATTTCCACAAAAGAAAATGCAATAGCCAGACGTGGAACGCCTATAAGCAAGATCGGATCCCCAGTCCGCATCTGCAAAACCAGTCAGAGACATACGAGAAGAAGTTGTAAATCGTAAACCATAATCAGTCGTTCCTTGAAGATAACGTAAAATCCTCTTAACAGCCTAAAAATGACTATTGCGAGATGATTGCATGAACTGACAGACATTATTTACTGCAAATGTAATATATGGCCGAGTAACTACTATGTACTGCAGAGCTCTAATAATACTTATGTATTGAGCTGCATCTTCAATGAGATCCCCAACATCAGTCGACAACTTGCATTTGGAGATCATATGAGTAAGAAGGCTCTTTACATGACCAAACCCATGCTTATGCAGCAGCTCACGAATATATTTTTGTTGAGTCAAAACAAAACCATCATCATCAGGACATAATTCAATACCAAGGAAAAAGAACTAAGAGGGCCAAGATCCTTCAATGAAAACCGAGTATTCAATTTTTCAATAACACATTGAACCTCACAAGCATCACTTCCTGTCAAAATGATATCATCAACATATACTAGCATGTAAACGACACTGCTAGCAGATTTTCGAACAAACAAAGATGAATTGGATTTGGATAAAACAAATCGTTCAGAAACTAGATATTCTTGAAAGCTCTCAAACCAGCCTCGAGGAGCCTACTTTAAACCATAAATTGCTTTATGTAGTTTGCAAACTAGACAACTATCACCTTGAACAAAACCAGGAGGCTGAGTCATGTAAACCTCTTCCAACAACATCATATTTAAAAAAGCATTGTTAATATCTACTTGTCGCAGCAACCATCCTTTTGTCAAAGCAAGAGTAAGTATTACTCGTACAGTTATAGGTTTTACAACTAGACTGAAAACTTCATGAAAATCAATCCCCGGCTATTGAAGAAAGCCCTTTGCCACAAGATGAGCCTTGTACCGAGACACCGAACCATCAGCATTGCGTTTCACCTTAAAAATTCACTTGCAATTAATAGGTACACGATTTTCAAGAAGATAGACAAAAGACTAAGTCTTATTTGTAACTAAAGTATCATACTCTTTTTGAGCAGTTTTATTCTAATGAGGAACCTTCATAGCTTTCTTAATAAATCGAGGTTCTTCATCAAAATATTCAACATGTAAAATACGAGGTTTTCAAATACCATCTTTGGCCTTGGTAACCATAGGGTGTAAAATTTGAACCGAAATAACCTGTAATGGAGAAGAACGGACATAAGTTTCAGGCCCTTCATTTGCATTAGATTGTATATCACTTGCACAAGAAGCAGCTAGTTCACCAGATTCATGGGAAGTTACTTCACGTGCATGAAAAATCTCATCAAGAGAATGTGGACTAGTCAAAGGCTCATGTACAGATGTGCTGCACGGATTACAAGAAACATCATGCGCCTCAACATCAGCAAAGAGAGGATAACTAGACATATGCTCCTTAATATTAGGAGACTGTGTAAGACCTACAGTAAGTAGACTACCTACATTTAAAGGAGAAATCGTTGTCTGTATAGGAGAGACAAGAGAAAGCACACATGTCGAAACACCATTATCCGGAGAAGAAATACGTGAAACATTACACACCTCATAAGGAAAAACTCTCTTATAAAAAACAACGTGCCTCGAAATAATTACCCTGTCAGAATCATCCAGGCATTTATATCCCTTATGGGCAGTGCTATACCCCAGAAAACACACTTCTTTGACCTAAAATCCATCTTATGTCGATTAAACAAACGTAAGCAATGATAACATGCACAACCAAACACCCTGAGAAACGAATAATCTAGAGAGACATGATGTAGAGCTACAAACGGAGACTTGCCATGCAAAACAAGAGTGGGTAACCGATTAATAAGATAAACAGCTGAAATGAAAACATAACTCCAAAATTTCTGAGGTAAAGAAGCCTAAGCTAACATGGTCCATCTTGTTTCAACAATGTGTATACGTTTTTTCTTTCATCCTTACCATTTTGCTCTGACGTACCAGGACACGAGAGACGATGTTGAACTCCATTTGCACAAAACCATTTTCGAAGTGATTGATACTCCCCACCACCATCAGTTTGAAGAGCCTTGATTTTACATCCAAACTGAACTTCAACAAACTTTGCAAAGTCAAGAAAACACTGAGCCAACTCAGATTTTCGTTTTAAAAGATACATCCAAGTATAACGACTACAGACATCAACAAAGGAAACATAATATAAAAATCCATCAGTAGAGCACACAAGAACTGGCCCCCAAACATCAAAGACAACAAGCTGAAAAGGTTCATTATATTCGGTCAATGATTTACAAAAAGGGAAACTTATGAGATTTCCCTTGCATACAAGCAGAACATACACTCAATTCTTCAGTTTTATTGAAAATAAGACTACATGATTTCATAACAAGTTGAACTATATCAAGAGAGGGATGGCCAAGATGTTGATGCCATAAGTTCAAAGAAGTGGGGGACTTCGAAACATTATTCACCAATGCAGACGAGCCTTGAACCTTACAAGGTAGTAACTGATAGAGACCATCATCCGTGAGCCTCTCGTGAAACAGAACCACTTGAGTCTGAGCATCCTTTACAAGACAATCAGAAGAGTGAAATTCCATGAAGACACCTTTATCACGAGTGAACTGGGAAACAAATAACAACTTTTTCTTTATGTTAGGTACATGCAGCATATTTTGTAAAAGTAAAGGCTTTCTACAATAGCTTAAAAAACCTTGACCAACATGCATAATTGGAACACCATCACCATTACCCATGAGCAAGGAACTACCACCCGTATAAATAATACCTGCTTGAAACACATACATGTCTTTTGTCACATGATGTGTGGCACCAGTGTCAGGGTACCACAAGGAGTCAGTAGATGCTGGAGAGCTAGACCTCGAATTAATTGGAAAAGTAGAAACATATGTTGTAGAACTATAGTAAAAAAAAGAGTGTGATACACCATGAGAACCATAAGAAGTATTTGAAGAAAACCCAGGAGAGAAGCCAATAAAAGAATAATATCCAGGAGCATACGGAGAAGGAAAGTAAACTGGAGTGGGAACAAAGGTCGAATGAGAATGCATAGAAGTTATGGTGTGGGCATAAGGTTTTCCACCAGATTGCACGTGTTTGGTAGAATTCACAGCACGAGAGGGATTCGAAACATTTTCAGTCAACAACTTAAACCCAGGACACCAGTTCCCTATTAAACTGATGATAACACTTTTGAACCACATGTCCAAGTCGACCACACAAATGATATTGAGGACGATTTGAATTGTGATGACGCCCTCGACCTCGACCACGATAGCCATTCGACTGACCACGAGACAAGTGTCCCTATGATGACCCAGTAGTAGAATCATGAGTTCCACGAGTATCAGTTTCAGCAGCATCACCTTCTCGAGAATGAAGAACAAGATTAGCAGAAATACATTCACTCAAGAACACCTTCTTTCGAGCCTCACAATCTAACAACATTTCAGTAAGAACACCAAGAGACAAAACTTCTCGTGACGCAATTAAAATAATGGATTCAAACTCCATTGAAAGCCCAACTAGCACAACATTAACATGCTCTTGCTCAGTAACCAAACTACCCGAAGCATTCAACAAGTCACAAATGGACTTAACCTTAGCAAGATATTCTCTTATAGTCAAACCAGACTTTCATTGGGAATGAAGACTATATCGGAGAGAATAAATTTTAGCACTGGAATGAGCACCGAATAAACGAGATATAGTATTCAAAATTGACATCGCCATGGTAAGACTAGTCAAGTGAGGTAGAACATCTGTACTCACAGTAGTTAAAAGCCAAGAAGCAAGTAGTTTATCTTGTTGACGATAAGCTGCAAACCCTGGATTATCTTCAAGATGGCCAGAAGCATTAGTAATAAATTCATCAGGTGCAACAGAACCAGCAGAAATAAACCTCAACAACCCATAACCGTCAATTATCAAAGCTACCTGATATTTGCAAAGAAGATAGGTGGATTCAGTGAGTTTAATCGTATCATGCTTTGGTATGTGTTGGATACCAAACATACCTCGAGAAGCTCCCGAACTTAAAGAAGAAGCATTAGGGGACACATCCTCAGGATCACGAGTGGGATCAACCGTCAAATCGACTATGATATCAAGAACCAAGAACTACACACAATATCAAGATTACTCTAAACTTGTGCAGCCACCGGAATGAAGACGCAATAAAGAGAACAGCGGAATAAACGTGACCAGGTATTGGCGAAAGATACCATGATAATTGTATATTTGAATAATGAATATTTGAATTTTTTGTGTGTTAAAGTTTTCATTTTTCTAATAGAATAATGAATATTTTTTGTAGCACATTTTCTATGTTCTTGTAGAATATTTTCTCTCTCTCTTTTCCCCTCTTTTTTTAAGGTTAGAATTGACAAGGCTTCTCCCATTAGAGTTTATTTGATTGTCTCGTTGAACTATCCCTTAATTAGACCCTTAAATTGATTCTCTTATATTGATAATTGTTCACAATCACCAATGATAGATCATGGTTGAGGGTTGTTAAAGTCAATTTGTTAATTATGCTAGTGTTGCTGGTGTTCATCATTCACCAACAATTATGGTGTTGATTTGTATCCTTTAATTTTTTTTTTTCTTTTTTGAGTTAATTAATCGAGTTTTCACCCTTTCCTTGTATCACGAAGGCAAGTCTGGTAACTAATTTGACTGATAAAAAATTACATCAAATTAAACCTTGAGGTCTAGTTTAGGTACATAATTGGACAAAAACAAACTTAGATGTCTTATTAAATATTGAAATCAAATTCAAGTACCAAAAACCTATTTTTACCATTTAATTTTCTCTTTGTTGAAGTTTGATTTTTTTTAATCATTTCTAACTAAGCCCGAACATCTTCCGAGGGAACTGGAAAATGAGAAAAGGCCGATTCGTTTCACCCGGGTTTGCTGAATTTGTCTGGTCCACTTTAAAGTTGGGTCTGGCCCAATTTACTAGTTCATATATTGGGTGATCCAACCCAACGATGAAAATCTTTTTAGTTTTCTTTATTAAAAAAAATAGTTTTGTAAAATGATTCAAATATTACTTCATGTCTTCTGTTTTTCTATTGTTGTTTTACTATATCATATTAAGTCATAAATTAAGCCTTTTGGGATCTATGAATTTAAATTTTTCCTAAGTGTCATTATAGACGACAGTTTAGTTTTTTTCCCCTTATTTTCTTCTGATTTAAATCTAAATAAACACTTCCCCTTTTGATTTCTTTCTTTTTCTTATACTTTTAAAGCATATAGTTTTCTCTGTTTTTATAACACTATTGTTCGTTTACTTTTATTACATGATTTTATCTATCTTTATGATAGTTTGACGTTTTGTGTTTTGCATTTATCATGACACATCCCGGATCAGGAAAGACAGACGGTCTCGTATACTTAAATCCCTTTTGCAACAATTTTTCGATGCATTCATAACCGTTTGTGGAGTGATTTATTAGGTGAGTTCTCTTAATCTCCATTCCTTCATCAATATTACCTCTAAGGTCGAATAGAAACACGAAAATTATTAATAATTTCTATATTATTGTAGAAGATATAACATGTATTTAAGGGAAGTTTTTTATTTTATTTTTTTAAGTACTTTAAATTTATATGTTAAGATTGTATCGTACACCTGATATTGGTGGGTGAGTCTCCTAGTGGAGATTTTCTGCATTCATAATGACTCGAACTCCATACCAGCTTAAGCGATATCAAACTACTTACCACTTGAATCAACCACATTGTTTAATTTTTCTTCATTTTATGAGATTTCATTTCATAATAAAAATCAAGTTAAATAAAATCAATGCAATAATTAAGTAAAGGTAAAATTAATAGAACTATTAGGCATAATTGCATAAATTAATATTAATCTAAATTATTATATTTATTTTGATTTTTAACTTCATTTAATGAAATAATTAATGAAAAGTTCAAAATCTTTCAACGAATTAGTAAATATATATGTAACACCCTTCTAATCTGGCCTGAAGATCAAAGGATTAATGTGTCACACAGGACACCGAAGTGGCTAGCCCAATTTATTTTTTAAAATCATCTGTAAATCATCATATATAAAAACCATTCACCGATGTTATAAATAAAACCATAATGTTAAAGTTCACAAATATGGGGAGCTCCCAAAATATATCCAGTAATAATTTAACGTTTAAAAGAAAATAAAGTTATGACTACATACAAAGGGTCTATGAATACTATATGCCCTCTAAATATGACTCAAGAGTACTCTGAAGTCTCGACTGAATTAAAATTTTTGGCGACGATAATGCTCCTCGACTGGTCTCCTACGAACCTACACACAGAAATACATTCCGAGCACTGAGCTTACGACCTCAGTTTCACACTAATAACTATATTGTACTACATGCATTCACTACATGAGAATGCTATTGACATAGGTATGAACACATAAGGTTGATGACATGCAAAATGGAGGTACGCATCATGTTGTAGTTGGGGGTTCTACATCTCGGAGCGCACACCCCTCTAGCCTACCTAAGATACCCTTGGGTATCTGAGGTGAAATCTGAAACTGTATCGAAAACATAAACATGACCAACTTACTCTGTTGAGTCTTGGGACATCTGTGTCCAGTTGGAAACTAAAGTGCCTTGGCACTAGTTAAGATATATCCAGATACTTCTAACATACAAGACAAATCGTCAACTGCTAAAGTAAATCCGGTATCCTGGTTGTTCCTGAGCGTCATACAAATGCTAGTTTTATGTTATCCTAGATGATATTGTTTTTAGTTGTAACTGTTGTTATCACTATTCTCACTTGTAGTTTTATTTTGGTGTAATTATTGAAACATCCCAAAATTCGGGTTAGTGCCTAAAATGAGAATTTTTGGAATTTGAGGATCAATTTAAGGAAATTGATAAGTTCAAGAATTTAAATAGGACTATTTCAGCATTGGATTAAATCATAATTATCGAATAAGTAAAGGGCATTATGGTAATTAGTTTAAAAAGATATTTTCTTTCCCTTATTAAGAGTAAACACGTAGGATATGAAGAGTTATCTAGAACTCTTCTTTTCCTTTTTCATTTCTTCTTCCTGTGGGTTTAAGCTCAAACCTCAAAGGTGAGTTTTAATTTTTATTATTAATTCTTGAATGTTTAAGTTAGGATTTATTCCTTGAGTGTTATATAAGCTTAAGGAAAGCTTATATAAGCATGAAACACCAAAAAGGAGAGAATTAGAAAGGATATTTGATTAAGGGTTGAGAAATGAACTTTTATTATGGAAAGGTTTTTGAAGTTCTAAAGATAGAGTTGACTTGTCAAAGGGTTAATTAAGAAGTTAGAGGGGATAGAATTGAATTAAGAACACATGTAAAAATTAGATGCAATTCTTTGATTCAAGAACTATGGTGAATTATGTGAGATGATGAAGTGTTATAGTGTTATAAGAAGGTTTATACATATATAGATAAGTTTTAAGGCATAAGGAGGGGTTAATAAGTAGAATTTGAGGTCAAAGTAAGAATTTTCGGGACCAAAATGTATTTATGGGTTGTGTGCATCGATGCATCTTCAATATGCCTCGATGCACTCTCAAGTAAATAAACATCGAGTACAGTTGGTGCATCGATGCATGAGGAGTGCATCGATGCATCCCCTTAAAGTGGAAACATCGAATGTAAATTGTGTATCGATGCATGGTAGTGCATCGATGCACCTGTTAAAGAATGTATAGATGCACTGTTGAATGCACCGATGCACTCCAATGGGAAATGAAATAAATCGTTATTCAGTCTATGAAATGATATATTAAAGTATATTAATTGGATATTGATAGTATATATATATATATATATATATGATTGTGTAGACATCGATCGAAAGCAAAGTTCGGATAGGTCGACAGAGTAAGATACGCAACGGAAATAAGAGTTTAAGAGGGTTCATTGACCAGGTGAGTACATGATCATAAGTGTATGTTATGTTAAGGAATTAAGACTTGCTATGAGTCTAATTCCGATATTATATGATATAAGTATTAAAGCATAAACATGTAGTGATATGGTGTTAGATGTATCGTATATGAGAAAATGCATATGTCTAATTGTTGAATCCATCTATATGTGTGAACTATGTAAATGCCTGTATTTATGATAATAGGTCATGTGATCATGAGATATTGATAATAAGTCATAAGATTACATGCATAGGTAATATGAGTTAAAAGATAATAGATAATATGTTATATACATATGAGAAAAAGGTATATGTGAACTATATGAAATGGAATAAAGAACTATGTGATTTGACCATGTGTGAAAAGGATGAATAATGTGAATTTCATGGAAAAATGCTACGTGAAAGTAAACTGCGTGACTATGTGATCATATGAAATGTGATAAAGAGCTATGTGAAAGAACTATGTGATGTGAATATGTAAATGTGTAATGAGGTAAAAGATAATGCCCATGTCATGTGTTATGAGAGCTATAGGTATAGTTGGCATGCCAAGAGTCGAGGGTCTACGCGGTCCTTCGGTACATAGTGGTCATTCGGGACATATGTGTTATATGTGGTCCTTCGGGACATCTACGTGGTCATTCGAGACAAATTTTATGCGCCCCTAGTGGGATTTATACGAGCTATGGTGACAGCATTGTGCACAACCTCTATGTACTCACATACCTTAAGTTCTCAATAGTGTGCATGGGCTTTGAAAAGAAACCATAATTTGATATAATGATATGTGTGTTTCTCGTGAAATGGTACATGTGATATGTGATATATATAAGTGATAAGTTAGGATCATATGATAATAATGGTAACAAGTGTATATGGGTAATAGTGATATGAGATGTGATATGGTTATATATGATATGATCATAGTAATTATTCATGTATTGTTGTGTTTGAAGACATATTATATGTTTATGTTCAATATATGCTCATATGATGGAATTGAATCAATGACAAGGAAATAAGTAAGGATAAACCGGTAAGTGATAGGTTTAATAGGTATATAAGTATAATATGTGTTACATGGGATGCTCGTGCATTTGTTAGTTTACTTTATGTATTTACATGTTTCACTAAGTTTATGACTTAGCGTTTAAGTGTTTTACACATAGGTGTGGATAAGTCAGAAGATCAAGCTTCAGATCCGTAGAGCAGCATATCTCCGCACAAAGTACGGATCAGAAATATTTTGTAAAGTATGTTTTGTTATGTAATTCGGTATGTTGGCATATAATTAAATCATTAAATATGTACGCTATGATGGAGTCAGTTAAGGTTTTAAACATGTTATGTAAAAGAATTACTCTATAAAATAGAAGTTTTAAATTTTCTATGGTTTCTTTCATAAAAGTTTGTGCTTTGACTAGTCACTGTGACATATCAAATTCGTATTCAGGTCAGATTCAGGTTGGGGATGTTACATTTAATGGTATCAGAGCTAAGGTTTAGCCGATTCTAGTCTTAAACCGAAGTCAAAAGTATTTTGAAAAGGTGTACATGCCAACAAAAAGGGAAAGTTTCTGATCTGATAGAGTTATGAGTATGTTGTCTTCTAATAAAGTTATATGGTTATGTATTAGATGTCTGATTATGAAAGTTCTCGAAGTGAAAGAAGAAGTAATAGACTTTAGGGTAGTAGCAATTCACCTGCCCTGGCCAGGCATGATGAAGAGCGAACACCTCCAATAGTACCAGTGAGAGATCAAGGGATATTTTTCGGGACGTTAAATTTTGTTTTGTCACGTTTTCAACCCTCTACACCCTCAGCTCCTCGAATGAATATAGCTAAAGAATTGAAAGGTTTAGGAGCACCTGAGTTTAAGGGTGAAGCTGAGGAAGATCCGATTGCTGCGGATCTTTGGTTGAACGATGTTAAGATTATGTTGGATGGGTTCCACTGTTCTGATGTAGAGAAATTAGATGGAATAGTTTCTTTGTTAAGAGGACAAGCTAGAATATGGTGGACCAATGTCACCATGAGATTAAGAAGTGATCAAGTGACCTAGTTATTCTTCTTGGAAGAATTTAATCGTAAGTATATTGGTGACCAATATATTAGACAGATGAAGCAAGAATTTCTGAATTTGAAGCAAGGGAATTATACAGGGAATGAATACGAATGTGAGTTTAATAAGTTAAGTTGTTTTACTGCTGAGCTTATTCCGACTGAGAAAAATGTATGTGAATAGTTTGTGGAGGGTTTGCATCCTAGGCTAAGAGAGTTGCTGATAGCCTTGAATTTATCATCATTTCAAGAAGTGGTTAATCGAGCTAAAGCTCTAGAGAGAGCTCAGAATGAAAGATTTAAAGAACAGAGAGTTCAAAAAGTCTAAAAGGAGGGGTGCTTCGTCGAGCTCCTCTCCATCCAAGAAAAATAGGGAATGGGATTTTCCAACTCATGATATGTTGGAATCAGATGTTTTTATTGATAGAAGATCAAATCTCAGTCAAGTCCGGCAATGTTCATATTGTGGAAAGAATCATACAGGGGTATGTAGAGTATTCTCCAGAGCTTGTTTTAGATGTGGGGATGTTGGACATTTTATTCGAGATTGTCCACTTATGACTGAAGAGACAGTACAAAGAGAAATATCTATAGCGGTATCTCAAAGAAATAGAGGTAGCGGTCGTAGAAGAAATCGATTGGAGTCATTCACTCAACATGATATGCAACCAACTGCACAAGTTTATAATTTAAGGACTGATGAAGATTTCGATGATCCAGAGATATTGGCAAGTAAATTTCGATATCGTGGTAAAATAGTTTGATGTTAATAGATTTGGCAATCAGCATAGTATTTAGTAAGTGGTAATTAGAGAGATAATTGAAAGATCTGAATTGAATCAATAAGTAATTATTGTTAAGACTTATTGAGTATTATAACGGGTTGTTTCATCTTGAGGTAGAGTGAAAATTCGAGGATGAATTTTCCTTAAAGGAGGGGAGATTTGTAACATCCCAAAATTCGGGTTAGTGCCTAAAATGAGAATTTTTGGAATTTGAGGATCAATTTAAGGAAATTGATAAGTTCAAGAATTTAAATAGGACTATTTCAGTATTGGATTAAATCATAATTATGGAATAAGTAAAGGTCATTATGGTAATTAGTTTAAAAAGATATTTTCTTTCCCTTATTAAGAGTAGACACGTGGGATGTGAAGAGTTATCTAGAACTCTTATTTTTCTTTTTCATTTCTTCTTCCCGTGGGTTCAAGCTCAAACCTCAAAGGTGAGTTTTAATTTTTAAGATTAATTCTTGAATGTTTAAGTTGGGGTTTATTCCTTGAGTGTTATATAAGCTTAAGGCAAGCTTATATAAGCTTAAAACACCAAAAAGGAGAGAATTAGAAAGGATATTTGATTAAGGGTTGAGAAATGAACTTTTGTTATGGAAAAGTTTTTAAAGTTCTAAAGATGGATTTGACTTGTCAAATAGTTAATTAAGAAGTTAGAGGGGATAGAATTGAATTAAGAACACATGTAAAAATTAGATGCAATTCTTTGATTCAAGAACTATGGTGAATTATATGAGATGATGAAGTGTTATAGTGTTATAAGAAGGTTTATACATGTATAGATAAGTTTTAAGGCATAAGAAGGGGTTAATAGGTAGAATTTGAGGTCAAAGTAAGAATTTTTGGGCTCAAAATGTATTTATGGGTTGTGTGCATCGATGCATCTTCAATGTGCATCGATGCACTCTCAAGTAAATAAACATCGAGTACAGTTGGTGCATCGATGCATGAGGAGTGCATTGATGCATCCCCTTAAAATGGAAACATCGAATGTAAATTGTGTATCGATGCATGGTAGTGCATCGATGCACCTGTTAAAGAATGCATCGATGCATTGTTGAATGCACCGATGCACTTCAATGGGAAATGAAATAAATCTTTATTCAGTCTATGAAATGATAGATTAAAGTATATTAATTGGATACTGATAGTATATATATATATATATGATTGTGTAGACATCGATCGAAAGCAAAGTTTGGATAGGTCGACAGAGTAAGATACACAACGGAAATAAGAGTTTAAGAGGGTTCATTGAGACCAGGTGAGTACATGATCATAAGTGTATGTTATGTTAAAGAATTAAGACTTGCGATGAGTCTAATTTTGATATTATATGATATAAGTATTAAAGCATAAACATGTAGTGATATGGTGTTAGATGTATCGTATATGAGAAAATGCATATGTCTAATTGTTGAATCCATCTATATCTGTGAACTATGTAAATGTTTGTATTTATGATAATAGGTCTTGTGATCATGAGATATTGATAATAAGTCATAAGATTACATGCATAGGTAATATGAGTTAAAAGATAATAGATAATATGTTATATACATATAAGAAAAAGGTATCTGTGAACTATATGAAATGGAATAAAGAACTATGTGATTTGACCATGTGTGAAAAGGATGAATAATGTGAATTTCATGGAAAATGCTACGTGAAAGTAAACTACGTGACTATGTGATCATATGAAATGTGATAAAGAGCTATATGAAAGAACTATGTGATGTGAATATGTAAATGTGTAATGAGGTAAAAGATAATGCCCATGTCATGTGTTATGAGAGCTATAGGTATAATTAGCATGTCAAGAGTCGAGGGTTTACGCGGTCCTTTGGGACATAGTGGTCCTTCGGGACATATGTGTTATATGTGATCCTTTGGGACATCTACGTGGTCCTTCGGGACAAATTCTACGCGCCCCTAGTGGGATTTATACGAGCTGTGGTGACAGCATTGTGCACAACCTCTATGTACTCACATACCTTAAGTTCTCAATAGTGTGCATGGGCTTTGAAAAGAAACCATAATTTGATATAATGATATGTGTGTTTCTCGTGAAATGGTACATGTGATATGCGATATGTATAAGTGATAAGTTAGGATCATGTGATAATAATGGTAACAAGTGTATATGGGTAATAGTGATATGAGATGTGATATGGTTATGTATGATATGATCATAGTAATTATTCATGTATTGTTGTTTTTGAAGACATGTTATATGTTTATGTTTAATATATGCTCATATGATGGAATTGAATCAATAACAAGGAAATAAGTAAGGATAAACCGGTAAGTGATAGGTTTAATAGGTATATAAGTATAATATGTGTTACATGGGATGTTCATGCATTTGTTAGTTTACTTTATGTATTTACATGTATCACTAAGTCTATGACTTAACGTGTAAGTGTTTTACACTTAGGTGTGGATAAGTCAGAAGATCAAGCTTCGGATCCGTAGAGCAGCATATCTCCGCACAAAGTTTAGATCAGAAATATTTTGTAAAGTATGTTTTGTTATATAATTCGGTATGTTGGCATGTAATTAAGTCATTAAATATGTACGCTCTGATGGAGTCAGTTAAGGTTTTAAACATGTTTATGTAAAAGAATTACTTTATAAAATAGAAGTTTTAAATTTTCTATGGTTTCTTTTATAAAAGTATGTGCTTTGACTAGTCAATGTGATACCTCGGATTCGTATTTGGGTCAGATACGGGTTGGGGATGTTACAATTATGGTGTTATTAGGCCCCTCGAGTCTAACCCCTTAACCATTAGGTTTCTTACCCAAAATTGTACGTTGGTATCAATACTATGTCCCTCAGTATCGGTACCAACCCTTGAGTATCGATACTCACCCTTGGTATTGATACTAAAAATGACTACTGAAATTTGAGGGAATTGGGTAGTATCGATACTATTAGTTAGAGCATCGATACTTCTAAACTAGGGTATCAATATTTTCCTGAGTATCGATGCCAAAATTTGCTTTTATATTTTGAAATTAACTCGAAATCGATACCCCTACTGAGAATATCAATACTCTACCCCTCAGTATTGATACTCCCATTAGTATCGATACCAAAATTGGCTATTGGAATTTACAAAGTGAACTCGGTACTGATACTCGGAGGAGTATCGATACTCTTATAGGCTAAAATCCTCTTAGTTTAGGCTATCTGATGAACTATATCGGTACTGTTTTTCCAATACCGATACTCAAACCCAGAATTACCTTGTTTAGGCACAAAAATGGCTTCTCACTTCTCCCAAAAGCCCTACTGAGGTTCCCAAGTGTTATTTAAGTTTTATGTAAGATAGAAGGGGTCATGATAGGCCAATAAACAAGCTGAAAAACACTAAATACCGAAATCTACCATGAACTTGCTTACATTCTTTATAACTCATGTAAGCTAACAACACACACCTAGTGATCTACAAATGGTTGAGATGAGTTATAAGTTTGTTACCTTGAGTCTTAAGCTGCTGAAAACACCCAAGGCTCAACCAAGTGTTAATTTTTCCTTTCCCTTGCACTTGGAGCTTTCTCCAACCTCTCACTAAATAAGAATCAAACATATGGATTACTAATGTGTTTAAGAGCTTAGAAAGGAGTTAAAAACACTTCCTAAGGTTTGAGTTCATAAAAAACAAGTTAATTTAATGAGTTTCTAAACTCCCACTAAACCCTTCCAAAGGCTACCATGATAAAATGGAGAGGTTGAGGGCTCGATTTGAAGCTCTAAAGATGGAGGTTATGATTCTTACCGTTAGAATTCCATACTAAGATTACAAGGTCACCAAGTTTTCACCTTTTTTCCACCGAAAGTAATTAAGGAAAAAAAAAGGTGAAATGAGGTAGAAGACAAATGAGGATGAGGAAAAAAAGAAGGGCGTTCAAGCGTGAGATCATCTATCCTTAATGGTTTTCAGCCTTTTAAACTAAAATTGGTATAATCGCTCCCTTAGTCCTTCAAGCTTTAGTTTCAATTCAAAAACCCCCTTCTTTTACATCAATTGTGCTCAATTCAAGCCCAATTCCACTTTATATTGGACCCATGTTTCATACAAGCTAATGGATTTATCTGTGGCCCTCTCGAGTTAGGCCAAAACTTTTAACCTAGGATTTAGGGAGTTACAATATAAATATGATTTGATAAAAATTTACACAAATTAACTTTTAAAACATATATCATTGAATTAAATATGATGTATTTAATCGAAAAGTTATAATTTATTGTATATATCGAATTTAAATATTATCTTATGCGCTGAAATCCTGATGAACTAACCTGAGAAATCTTAGTAGTATGAATACAATATTTGGTAATCGGAATTGACATATTTAACTTAGTCTTCAATTGGAGATTTTTTTTAATGCAGATTTATTATATCAGATATCACGATTAAATTATTTTCAAAATAACAAAAAATATTAGGCATATTTTTGTAATTTAACGCCACCAGAACCAATAATATTCTGGGAAGAGATCCATTTACATTAAAATAAAACTAAGTAAATTTTATACAACCTCATAATTTCTCTTATAATTAACATTTTAACGATTGAATTTTTGAATTTCATGTTCTATTCACGTAAATCATACGCGTTGAATTTTGAAAAAATTGAAAACATCTAAATATTTACTTTACATTAAAATATTTTAAGTGTTAAATATATACTGTTAAAAAAAATCTTAATTGTTTTCAACAATGAGAAAATGCGAACAAAATGACTTGGATTAGCCACCAGAAGTCCAAAGAGGAAAGTTTGTATGAGACTCAAATCAAAGGAATTTTCTTTGAAACTCAAGTTGATTCGGACATCAACCGCCCATTACACTACAAGTTGAACAATATACGCTAAAACTACAATTCCGATTCGTTGCCATCAAAATTGAAAGCTGACATCTTAACCACTCGCCCTTACCTTTCAACAGCCTCTTTTAACAGTCATTATGTTGAATCTTCCAAGCTCCAAATGACATAGAATCTACCTACACAAGTTTATACATGTCCATTTTTACCGAGTATGAGTTATTTTTTAATTGTTTGATGTGATTATAAAGTAGTATATGTTTGGAATTTTTTAGTTTATAATTTTATGTTAAACTAATACGAGTACAAAGATAAATATAGAAACGGATACGGGAACGTGAAACAACACTTTTCAAAATTACACGGTATTAGGCTTGTATCCATTTTCCTGGTTGTACTATATATCTTTGTTAAAACAAATATATCTTGAGATCGGTGCTCGATCGAGTGTTTCAAGATGCGTTAGAGAAGTTACTGAGAGACGATTTATATTTAAGAAGACATCTTAACCTAAAAGTATTTGGATCCCATTTGCAAATTCGTCGTAAGTCAGCTTATATTTCGTCGTAAGTCAGTTAAATATAAAAAATAACCTTAGGTACGTGCGTGAAGATTAAGCGTCGTCTATGATACGTTCCCAAAAATCTCTACGACATATCCAATTATTTCTAACCGTACTCCTTCAACAAGGGACGTCTCTGATATATATACCCCAATTGTATTCATCCCGTACTCATTTTGGGGACGTATTGGGTACTTGAAACGACGTTAAATTATGATACCCGTTCAACATAAATAACAACACGTCTTACAAATACAATTACCCTAATCGAAAACTTATGCGAAAATAACAATCTTTAAAGTATTAGTTAATGCACGTTTAACTTGTTTGAAGTTGCATTCCCAAGGAAATATTTGCAGAATTACTTGGAATGAAAAATTATTATAAATTTGGTTCAGATTTTTTTCCTTGGGATTCCTCCGCGTTCAGTATTGTTTTGCAGAACACCAATAAATGAAGCTTGGAATTTTAGATAGTGTATAGACGACAACTTAATTAATTAGTGTGGTGAAATGAAGGTC
Organism: Hibiscus syriacus; assembly: GCF_006381635.1. Taxonomy (NCBI): domain Eukaryota; kingdom Viridiplantae; phylum Streptophyta; class Magnoliopsida; order Malvales; family Malvaceae; genus Hibiscus; species Hibiscus syriacus. The sequence continues at coordinate 10,645,302 of NW_024062733.1, forward strand.
AGGGGTTTGATTTCATAAGAAGAAAAAACACTTGGAATATTTCTTTTCTCATGCTGAGGTGCTGGTGATGTCAGTGTTGTGCATGATGAATACATGACATGCACCCATTCAAGGTCGTCTAATTTATGAATTTCAGGGTGATTTCTTTTCTATTTATGAATATTAGCAATCAAATGAAAGGACCAACACGTTTGACTTGTTGCCCTCAATTATTTGTTGGTAAAAGTCTCTTTCAATACTAATGCACACAGCATCGATCAGCAACATATACACCTCTCATCACCATTTACCATTTCTCCTTCTGGCTTTCAGTTTTTCTCAGAAAAACAAAGAAACACCAGCCAGCTTTCCATGTATCTGGTAGCTGTGATCTTCTGGCTCTTACAGCTGGTGGGTGTCGAATCCAACAAATAATAATATTTGCCTTTAGAAATATAAATTGTAGTAGTGATAAGCAAGGTCGAATACACAGGGATTGGGTAGACTTATTTTAATGAAAATTAAAGTAAATAAAAGGGATTTTGAAATTGAGAAAAATAAAAAGAAAAAGCAATTATAATCAACTAAGAATTTAGAGAAATCAATATCAAGAAAATATCCAACTAAAGGTATAATTTCAGAATTAGTTCAGAGAATTGATCATAGATGCAATAATAAAATCTTCTACTCTTCACTAAATTGGTTATGGTTATTGAGAAGCTCTAACAACCTGTCTCTCCTTAGTTTCTCGATAATCAAGAGAAGCTCTTTGATTATTTCCCTTGTTAATGAACAACTCTAGACAAGCTCTTAAGATTTAATCCACCAACATCATTAACTACTAGAGGGACCACCAATTCTAGCCAACGAATACACAAGCTCGATTCATTTAGACTAGGTTATATATCTTCATAACATAATCAAAATCAACTATGTTACTTTACCACTAATATTAGAACGTTTAAACAATTACGGATTTAAAGTTCTAAATGGCAACTTATCAACCTGACAATTGAACAACGGGCCCTTTGCACAATCAATCAAGATAATAATTCTTAATAAAAACAGAAGATATATAAATAGCAAAGAAGTAAAAGAACAATGAAAATTATTTAGATCTCACAATCCTTGAAGAACCAAAACTTCAATTATCCTCCAGTTGGAACAAAAATATTTAGCTACTCATAATTGAAAGAAAACCAAAAGAAAATAAAGCAAACTTGATGTCTCCTATAAATGCCCTAGCTCTCCTTTTATAAGGATTTTCCTATTCTAGATAAGGAAGTTTCACTTAAAAGAAAATCCCACAAAAATAGGAGTTTTAAATGCCCTCATCCTTTTCTAAAGATAAGAATAATTCAAAAGAGTATTCCAACCGTCATTAAACTCTTTTTCCCTTGTAAATTTGTAACCCTTAATTGAAGACTTCTTCTGCGATAGTTCAAGATGAATAAGCCGTGCCCACGCCTTATGCGAAAACTTCTTCTAGTCTTGTCAACTTCTTGAATTCTGATTTTTCCTCCTTGATTTGGGGATTTTGTGAAGATCATGCTAATCATTAGATTTTGAACTTGTTTTATCCAAATCTTCAACCTAATCCACAAAATACAAAATATAATCAAAATTCATGATTTAAGCAATTTTAATTATTCAAATATAAGGAAAATATCATAGAATATATGTCTAATATGCATCTTATCAACAGCTTTCAATTTGTACATTAAAGTATTGCCTTGTTTAAAGTAGAGTGAATTTAATGAGTAGATAAAGCTCAACAAAGTTTGTGCATGTTCCTAAGGTGGAAGAGGCAACAATTCTACAATTGCAAAGCTTTTGTGATACTACTAGCCAGGGTTGGACCAAGGGAGTGGACGGGATAATTATTCATGAAAATTTCGAATTATTATATATTTTAGATCTTAATTTTTGTTCCTAAAATTTTAAAAAATCATCTAATAACATGAAATTTTGTATTCTGGTTTCATAAGAAATGAATGGAGGTGGGGTTAAATCCATGGACTTTTTCGAGACATGAATTGACCTGACGAACCACCATAAGAGTCACCCTTCTTAAGATTTTGTCTTGGCTCAAAGGTAAAGACAAGTGCATTGCGACAAGGAAGCCAAAGAAAAAGGAAAATAAAAACAAAGTGCACATGTACAGATGACTATAATAAATGAAATACATGCTAATAAAAATTTACATGATCCAAATATATGCATTGGCAAGCTGCCACAGCGGGGCTCTAGGAAGCTGCAGGATGTGCCTTTGGTGGGGGGGGGGGGGTTTGGTTGGGACGGCAGTGGAGTTTGCTGCCGTATTGTCTGTCATAGCCTGCTGTAGAGTTATGTGTCTATTTGTATTTCGAGTTCATATAGAAATTTCATATTTTCATATAATTTAGATATTTATTTTACATTTTCTATTAATAACCTAATTTTGTATACCCGCATTCTATAATATAACTTGTTAAAATCGTGACTATTAACATAAAATATTACGTCTGGACCAAATATATGCATCGTTGTAGAAGTTATCCTAGAGAAAGAATTTGTCTCATCCTCTCTCCTTTTTTTTTCTTGTTTTTACTGTGTATATGAATAGAAAAAAAGGAGCATTTCAATGGTTGAGAGCCTTAAAGCTGAAGCCATGAAATCAGAGGTAAAGTGAAAATCTCAAAGGGGTAATGAGTTAAACCACAGCATCCAAGAAAGGATATATTTTAATTTTTCCCGACCAAAACTGGAGACTATTTATTTATTTTTTGAAATATTATAATCTCTCAAAATTTATGTAAATTAAATTATTTAATACAGTTACAAACTTACAAATTAAGAGAATATTATAATGAGGAGTCAAATTCTAGATCTTGACATGTGAATATAGAACTTCAATCATTTTTTGATTTAGATCATTATAATATAAATATGATATACATACATGAATAACATGACATTTTATCAATACAGTTGATAAATTTTCTCAACTTGATTTTTAAAACTTTTTGGTTCATATTAGTCCTTAAATTTAACAATTATTCCAACTTAATTTTTGAAAGTGAATTCTATCACATATTTTAGCCATTAAAGAAACTTGACTTTAGTAATTAATTTAGAAAAAAATATTAAATTTTGTGATTAGTGTGGATTATGAAGACCAAATTAAAAACAATACCAAGTTCAGAGATAAAAAGATTTGAGACCAAATTTAAAAAATAACTGGATTGCAATTTTTGTTAGAATTTTTATATACTTGATGTAGTAAATATTTCTCCATCCATCTAAATTAATTTATTTAATAAATTTATATTTTATATTTATTTATACATATCACATCTTCAAATTATGAAATATGAATATATCGGTTATCAAATTATTTAAATAATTATGAATTGTACTGATTTGGAACTAAAAATTAAAAGTTGTGTTTGTAATGCAATATTCGAGGCTCAATTTCCGTTAATTATGGCTTGTCGGGGAAAATGGAAATTTCTTTTCCTGGAAAGTTAAAGTTCAAGCTACTTAGAAAGCAAGCAAGGAATTCAATCTAAAACCATGGGTTTCCAATGTGTTTAAGAAAACAGATGATTAGATTCCCCTTTACTATTTTATTCACACTTTTTCTTTTATATATATATATATTTGGTTTCCTCTGGTTTAAGGCTTCATCTTAATTAATCTGGATCAACTACATACACAAAGACTCGAACATGAGACATTGCTTAGTGATATCAAATTACTTACTACTTGAATCAAGTAGTTGATATGAAATATATTTCTTAATAGAGATAAAATCCTAAAACGAATATTGTTTTGTTTACCATCAATTATTTATCCTAAACTTGTTTAATTTCTATAAACAAAATGAACGATTTACAAAATTTAAACACCCTTGATAGTTTGAGGTTGGTCGCCCTCAAAATAATTTAAATTATTAAATAATTTATGTATTGTTTTATAACTTCGTTAATAATTTATTTTTATCTTCTAAACCTTTTTAATTTGTCTTTTAATATAATATGTCTTTTAAGCATTGTATTTCTGAAAAAGGAAGTGGGCAGTTTTAATTAGGAAGTCCAAGCCAGGATAAATGGGAATGCATCTACCATTATTAAATTTTACCGTATCATGGGAATGTAGCCAAGTCGACAGATGAGAATTGAGCATCGATGCCTTCAACTTGGAGTTTTATAAGAAATTTTGGTGTTTTGTCAAAGGTGAAATTATGGCTTTCCTTTCCGAGCTCTATTGGGGTCTCCAAAAGACAAGCGCAATAAACAATCTTTAATCACATTGACTTCAAAGAAAAGTACGCTGGAAGATTTTGAAGACTTTCGACCAATATCCCTGGTGGCCAGTATGTACAAGATTTTGGCTCGGGTCCTTTCTGGGAGGCTAGCTGGGTGTATTAACGAAGTTGTTAGTGATAAGTAGTTTGCCTTTATTGTTAGCAAACAGATCATGGACTGCTCGTTTGTAGCAAACGAAATTGTTGAAGACTTGGATCGTAGAAAGGTTGAAGCTTTTGTTTTCAAAGTCGATTCGACTCGGTGGATTGGGGTTTCTTATACTTTGTTATGAAGAAAATGAGTTTTGGTAAGAGGTGAAGAAAGCGGATCTCTTGGTGTATCTCGACTTAGACCATTTTTGTTTTGGTAAACGACATCCCTTCAAACAGATGTTCACACTACAAAAAGTTTGTTTATTTTTTGGCATCTCTGATATTGTCACTAAAACTTATTTATGTCACTATTTATCTTTTGTGACGTAATATTTGATGTTACGGCGAACGTCATTCCAAGTGTGTCACTAAATGTTAAGAGTGACGATGTACTTATTTTTGTCAGACATATAGTGACGTTAATATTAATGTCACCTTATAATTTGTATTTAGTGACAGCTAGTTATGTCACCAAATATTAGAAAACCGTGTCATTGATTATTCATATCATCACAAATAATACAATAATTTTATTTTAAAAATGACAACATAAATATCGTCACATTATTAGGACGTTGTATATCGTCACTAATGAACAATATAAATGTGTGGAGTAGAGACTTAAAATTGTTAGGGGCATTATATATCAAAAAAAATATTGTCACATTGTTAGGGACGTTGTATATCCTTAAAAAAATTTAATATTTTTAAAATTTTAAAATATCAATAGAATTAATTTCTAAGTGATGTTGATGGCTTAATATTTAATTTTTTTTTATTTTTTTATCTTTTTATGACTTTCAATATTTTTTTATTATTTTATAAATTTTAATAATTTAAAAAGATATTTTTCACTATTTTTTATTATTTAAAAAAATTTAAAAATACATCACTAATAATATTTTAAATTAGTCACACAATCAAGATGTCAAAAATTCATCAATAATAAATTTTCCCCACCAATTTTTTTACATTAATTATTGACTCCAAACATGAAGTGACATAATCTCATGATATTTTTAAAAAGAGTTGTATAAATATAAGATATATAATAATTAGTGATAAATAGTAGTTTTTATCATCTTAAACCATTTTTATGACAAATAAAACGTCAATTTTTTTGTTTTACAATTTACAATTTTATCTTTTTCTCTAAAAAAAATATTTGAATGTGAGATAATCTAATACAGAATAATGTCAATAAAATTGAATGTGATATAATTTCATGACATCTTTTAAAATAGTCATATAAAAAAGAGATAACAATAAGTGAAATAATTAATTTTTTTCATGCTAAAACTATTTTTTGTGACAATAATAAAACGTCACTTTTATTGTCTTATAAAATATGACGAATTAAATTGTCACGAATAAAACTTATTAGTGACAAATGTGCAACGTCACTAATACAAAATGAATCGTCATTATAATAAATCGTCACTAATACCTGTTTTTCATTGGAGACGATTTTACACCATCATCATTTTATTTAAATGTCATTAAAAGGTTTCCCACACAAAAAAATTGGTGGGAAGATTTTGGCACAAAATATATAGTGACGAAAATGAATGATCATTTTTAAAAATGTCATAAAAGATATACTATTAATCAATAAATATGACGAAAAGAAAAAAAAGCACATTATAGTATGTTTTGTGACGTTATATACAACGTCATATAAAAATTTCATCATAAATTGATAAATTTGTTGTAGTGATCAATTTAGTGGAAGAAGCTTTGAGTGCCTTGCTGAACAGAGCGACAAAAGTTGTTTTGATTAATGGTGTCCCAGTTGGTTTGAGTGGTATGTGTATGTCTCATATTCAGTTTGCCGATGACCTTATTATTTTCTCTTAGGTAAATCTTGAGTCGATCAAAAACATTAAGGGTCTTGAGGTTGTTCAAGGTTGCTTCGGGTCTAAAGTTGAATATGAAGAAATCTAAAGATTAACAACGATGACAGTCGTACTGAGAATTGGGCAAATCCAATCAAGTGTGGGTGGGATAAATTTCGTACCACTTACCTTGCCTTCCATTGGGTCAAAAAAGGAACAGTTTTGAGCTTTGGAAGCCTATCCTCGAGAAGTTTCAATCAAGACTTGATGGGTGGAAAGGAAAGCTTCTATCTTTTGGAGATCGCTTCACATTGGTGAAATCAAATGGCGAGTGGGTTTGTAATATCGAGATTAGAAGAGTCCTATTTGATTGGGAGATCCGTATTTGGGATGAATTCATGTCTGTGGTTAATAGAGCTGCGAGTGGGTCCTTTGAATCGGACCATATGCTTTGGAAAAGATCATCCAATGGGGTTTTTTCTCCTTATATTCTCTGCTCATTCGTTTCTAATTTAGGGATCGAGAAGGACAATTTTTGGAGCCTAGTTTGGGCCAATCTTACCCCTCCATAGGTAGAAGCGTTCGCTTGGAAGGGGTTCTTCAAAGAATTCCAACCTTCGTAGAATTATCTAAACAAGGAGTCCCTAATTTGAAGTCTGCAGTTTGTGTCCCATGCAGAAGGATCTTGAGTCGATTAATCATTTCTTTTGCCATTGCGAGGTAGCGTAGAGTGTTTGAAAAAGATGGTGCGGGCTTGGAATCTTAATCTTGTCATTCCAGGTAATTTTAAGTCTCTACTTATAATGTGAAATAACCAACTGATTCATAAATCCTTTAAGTTAATTTGGAAATTGTCCTTCTGTGGGATCGTTTGGAGTGTTGGGAGTTGTAGAAATGATGTCATATTCAATGATAGATTGTGCCATGGAAATAGATTATTTGAGTCGGTTTTACTATTGACTGGATTTTGGTGTAAAATAAACGACCATCTGTAGATACTTATGTTTGTTCGGGTCTACAAAATATTAATATATATATTACAATTGTTATTATTATTATTATTATTATCGTTATTTTATTATTATTATTATTAAATATATATTTTTTACATGTTCACAACCCTCACCCGAAGCCCAACAAGACAAATCCCTGAGCCCAAATACATTAACCCAACCCACTACAAGAGAGTTCAGCATGCCCGAACCAAACCAAAACCCAGATCCAGACCAGACCCGTGGACCCGAACCAACCCGAAGCTCAACCGAAACTGGAGCCTAACCCGGATCTGACCCGTCCAAGCTAGGGTTTTAAAACCCTAAAGCAGAAGCCACCGCCAGCAACCTTCCATCTTCCCACCGGTGCGTGAGCCTCACCGCTCCTTCTCCAGCTCACGTGTGTTGTCGTTGGTCTATTTCACTGTCATCGTCGTCATCCACAGGGGTCAAACAGAGCAAAACAAAAACCAAATCAACCCCATATCAGTCATCAATCAACCACCAAATCCAAGCTACTATTTTAAAATAATTAAATCCCGAAAATTCGGGATTTTACTTACTATGTCAGAGAAGTCATTCCCCTATTGTCTAGATATCATTATCTCACCAAACAAAGTTGGAGAAAAAGCCATAAAAAGAATAAAAGAGAAAAACTATTGGGGGAGGGGGAAAGAAAATAACAAGAAATAACCAAAGAGGGAGAGAGAGAAAAAAACTTACCCAGATCCGGTCACCGTGGTAAAGTTCCTACCTTGAGATTTGGTTTTCAGATCTGGTTGTGGGTAAGGGGTTGGGTTTTTTAGGTTGGTTTTAGTAAAGAGCAGAGGAGAAAGAGAGAGGGGAGGGGTTTTTGTTGCGTTTGAATACTTGTGGCCACTGATCTACGGTGGCTGAGGTTGTGGTTTCACTTCGACGATGGGCAGCAAGGTAAAATGGGGAGATTTTGAGAGAATTTTCTTCTCTCTTTCCCTCGTGGGCTGAAGAATAGTGAAGCAAGCGAGGATTATGGCTTGTTTAAGCCTTCGATTGTTATATATATATAACACAAAATGCTGTCATTTTATTCCCACCCCATCTGTGCTTTTTTAGGGGATAATAGCCTTTTTGGTCCTCAGGTTTTTGTAATCTTATTATTAAGCCATTAAATGAAAGTTTACTTTATTTGACTTTGAGCACTTATATTTCATCATTTACGTTTTAGTCCTATTATTATATGTTACATAATTCCTGTTAATATTTGACTTTGGTCACTGTATTTGTAATTATTTTATTTTAGTCATTGATTGAGTGTGTTATGATATTATCTTTGATGTTTGATTTTGGCCATGACAATTGTAAATATTTTATTTTAGTCACTTCCATGTATATGATTTAATTATTATTTAGTCCTCTATGTTTCTGGTTATTTTATTTTAGTCCTTAATATTGTTTAGGGGTTATTTTCATTTCTAGTACCTATATTATTTAGTATTTTTGATTTTGGGAACTTGGTTTATTTATATTTGTGGTTTAGTCCTTTAAATTTCTATTTTTTCTATTTTAGCCTCTCAAGATTCTATTAAGCATATTTTATTCCCTTAAATGATTATCTTTGGTATTTTAGTTTGGTTTGTAATGTTTGTTGGGTTTTATTTTAGTCCTTTATGTTATCAAGTATGGTTAATTTATATCTTAAACATATCATATTTGTATACATATCTATTTTAGTCCAAATTTGTAACCTTCTTATTCATGTACATCTTTATTTATATATTTTAATTTATTTTTTTATTTTGGTTCTTTTACATATTTTAATATATATTTATTTCAAGCTATTAATTTGTACTCTCATATTTTTCATCACTCGAATGCCTTTCAAGAACACATATGCGTAGAATGAGCATGGAAAGCATCACTTGGTCAAAGTGGTGCGATCCGATATGGCATTTTAACGATATGAGAACTTGAAATGAAATCGTGTTTATTTTACTAATTAATGTGTTCTTATTCAAATGATGCAATGTACGTTACTAAACATCAATTTGTTTATTTTATGCAAATGTCGATTCTCAATTTATATTCGAATCACATTTTCAAAGCAATGAGGGAATATTCTTTTACGAATGAGAAATAGTTGAGATATAGGATTGCGAATTTCAATATTTTTTATCGAGTAAAAGGATTTTTTTTTAAACAATTAATTCGAAGTAAGTTAATCAAATTTTAATAAATGGATCATAATTTAACTTTATATTTGATTCATACTTTCCACCATTTACAACAATGTGTAAGCGATTCAGTACTAGTTTTTGGGCGTTGTGGGGGTGCTAACCCTTCCTCGCACGTAACCGAGACTCGAACCCTTTTAAATCGAATCTTTGGTAAATACAGACTGATTTTTGTCTAGAAAACGATTTTTCTTAAAATTGTTTTAAAAAGACGTTTTTAGGTATTCGAACTGCCTAACCCAAAGGTCGATGGCGACTCCTTTTCAATTTAATTCTAATTAATCCAAAATCACCAAAATTTTCAAAATAAAGTCATAATTGTTTTTTTAAATAATATTTAATTGTTTTTCTCAAAAATGGTTATGAATGCTTGGCGACTCCACTGATGACTTTTTTTAGAGAGTCAGGTTGTAGGTCACTTACACATTGTCGTTGTGGTCGAAATTATGACTTCGAGTCTATAGTTAGCTTATGATCCATTTATTAAAATATTTTTATTTTTGTATTTTTATCATACTAATGTTTTAATTTATTTTTTCAGTTTTGTCAAGGTTTTATCAAGTTTTTTTCCTTGTTTCGTTTTCCTTTTGAGTCAAAGGTTTGTACGTTCCTTCTCACACACATCACATGCATTTGCATGACATAAGCTCTAGACCCGTGCTTCGTTCCAAGTAAGTTGAGGTGAATGTTTTACTCTCGTAAGAATTTATTCTTCATATGAGTTTTAGCAAATAACCCATGGGATACATACATTATACCTTCGGAGGGATTTATTCCTTGTATGAGTATAAGGCGGTGAATCCCCTCTAATTGAACTCGTTCCGTTCGAAACCTGTAATGGGTGAGGATCGAGGGTTTGGCAGCCCAATGGGGCATAGGCATCAAGGACAATTCAAGTACCCTTTTACTATTAGAATTGAAACCATGCATATAGTGAATCGTAGAACGGTCACCCAAGATATAGACATACCGAACCTCTGTCCGTCAGTAGGTACCCTAAATAGGTGTACACAAAAGAAGAATATTTCTGAATTTTTATTTTTGTTTTAAATTAGGTTAAATAAAAGCATGCGAACTAGATACAATGCGGTTAGGATTAATTTCTTGAAAAATCATTTTGGGTAGATATCATGTCCCAGTAGGAATGTTATTTAATTAAAGCATGTTCGGGCAGATATCATGATGGGGTAGGTGTTATATTCATCTTTGAATAGCATTTTCATCTGTATTAATTATCTTACTTGCACTAACTTATTTCTTTTCTTCTGTTTGTGTCATTTTTAATCCCTTTTTGCATTGCATCTTATCGACATGAAATAATGCGAAAATGTTGATCCGCAAGAGGATATTCGAGAGAAAATCTTCATAAGAAAAGATAAAAATTTTCAATCAAGTAGTCGCATAAACAGACAAGCACCGAAGGCTAAAAGAAGTTCAGAGTACAAGATTGAGACTTGCTCGAAGATCGTGCAGCATTTGAGACTGAAATGATAATCCATTGATCTGAGGAGTAATCCAATAGTAGATTCTTATCTACGATCATTCCATCGATAACCACCAAGGAGTAATGCACTGACTTCAGTACCGCATGAGAATCAACCGAGTTAGGTTACAGAACGCTTGAGGGGCATCATTTTCGAGGATGAAGATCCGAGATAAAGTAATGTTCCACTTCAGACTTAACATCTAAGCGAAAGCATGTTTGTAAAATAGATTGTCTTGTAATGTGGAGGTTTTTATCTCTGGTGAAAATTGTTCTAAAATGTTCATCGTTGGGATCAACATTTTTGCAGTTGCATTTGCATCATTGCATTCTGCATGGCATTCATTTATTTATTTTATATGCATTAATCACATCTTGTGGGGGACTATAAGGAAGTGTTTCAAACTATGCAACTTCGTTCACATAGTACTGAGAATGGAAGCTAAATTCGAGAAACTGAAGAAAGAATTATAAGAGAGTTTGCAAAGGATGCTAATAAAATGGGAAGCTAAAATGGAGCTGGCGCAAAAGGCCACCATGGATTGCATCTTGCAAATCCAAAAAGACATAGTTGACCAAATGGTAAAAATATTGGCTGGGCTCAACCAAGAAAGAGGCAAAGAGAAGATTTCCTCGACTAGAGGAACCTCCGAATGTGTGATGACCCATGCTAATCAATCGATACTCATTTCGCCCCACAAGCTTCCAATCCACCAAGTAGGTTTCTCCAACACCAAAACTCGTACAACTATGACAAATCCTTAGGATAATTTTGTTGATCACAACATGTCAAATTCTTATGTGATGAGAAGAGCCAAGAATGAGATCTCTGAGAACTTAAAATAGTGGTGCAGAGAGACATTCCAGGGAATGAGATGACAGAGCTCTCACAATAAAATTGATGCAACCAAACTAGTCTTAGTTCCTAACTTGGTGCTTCCGCCCAAATTCAAGATGCCCAACTTTGAAAAATATGATGGAACTAGTTGTCCTAATGCTCATCTCACGATGTTTATTCGAAGGATGACTGGATACATCAATAATGATCAGATGTTGATCCACTGCTTCTAAGACAATTTGATTGGATCAGCTTTAAGGTGGCATAATCAACTGAGTCGTACTCAAGTCTGCTCTTGGAAAGATTTGGTTAGTGCCTTTCTGGCCAATACAAGAACATGATTGAATATGGAGATGAAGAGTGGTGAGAGCTTCCGACAATATGCTCAACGATGGAGGGATGTCGTATCTCAAGTGCATCCACCAATGACTGAAAGAGAGTTCATCACTCTATTCATCGATACATTGAAGTCTCCATAAATTGACTACATAATAGGATCTGCCACTAAGAGTTTCTATGACATAGTCATGTGCGGAGAAATGATCGAAAGAGCTGTCAAGAATAGCTAGATAAGTGGCACTGGTCATACTGACAATAAGGAAAAAGATGAGATTAACATCGGAAGATCTTATCTAGCTAGTCTGAGGACCATACCTCATAATGTCTTCCGTGAAAAGACTCGCATCAATCCAATCCCAATGACATATGAGGAATTGCTCACAATGCTAGTTGAGAAAAACCTTGTGACTCCAATTCAATCTAAACCAAGAGAGACCCCATATCCTGAACGCCATGATATAAACGCCATATGCAACTATCAAATTGAGAGCTCAGGGCACACCACTGAGAACTGTGGGGCATTGAAGCGTAATGTCCAAGATCTAATCAATTCAGGGGCATTAACATTAAACGTGTGATGGGGCATTCGAATCATGAGCAGGCTGGGGCATCCATCTGGAATTTTGTTGCACTCTCATTCATGCATGTCATCTTGTTTGAACTTGTTTTACTTTTGTACTTCTTATGTTTAAATGTTTGTAAGTCACTTGATATTTGAACATTTTAAATAAAATGCTTTCTTCTGAGGAAATGAGCAATGAGCAAATTTTAATCTTGAAATTCTTCTTCATATGAGTTTTAGCAAATAACTCATGGGATACATACCTTATACATTCGTAGGGATTTATTCCTCGTATGGGTATAAGGTGATGAATCCCCTCGAATTGAACTTGTTATGTTCGAAACCTGTAATGAGTGAGGATCGAGGGTTTGACAGCCCAAGGGGGCACCAGCATCAAGGACAATTCGAGTACCCTTTTCCTGTTAGAGCTGAAACCATTCATATAGCGAACCGTAAAACAGTCACCCTAGATATAGACATATTGAACCTCTGTCCGTCAGTAGGTACCCAAAATAGGTGTACACAAAAGATGAACATTTCTGAATATTTCCTTTTTTCTTTAAATTCGATTAAATAAAAGCATGCGAACTAGATACCATGCGGTTAGGATTAATTTCTTGAAAAATCATTTTGGGTAGATATCATGTCCTGGTAGGAATGTTATTTAATTAAAGCATGTTCGGGTAGATATCATGATGGGGTAGGTGTTATATTCATCTTTGAATATCATTTTTGTATGTATCAATTATCTTACGTGTACTAACTTATTTCTTTTCTTTTGTTTGTGTCATTTTTCATCCTTTTTTGTATTGCATCTCATCGACACGACATAATGCGAAAGTATTGATCCGTAATGGGATATTCGAGAGAAAATCTTCATAAGAAGAGATAAAATTTTTCAATCAAGCAGTCGCATACACATACAAACACCGAAGGCTAAAAGAAGTTCAGAGTACAAGATTGAGACTTGCTCGAAGATCGTGCAGCATTCGAGACTGAAATGATGATCCATTGATTCGAGGAGTAATCCAACAGTAGATTCTTATCTATGATCATTCCATCAATAACCACCAACGAGTGACGCACTGACTTAGTACCGTAGGGGCATCAACCGAGTAAGGTTACAAAATGTTTGAGGGGCATCATTTTCTAGGATGAAGATCCGAGACTAAGTAATGATCCACTTCAAACATCTAAGTGAAAGCATGTCTGTAAAATGAGGATTATGGCTTGTTTAAGCCTTTGATTGTTATATATATATATATATATATATATATATATATATAAACACAAAACGTTGTCGTTTTGCCCCCCACCTCATCCGTGTTTTTTGTTTAGGGGATAATATCCTTTTTGGTCCCCAGGTTTTTGTAATCTTATTACTAAGCCATTAAATGAAAGTTTACTTTATTTGACTTTGAGCACTTATATTTTAGCATTTACGTTTTAGTTTATTATTATATGTTACGTAATTCATGTTAATATTTGACTTTGGTCACTATATTTGTAATTATTTTATTTTAGTCATTGATTAAGTGTGTAATGATATTATCTTTGATGTTTGATTTTGGCCATGACATTTTTAAATCTTTTATTTTAGTCATTGCCTTTTATATGATTTAATTATTGTTTAGTCCTCCATGTTTCTAGTTATTTTATTTTAGTCCTTAATATTGTTTAGGGGTTATTTTCATTTCTAATACATGTATTATTTAGTATTTTTGATTTTGGGAACTTGGTTTATTTATATTTGTGGTTTAGTCCTTTAAATTTCTATTTTTTCTATTTTAGCCTCTCAAGATTCTATTAAGCATATTTTATTCCCTTAAATGATTATCTTTTGGTATTTTAGTTTGGTTTGTAATGTTTGTTGGGTTTTATTTTAGTCCTTTATGTTATCAAGTATGGTTAATTTATATCTTAAACATATCATATGTGTATACATATCTATTTTAGTCCAAATTTGTAACCTTGTTATGCATGTACATCTTTATTTATATATTTTAATTTATTTTTTTTATTTTTTGTTCTTTTATATATTTTAATATATATTTATTCCAAGCTATTAATTTGAACTCTCATATTTGTCATCACTCGAATGCTTTTCAAGACGTATGCGTAGAATGAGCGTGGAAAACATCACTTGGTCGAAGTGGTGCTATCCGATACGACATTTTAACGACACGAGAACTTGAAATGAAATCGAGTTTATTTTACTAATTAATGTGTTCTTATTCAAATGATGCAATGTACGTTACTAAACATCAATTTGTTTATTTTATGCAAATGTCTATTCTCAATTTATATTTGATTCACGTTTTCAAAGCAATGAGGGAATATTCTTTTACGAATGAGAAATAATTGAGATAGCTTTCCCGATGGAGGATTGCGAATTTCAAGATTTCTTATCGAGTAAAAGGATTTTCTTTTAAACAATTAATTCGAAGTAAGTTAATCAAATTTTAATAAATGGATCATAATTTAACTTTATATTCAATTCATACTTTCCACCATTTACGACAACGTGTAAGCGATTCAGTACTAGTTTTTGGGCATTGTGGGGTTGTTTACTCTTCCCCGCACGTAACCGACTCTCGAACCCTTTTAAATCGAATCTTTGGTAAATACAGACCGATTTTTGTCTAGAAAATGATTTTTCTTAAAATTGTTTTAAAAAGACGTTTTTAAATATTCGACTTACTTAACCCAAAGGTCGATGACAACTCATTTTCAATTTAATTCCAATTAATCTAAAATCACAAAAAATTTCAAAATAAAATCATAATTATTTTTAAAAAATAATATTTATTTAATTTTTCTAAAAAATAATTATAAACACCATCTATATATATGTGTCAGCTTTTGATTTTGTGAGATGCCCCAACGATGTCGGTATCAATTTTCAATAGAGTAGCAGGGCTGGCCTTTGAGGAAAACCATGCTGGTAGTGTCCAGATTCGATGCTATGCCCTATTCCTTCTGTGCTATGTTTTCTTAATCTGCAGCTAGCGATTACTGTCTACTGTCTACTGTCTTTGGAGATTCTGTTGTGTTGCAGTGGAGGGTCCTCGGGTCTTGGATGGTTTTTAGTGAGAAATATTTTTTCATTGTATCTACGGTTTTCGTGTATAGGAAGCAATCACGTGTAAGCCATCGACTGATGGAGTGACAGGTGTTTTATTTCAATGATTGGTGCAATCGATCGTTACGGGGTATGATCGTAAAGTGACTGTTGCAAGGTTTTTGGTGAAGATGTTTTGCAGCTCAGATTTTTTTTTGTCTTACATTAGAAATCATATGTGCGTGTAGATTGAATTGAGAGTTTTTGTCCCCGGTCAGGTGTGTGGTATTGGGAAGTTATATAATGCGGCCGCGTTAATATACGTTTAAGAAAAGATGTTATAAATTTTGTTATTAATTTTTTTAATAAAAATGATAAAAAATTATCTAAAATATTATTATTTTTATCTAAAATATTAATGTTTTTTTAATATTTTTGGTAAAATATCCAATAATAGTAAAATCGGTAAAAAAAATAACAAAACTGATAGCGGTTTACCAGATATGTTAACAAAACTGGTAAAGCAGCCAATAATAATAAAACTGGTAGAAATAATAATGTTTCTAGTAATTTTTTTACTATTTTTGTTAAAATAATAATAATAAAACTGATAACATATTTTTTAACCGTATATTAAGGTTACCGCACGTGAGACTTTCCTGTGTGACATCCTTTGTATGTATTGTGCTTTTCCATGGGTTTTTTTTAGTTATGCAGCCCGTTCCGACTATTTTTTGATTTGAAACGAAATTAAAGACTATTTTTTATTTGAAATGAAATTAAAAAATAGGCACTTAATTCAAAAAAATTCAAAAATATGTAATATAAAATTTCTATTATAAATTTTTTATTAAATTAAACAAATAGTAATACATTATAATATTGAAAATGTCAAAAATATATTTAGACATACACATACTTATAAAAAAAATTGTCTTCGTTTATTGATATAAAATTATTGATGATAGTATCAACATCAAAGTTTTCCAACATATTTTTTTTTCAATTTATAACATAACATTTGAAAATAAAATAACAATCTTATCTAGAATTTAAAAATATATAAAACTCAAAAGAAATAATTTGGAAACATGATCTTACCTAGAATTTTAAGAACAATATTCAATGTGATTCAAGCACCACAATTGATGATAAACAATTGTGACTTTATGTTTGTGAGAGCTATGAGAAATTTATATAATAATTTTCAGAAGAATTGTGAAATATGGTAGAGAAAAGATAGTTAAATTTGTTCCTCCCATTGAGCTTTGAAGAAACAAAATAACGTTAATAAAATTTTTTCATTGATATGAAAAATCGAGAAAGAGATTTAATTCATTAATGGTGGGAATTTGGAAATATCAAAATTAGAGAGATTCAATTGATTTTTTTTAAATTTTGGGAAATAAATATTAAATTAGAGTTCTATGAAAAGTGAAACAATTTATTAATATTAATATAAAAATTAAATAATGATTGTTAACATCTTAATAAACTTATGAGTCTCATTATTTTATTTTATATTTTTAAATTTATTATCAACAACTAAAAAAATTATATAAAGAATTTTTTAATTTATGAGCCTTGGGCCGGCGTCCCTCCTGCCCTGGCCAGGGTCAGCCCTGGAGTTATGTAAGGGGGTTGGTTGCTTGTGTTTCTAAAATTCTTTTCAAATTTTGAGTTGTATATCGTTTGACATCAATATGGTGCATTCTTTCTTTTCTGTTTAAGTTTATAGAGATTATTTAATAAGGCACATATTATTTATTTATATTTTTGTATCTTTCATCTAATAAAAGCATACATAATATCCCTTTTCAACAAGAAAATGAATTATATATAAGGAAAATTTTATGTACTCAAACAAACACACAATTAATTAATTGTCACCTCCTGCAATTGCTTGATTTTCATATTTAATATTCACTGTTTTATGGTTGTGTAGAAATAAATGATGCAACACATAAGGAGACAGTAATAAGATTAAGTTGATTATTTAAAAAATAAAAATATTTAAAATTATGATATATAAAGTTATAAATAATAAAAAGTATATAAAATATATATTTAAATTGCACGAACCAACTTACCTCAGTGGTTAAAGGAATTGTTGGTGTTCTTAGAAGTCACAAGTTCGAGCATTAGCAACTACAGCAGGGTTATTGAGCGGTTATTGTCAAATGATTTAGAGTATTTAGAAAATATACTACTTTGTAATCTTCTTAGATTAATCAATGTATATATATATATATATATATATACACACACAGGGGCGTGGCTGAGCCAGCGCATAGTGCGCGACGACGCAGGGTCTCATAAAACAAGAGTCCCGAAATAGAGTATATCTATCAGTTGTTGCCATTAAGAAGCAGAAAAATAGGTATAGAGTAGTGGTTAGATCATTGGGTCCATGACTTTGTTGATCTTAAGTTCGGATCTCATTAACAAGCAAAATTATTTTTGGGAAAAACAATGCAAGTGAGCCCCTGTTTTTAAGTTAATGAAATTAGTCATTTATTATTTCATAAAAATAAGTTCGAGATCTAAGGGCCCCTTTACAAGAATTTGCACAGGGCCTCCAACAACCTAGCCATGACCCTGTATATATATATATATATATATATATATATATATATATATATATATATATATATTTAAATTATTAAAAAACTATAAAAATTGAAAAAAATATTAAAAGAATAAAAAAATAAGAGTCAAAATAAGTTTTTAATAAGATCAAGAAGAAAAATATCATTAAACCTAAAAATTAGGTTACAATTAATTTTTATTAGAACATTAAGGTCTTGCATAAAGTGTTAAAATATTATATGAGTAATCGTAACAAGTTTCGTGTAAAAGTTTGCGGTCTTGACTCGCAATTATCTGTTTAATTATTTATTTCAACAGTTAGATTATTATTATTATTTATTAATACGAGGTAAGTATAACATAATATCTATCAGTGGCGGATCTAGAAATAATTTTGAGGGTAGACACATATGTATTAACAATATAAAATTTTTGAATGGTTGAGCATAAATAAAATTTTAGGGTGGATACCATCAATAAAATATGTGACTAATCGAAGAAAATTTAAATTTCAGGATGGGCATGAGTCATGAATGGATCAGCCACTGGTACCTGTTCAAAAATGCTTCACCAGTTAGAGTTTTTTTATTAATCTGGAGTAAGCATAATACAATATTTGTTCAAATATAACTAACAACCATTTAACATTGAACGCTCACACCCTTGACATTTTTTATGCTCGAACTCAAGATCTCAAAGAACAACAACAATTCATTTATCACCGAGGTCACTTGGATCGTACTTCAACAGTTATATTAGATGCGATAACTATGGGATATGTTTGTAATTGGAAACTAAATAATTTGGGGACGGATTAATTATTCGCTTTTAGAAAGGATAGAGATTAGGCGGACGAGGGAGATATCGCAAATCAAGGTTTATCTTTTGGCAATTCAATAGAATAAGATGAGGATGATTTAAAGTGATTGAAGCATGGGTTTGGAAAAAAAAAGCCTAATTAAGGGACATTCATTCTCAATGAAACTTTGACTTGAGCATCAAATCCACCCAAAGATCTTTTTATTATATGCAATTTTGCAATCATTTCTTTTCTAAAGGCCAATAGATTCTTGAGAGAATTTACGTAAAGTGTACAATAATGATCACTATTTTTTTCACTAGTTTGGTCGTTCAACCTTGTAGTCGTGGGATCAAGTCTCACTGAAGGCAATTCATAACGGAGGTCTTCCTCAACCTGGCGTTGGGCAGCCTACTATCCTACTTCCTCTTACCCTATTACATATGGGAATAGGGTCAACTAATTTTTGGTCGCTCAATTCTCGATCCTAAAATCACACTCATGGAATCAATTAATTAAAATATTTGATTCGGTTTATTTCAAGTAATGGCTTTTTTACTTTGCTTATTAAAATTATTGAAACAATAACGTGAGTCGCTTTGGTGGCCAATAGGACCATCAAAATCTAATTGTGAGAACTATGATCCTCCACTATTAGATTCATGGTAGGGATTTCTTGGATACCTCAATTTAAGATACATCCTTTTGTACAAATCAAATTGTCGGTCCAAATCAAATCGGATAAATCATTTATATCTCTTCGATCAAATTAGACATGATGAACCATTATACATCCTTCCACCAGGTAGAGTGTTGAGATGATTCATTATCCTTCTACCGATGAATATTGGAATACTTTTATTTGTACACATGACTCCTCGTCCAAATTGAGAAGGATGAATCATTAGATGTACACAATAAAAATGGAGATATAGAAGAAGGACCTACAATATAGTTCACACCTCATCATTTGCAAAACATCAGCCTCAGATGCTTCAGTTTGTTCGTTTCATATATCAAAGGGTACAAGGTGTTGTGTCTTTCCTAAGCTTCGCCGGAAAGACTAGACAAGAGTACAATACAGGGGCTCACTTTAGACATGACAAAAACTCGACATATACATAACATCATTGTTCTACATTCTAGAGTAAGGAGAAGTTCCAAAACATGTTTGAAGGGAACGAGAATATAAAAAAGAAATGCAAGAGAAAAAATGGGAAAGGTTTTATAACTCATCATTTTACTGTAATTCGTCATTCTATTTTTTCTCCATCAACAATGTTAATACTGATAGATGAATTATATATAATTACATGTGCCACCATAATTTTTGTAACTAATTAGTTGATTGACCTTTAACCAACTAAAATTATTAGGATTCCTTTTGTTATTACCATTATAGAAAGGAATTGTAATGATGGAAAGGCCATTGTCTGCTTCAAATTTGAAAGCCTGTTTTTTGAAGGTCAAATTTGAAAGTTAAAAAGAAGAGAGAAGGGAAAGGGTAAAAATTTATTCCAGCAAAGATTACACCATCTTGAAAGTGACAAATCTTGCTTCCTTCGCCTTTAGACAAGCTGCCCTCTGAGACAAAACAGTAATAATCATTAAATCAGGTTTTTAGTTGGCTCTCATTTATGTTTACAGCTTTGGTTAATTGATAAACCAACTTAATCCCCTACTTTTAACCGCCGCATTCAACTCACACCATATTTCTAAAAGTCACGTAAGGATCGACTCGGTCCGCGTATGATAAATATAAGGGTAAATTATGTATTTAATCATCCACTTATTTTTATAATTTCTTTAGGGTAGTTCAATTATATGTAATGTTATGTTTTGGTTCAGTTTTGACCACCCGTCTTTAACAAATTAACAATAATTTCAATATGTCACGTCATCGTTGAAAATAAAAAATTTCATGTTAATAATTATGTTTATTTTTTAATGATAGATTATCGAAATAAAATTAAAATATAGCGTTAAATATAACTTTAAGAAAAAATAATTAAATAACCAAAATGTAATTGTGAAAATAAATGAGTGATGTAGCTTACCCTAGATAAAAGTACATGAAAATGGAATTCATACAAAATTAGCTTGTGATGTGAATAAAAACTGAGGGTTTGTGTGATGGTGGAGGTAGGCTCAAACTCTCTAAACTTTATAAGCAAAGACTTTGCTTCCCTTCAACATTAACTGCAACTTCTGAAGGTGGGTTTCAATGACACAATAAATCCAAGAAAAAGAAAAACCTTTCTTTTCTAGAAAAACGGGTCCTTAAAGCTTTCAAAAAGCTTAAAAAGAAAGCTGATAGCAGAAAGCAATGGCAAACTTTTTCTCCATCATGTTCCCTCCTACCCTTCTTTCCCTTTCTCTCTCTAAATAAACCTTCCTTCTTCTTATTTTTACTTTCTCTTTCAATCCATTCCATTGGTATTATCAGTAAAGCCTGAATTCCTCTCCATTCCCACTCATCTTCCACTACATGTTGGATCACACTAGTGTTCCAGTGTTTCCCTCTGAAAATGGGGTCAGTCAGAAAAGAAAAAGAAGGCCAGCAGGCACCCCAGGTAAAAAAGAACTTGTGTAGCTAATTTAATACCTTTTTTTTTCCTTCTTAATTCAATCGGATTCTTCATGTAGATCCGGATGCAGAAGTCGTTTCGTTATCACCAAGAACGCTGCTGGAATCAGACAGGTACGTTTGTGAGATCTGCAACCAAGGGTTTCAGAGAGACCAGAACCTTCAAATGCATAGGAGAAGGCACAAGGTGCCTTGGAAGCTGCTGAAGAGAGAAACGCAAGAGGTGAAGAAGAGGGTTTATGTTTGTCCCGAGCCGAGTTGCTTTCATCATGACCCTTGCCACGCCCTGGGAGATCTGGTCGGCATAAAGAAACATTTCAGGAGGAAGCACTGCAATCAGAAGAAGTGGGTTTGCGAGAAATGCTCCAAAGGTTACGCGGTTCAGTCGGATTACAAGGCTCATCTCAAGATTTGTGGCACCCGAGGCCATTCTTGTGACTGTGGTCGTGTTTTTTCCAGGTATACAACAACCCCGACCACCTTATTATTATTACTACCCTTATCCTCTTCCTTCTTTCCCTTGTATTAGATTTTCAGAAACATCCCACACGTTTTTTCACTTTCCTTTTTCTTATATATCGTATGTAATTATGATACTTTTTTCTCTCCTTTCGTATTCAAACCCTAAAAATAGCTATCCTCCATAAACAAAACCCACACAGACATATATATATATTCACTGGGTTTTTTTTAAAAAAAGTTTCGTGCTGTTAAAGTATCGAGTACTCTTCTTGTTCTTGTTGGGTTCTTCAAGCTAAAACAAAATCCAAGGATGGTTTAATCTACAGTACAAAATGACCTCATGTTTCCATTTGCTTGTGACCTAGTCTTTCGCGAATCAAAATCTATGGCCACCGCATTTCCTATTCCCGATAACAGGTCTTTAGTTTGTCTGGTTTTTAGCCTTATATATAAAAAAAATAATTAAAGTATAATATCGAACGAACATATTAAAATTTATAATGCTTTTTAGTTTTGAGCGTTTTAATATTGTAAACGAAATCCATCCACGTAATCCATAATATAGATACTTTGATCAGTTTTATATTGCTTTGTTCCTCTCTAACCCTACATGAACAAGACTCGATTGCTCCCTTTTAACTGGTAAGTGGTAATCCGATGTTCTTTTGAAGTATTAAATTGCCGCGAAAACACAGTGTAATGGTAACTTTTTTAAAGTTACCCTAATACCAAAACTTACATCCGCAACATAAAAGTATAATTACTTTTAAGAAATAAATTACGTTGTACAGTAAACCATAATTTACTTAGTACTATATTTTAAATCATTGTTTTGCTCTTTTGTTGTTTCAGGGTGGAGAGATTCATCGAACACCAAGATGCTTGCACCGGTCGAGGACTTGGAGTTCAACGGCCTGAATCGCAAGCACTGCACCCTGGCTGTTCCTCTCGAACGAATTCAAGCACTAGTCCATCAAGCGATGCCAACTTTGGCATGACCGCTACTTTCTTGAACACCAGTGCGTCTACTTATGAACACCGACACCAACTGCAACACAACCTTGAACTTCAGCTTCTACCATCATCAACCACTCAGTCACCGTTGAGTTCAGATGATAATTGCGAGACTTTTTTGAAGCTTTCGATAGGGTCGAGGAGTGAAGTCAACAAGCTTGGTCTGGATACATTTAGGGAAAAGAATGCCAGTGAAACAGCATCGGAAGCTACTAAGTTGAAGGAGTTCGCAACTGAGCAGCTAACGTTGGCCATGACCGAGAACACCTATGCCGAAAAGGCTAGACTAGAAGCAAAGAATCTGATTGAGATGGCCGAGCTTGAGTTTGCTAGTGCTAAAAAGATAAGGCAACAAGCCCAAGGTGAACTAGAAAAGGCTCAAGTCTTGAAAGATCAAGCAACGAAAAAGATAAGCGCTACTGTCATACAAATCACTTGTCAAGATTGCAAGCACCAATTCCAAATACCAACAGCTGCGGTTCCAGCTGATGAGACCTCACTTGCCATGAGTTACCTGTCCTCGGCCACAACAGAAGGGGAAGTAGAGTGGCGGCAAGTTGATCATACAACGAAAGTGAGAGATTCTTAGCCTTTAAAATCTCTTTGTTTTAATCCAAATTTCTCATGCACTTCACATAAAAAACGTGCGTAGTACCTCCCTGAATAGATCTTCATTTGTTTAATAGAAAAGTAGATGACGCAATTTAATGTGATGTAGTAAAGTGCAACAACATCTATATGAAAAGAAAAAGAAAATATTATGCCTTGGGATTCTCCCTATCTTTCATTGCAAGGATGCCATGTAAATGTTATAAATATCAGTGTACTCGAATCTTTGTCTTGGGAATTGGCCTGAATGAACAATACAGGCATTTAAGGACATACGCATCTTGAAAAATCAATGCTAAATTACATGATTTTCTTTTTGTCTTGATGGGCTTTACTTATGCTTCAAGAGAAGCAAGGCAAAACAAAAAGGAATGAAAAAGGAAGAACAGAAAGAGAGGATCCCAAAAATGGGTTAGATTTTAGGCATAATTTGTATACATTGAAGGGTAGCTAGCTATGTCTAAAAGGGAGAAGAAGAAAGGACACTGTCTTCTTATGAATGAATGGCACATGGAATATAATGGGGGACCATTTTAGCTAGAAAATAGGAAGAACCATTCAAAAATGTTGGCCACATGGTATTCAGGTTTCAAACACAAATTCAATGTTTGGATGGAAAGAAAGTGTGGATGATGAAAGAAAAGAAAAAGGGATGTCATTTTCATTGCATTTGTTGTCCTTATGATTGCTCATATTATAAAAAGCACCATGGTTTTCAGTGCCATAGTTGAAATGGCTATACGCAGGCAGTAGTCCTCCTCAAACACTCACTTTATCAGATAAATCACAAGAGGTTGCAGAGAGATAGAGAGAGACACCAGACACAACAACAGAGCTAAGACCATCTAAAATCTATCGGTTTACGCATAATGATAAAACTAGTCCTAATGTTGACATAAAAATTAGTCCAAATTCTTTTTTCTTTAAGCATTTTAGCTCAAAACGATTTAGTTTTTTTAGTCAAAATAGCTCATGTTATATAAAAATGGTTAGTAGATTATCAATTAACACATGTTATTACTATGATATTTTTATATATTTAATTAATGATGTAGCACATAATTTATGACGTGATAAATGTCACGTCATCATTTCGGATGACATGTATTCATTTCAGGTGATATGATATATGCTACGTCACTAATTAAGCACGTGTGAAAATACCACATCAGCAACGATATGTTGATCTTAGTCACTAACAATTTCCATACAACATGAGTTATTTTTACAAAAAAATTGAAACATTTGAACTAAAATATTAAAAAAAGAATAGGAGTTAAAACCATTATTTATGTAAATATTTTAGACTAATTTTAACGTTACGCCATTATTCCATTATATTTTGTATTTTCGCAAGTTGAGCCAAGGGGAGGAAGAAGAGAGAGTGAAAATGAACCAAAAGGTTTCCATTTTCTCATACTTTTAGTTGTATATGGCAGGACCACATGCAGCACTCTTTCCCCCCCTTTCAATGCACCTTCCTTTCTTTTTCCGTTAGATAGCAAATACCAAATGAATGGCACTTTCGTTAATTTCAAGTGACTTTATGCTCCAACGCTTATCTCCCAAAATAAAAAATAAAAAAAAGAAGGAAAAGAAACCAAGTTGGAAGCTTTTTCCATCGTAATAATCCGAAGAAAAGGTTAAAATACTTTGTATTTATATTCACAAAAGGGGGTTTGTCTTATCCATGTGTTGGCTTGGTGGACTATTGCTATAAAATCTCCCCCACATGGTGAGCAGATGGAGAAAAGCCCTACTTTTAGAATTCAGGATTTATTTTATATACACATCCATGCGCATGCACATGTACACTTTTGGACAATGACATACTAATCAAGAAATGTATTATTATCTAAATAATTATACTCGTAATCAATTATTACGCTATATGAATCAGGTTTATAAGAAAAATACATTTAAATAATAATGATAGATGAAAATTTGATAATAAACATCACGGTTTTAAATTTTAGATTTTAAATTAATACTCCATCGTGCATAAGTTTAGTATTTCTTTGATCGATTTCGTAACATATTTAAAGTCTATAAAAAGATTATTATAGACATACCATGGAGATCAAAATTTTGATTTTTTTTAGAAAAAAAAGGAAGGCAATTAAGGGTGAAATATGGGTTATATTGGCATATATGGGCCCGTTGATAAGGAATTTTAGAGCCCAACTTCAACCCGATTAGCCCTACATTTTTGTATTTTAGGGTCTGCCCTATATTATCCACTCAATTTAGACAGATTAAATTATATACTATTATTAGTTTTTCAATGGTTAATTCAGATGAATAAATTATCAAAATATTTTCTATTTATTAATATTTAAATTTTATATATTTTTGAATTAATCGGATCTTATCTATTTAAAATAAAAGTAATTTGGGTGTTGATTTTTTATAATTTTATAAAATCTTTAAATAAATAGTGTTGTTAATAATCTTTCTTGGTTATTAATAAAGAATACGCTTGCAATAAAATTATTAAAATATTTGTGAATACAAATAATATTGCGCTCCAAAATTTTTGGAGGAGGTTTGTAAGGGTTTGGGTGTGTGCATGGTTCATCCTTCTTCCCCGCCACTGGCGACGGCTACCTTTTCTGTTCCGACATCTCATGAATGTCCGGAATCACATGTTCCGGAGGAAACGCAACCGGTGCCCAAGAAAGGGAGGGAGACCCTTCGACTAGGGAAATATCCCCGGCCTCTGGTTCGCTGAAAACAATTCTGCGATGGAGATTGAAACTGCTGCTAGTCTGGCCCCTGGAACATTAGACAAAGGAAGTTCTGATCAGGCTATGGAGGGAAATAAGGACGCGGTTTCGGTATCGCCGACGAAATCTTATGCTGCTACGGTGGTTGTTGCAGCAGGCAACAATTCGACGGGTGTTATCTTCGGCGAAGGTGATGTAATCCTGCAAGATGGGGATGTGCAGATTGATAGGAGTGGACCATATCCGAAAACTAGGTTTTCGAAAAGAGTGCATGAATCTATTGAATATAATATGAGACGCTCGATCATTGTTCGATTGCTCGGGAAGACGATAGGATATCGTATGCTTTGGAACAAGATCAAACTTTTGTGGCAACCACAGGAACAGTTTCAAATTATAGACTTGGACAACGGTTATTACCTAGTTCGTCTAGAATTAGAAAGTGATTACACCCGAATCCTGACAGAGGGCCCTTGGATGGTGTTTGCAAGCTATCTGACGGTTCAGCCGTGGTTGAGAAATTTTGATACTTCGGACAACTATCCTTTACATGTGATGGTTTGGATTCGCCTTCCGGGTTTACCCTATAGGTACTACAAGAAATCTCTTTTTAGTTTGCTGACTTCGGAAATTGGACAGGTTATCAAAGTTGACTACAATAAAACGACGGGGAAGCTGGGGAATTTTGCTAGATTAGCCGTGGCGGTTGATTAGTCAAAGCCTTTGCTTCCTTGTCTAGACATTGATGATTTTGTTCACAAAATAGAGTACGAAGGCCTTCCTCATATTTGTTTTAAGTGTGGAGTGTATGGACACGCTCATGAGAACTGCTGTTCTACTGAAGTTGTTCCGGAGAGTGGAAGTAATTACTCTATGGTCCGTGTTCAAGTTTAGGAGAAGGAACCAACTACAAAAATCGGGGATCTTTATGGACCTTGGATGTTTGCTCCTGAGCGAAAGCGGAGGACTCGAAAAATTCAAAAGCAAGCTGACCGAGGAGAGATATAAAAAATCTCCCCCATACTGATGCGAATCCTACAGTCCCGACTGAGGCTAGCAATTTAGCTGCACGTGGAGAACCCTTGAAGACTGCTTCCCGTTTCAATGTTTTAGCGTGTTGAGAATGTCAATCCTAATACCCAGACTCAGTTGAAGCTGCCCCGTCGTGAGATTGTAACTCCGAAAAAGGATAGTAGGGTGGTACCTAGGACGGGCTCTAAGGGTAAACAAACTGTTGATATGGATTTGCGACGGGATAATTGTGGGGGTCCTACAAAATCAGTAAATGTGAGTGATGTTGCTGCAGAAGGTGGAAGGAGGAATTTTCAGGTTGTTTCTTTAGATCGAGGTCGGGAACAACTTGCTTCTATTCAGGTGTCTGTTGTCTTTAACAAAACATGAGAATATTCATTCATCAAAAGGATGATTACAAGCAGTACGCCAGCAAGTTATTAATACACAACTTTACAAGCAATTAATACTAACAATCTAGCTAACCACCTCCAACAGCTTAACAAACTCTTAACTGTTGCTGACTCAGCATATATACATACATTGCATATACCTTTAATATTCTCCCTGCATCTTCACCTTCCTTCCCTCATCCCAACACAACACACACTTTTCTTCAAAACTCCTTAAATGTTTCTTTCGATAGTGGTTTGGTAAATCCATTAGCCACTTGATGTGCAGCCAGGACATAATTGACATAAATTTGCCCAGCTGCCACCTTCTCCCTTACAAAATGAACATCCAGCTCAACATGTTTGGATTGTGCATGATATACTGGGTTAGCACTCATAGCCACTGCACTCGTGTTGTCACACCAGAACACCGATTTCCCTTGTTGATGAATACCAAGGTCAGATAACAAAGTGCTAATCCATGTAACTTCAGCTCTAGCATCAGCAACGCTTTTGTATTCAACTTCCATAGTTGACCTAGACATTGATCGTTGCTTCTTCGAACTCCATGCAACAAGACATTTACCAATAAACACACTATAGCCCGATACTGACCTTCGATCATCCAGATTCGCGCCTCAGTCTGCATCTGCAAAGGCTGAGACCAACACTCTAGTATCAGTTGGCAAGAACAACAATCCATAATCCACAGTTCCTGCTAAGTACCAAAGGATTCTCTTTACTGCAGAAAGATGAGTCACTTAGGGTGCATGCATGAACTGAGCAACTTTGCCTACACTCAATGATAAATCAGGTCGAGTGTGACATAGGTAAAGTAACGAGCCAACAATGCTCCTATATTCACTCGCATCCTCCAATAACTCTCATTCCTCACATGATAGTTTGCAAGACAGAGTTATAGGTGTAGAACGCACAGCTGCAGTTTTCATACCAGTCTTTTCCAGTAACTCTAATGCAAACTTCTTTTGTCTAAGCACAAGTGACTTGCCACCCCATAATACTCCAATCCATAGGAAGTAACTCAATGCTCCCAAATCCATGAAAGAAAAATTTCCTTGTAACATAGCAACAATTGACTTAATCCCATGCGAGGATCCTCTTGTGATCAATATGTCATCCACATACACTAATAGATATACTCGATCAACACCATTGTCTTTGAAAAACATATATGAATCTGCTCGAGACCTTTAAAACCCTATTTCCAACAATGCTTCTTTTAGTTTGGAGTGTCAATTGCGAGGTGCTTGCTTTAGCCCATACAAAGCCTTCTACAGCTTGCACACCAAGGGAGAGCCATCATCGGCCAACCGTTCGAAGCCCGATGACTGTTGCATAAACACATCCTCTTTAAGATCACCATTGAGGAAGGCATTGTTTATATATATATGCCTCAACTCCCATGCATTAGATACTGCTAAAGCAAGAATAACATTCAATGTAGAGAATTTAACCACCAGACTAAAAGTATCATAAAAGTTGTCCAGGAACTTGAGTGAACCCTTTGGCCATTAATTGAGCCTTATGCTGATGAATAGAGCCATCAGGGTTGCATTTTAGTTTAAACAACCATTTACAACCAAATGCTGCTCTTCCAGGAGGGAGCTTGACCAATGACCAAGTCTCATTCTTCTATAAGGCATCAACTTCAGCCTGAACTGCATTCTTCCATTATGAAGATTGCAGTGCTTCTTGCACACTCGTAGGGATTTTTATCATCAAAATAACTTGAGAACGCTTTCGGTTTGAAAACACCACATTTACTCCTTGTCAACATTGGGTGAACATTTTGTAGCTGACGTGTTCTAGTGTGTTGATTGAGTTCCTCTACCACTCCTTGATCATGACTACTGGTATCATCATGTACTCCTGAGATTTCAGCAGCATCTGCCCCATCAGAGTGTTCTTCCTCATTACTCGGTTGTTCTGAATGCTGATTAATGTTGGCACTACCACTGACATGCAAGACATGACTGTCACCCATATGCATATCAGGATCTTCATGCATATTTGTACTGCCCTAATAGTTTTGTGACTCACTTCTCGGGGTCTCATGAAGATCCAGACTTTTGTCACCTTGCATGTTTCCAAGTTGCTTGACATTTGAGACAATTTCAAGCTTCTGAGAGCAACATATGTTTTTGTCAGTAAGAACTGTGTTACTGCTTCTTCATTCAAAGGGAAACACCCATTCATTAAACACCACATGCCTCATTAAACACCACATGCCTCGATATGTAGACTCGACCATCACGAGCTAAGAATTGATATCCTTTATGCTGAGCGTTAGTACCCAAATACGTGTAAGGCTGAGATTGAAAATCCAGCTTGTGTTTCTGAAATGGTCGAAGATAGGGAAAGCAAAGACACCCAAAAACTTTAAGTGTTTTGTAATCTGGTTATGAAGCTGATTTCAAGCTGATTTCAGGCTGAAAATGATCTTTCAAGCTGATTTCACAGATATTGATAGTTTTTCTGATACCGAGGAAATCCTGAATTCTGATTCTGATGAAGAGAATAAACTGTTACACTTGACAAAAATGGGATTCTCATAGGCTGAAGCTTCAATAACCATGGAGAGATGTGGTTCAGATTCATCAATTGCAGAATTGACAGATTTTATATGTGCTGATCAAATGGCTAAGGCTACTGACGCACTTCTTATGAAGTTCATCAAATGGCTAAGATTTTCTGTATCTTATGGTAGAAGATAGGAAGCCATTATGCAATTATCCCAATTACAAGCAAAGGCGAAACTTGGGCTATGATTTTTGAAAAGGAAGAAGCAGAGGAAGCTTGAAAAGAAGCTTCTCAATGAAGACGATCATGCAGTTCATCTTTCAATTCTAATGATTGGTTCTGGGTTCCTACCGAACCAGATCATATAACTCAAAGAACACTTCCAGAAGATGCTATTGGGTCTCCTTATTTCTACTATGAGCAAATTCATCTTTCAATTCCAATGATTGGTTTTGGGGTTCATACCAAACCAGATCAGATAACTCAAATAACACTTCTAGAAGATGCTATTGGGTCTTCTTATTTCTATTATGAGCTAATTCATCTTTCAAATCCAATGATTGGTTTTAAGGTTCATACCAAACCAGATCATATAACTCAAAGAATACTTTCAGAAGATGCTATTGGGTCTCCTTATTTTTACTATGAGAACATGGCACTTGCTCTAGTTAAAGTTTGGACTGGAATATCACAGTACTTATTCGATGTAGAGCCAGAATTTGTAGATTTGAGGCATTTTAATACTGCTACACTGAAAAGGGGCTATATTCATAATCTGCCAATTGAGAACATATTTCCTCTTATCTTGTTTTCTCCACGCACCATACATGATACTTTTTTATTGATAATAAACTGGTGACCTTCCTGGGATAAAGTTGAACTGTTTATAAACATGTACAGGAAGTGCCAAATTGACAGAAAGGATCCGTAAGGCTCTTGAAACTTATGACGATGAGTCACCTTCGAGTGTCCAGAAGTATGTTCTTGACGAGTGCCGAAAATAGAATCTGGTATGGGTTGGAAGGAATAAAATTGTTCCACTTAAACCTGATGATGTGGAAATGCTTCTAGGTTTCCCTAAAAATTATACACGAGGAGGAGGATCTGCTAGAGATATGTTCCCCAGTGATATCAATGTCCTGTCTCTTTTTTCTGGAATCAGTGATGCAGAGGTTGCCTTCTACTGTCTTGGCATATCTTTGAAAACATATGTGCAAGAACTGAATGATGATCGGTAAGAGCAGTTGATGAGTAGATTTGTCGAATTCGACCTTGTTGTCAGTGACATCCAATGTAACAACCTTACTGGAAGAAATAAACGTCATCAAGATGGACTCGAGGATTTTTGTTGGTGCATTTTCTTGCAATGACTGCTATAACGACTGTCTTTCTATTATTCCAAATATGTACTGCAATATCCCACTCTTCTCGAACCATGGAAAGGTTTGGCTGATAGTAAAACTGGTTATCTCATCTTTTGGAATCATGTAACCAATGTTACCCAATATAAAAGGCCTATAAGGGTAGATTCTGTTCCAATGTCTTTTTCTGCGCCATAAATCCTCAAATTCAAATTTAGAAATCTTCTGAAGGATATAATGGATATAATCTTGACAAAGAAAATGATCGACATAGAAGAAGTAGCAATGATGTATCAAGACTTGAGCCAGCATCATGGTATAACCAAAGTGCAAATGGTGACTTGTTTATTCCCATAATACATCTTAATGGGACTTATAGCTCTGTGATGTAATCTTCTAGAGAACAAGGATTGATGGCTGGGGAAAATAATTTGTCTGGTGATGCTTATCGCCCTCAACATGAGATAAGTGATAATCTTTCTTGATGAATTGCTAATAATGTCACAAGAGAACATTATGAGTTCAATTCTCCAGACTTTCTGACTTCTTGGACCACTTGCCTTCAAAAATGTGAAGTGCTTCATTATTCTGGCCTCGTTCATTCCTTTTCTACAACAGAGGTAGAATAAGCAATAATTGCTTCAAGGACCTTCTCATTTGAGACTGTCTTGTTTAAAAATGTTTTTTCTCCTTTCTTTATTGAAGAATGAAAGAATTTTGTAGAATTTTGCCTATCATAGGTTCACAATAAAATCAAATCATAAGCATGAATTCAAAGAATATCAAAAGAATCAACAACTCTGTAAGTTTGAGAATTATAATTCTTTGACAAGTATCAAGATTTGGTTTGATTTCAGGATGGCTTTCCTATTTTCTATGTTCACATCTATTTAAGATGTCACTCCTCTCTATCTCTTTGTGAACTTTGTCACATGCCTCACTTTAAGGACTTGGTATTTAACCGGATGCATAAAAAATGACGTAACTAGGATTGCCAATCACTAGACCTTTTAGAATTCTTCCATTTCAATTCTCTGGAATCTTTCGTTTAGACTCATCTAATCAAAGTAGTGCAAAAATATCGGTCTAAAAATGAAATTTCTGAGTGATTGTGTGAAGTTGACTATAACAGGTGTTTCACAACTCCCTTAGTCCATCTCTTAACACATTTGCCATTTTGACTAGCTGAATTCAGCTTTATTGTATATAATAATCACCTTTATCAGGTTAATTGAAACTTATCCATAAAGCCGGGGAGATTAACCAATTGCTCTAGAGGGACAGCTTTATTGCATATAATAGTATAATAGGTTGGCTGAATATTATCCATAAATCCAGGGCGATTAACCAATTGCTCTAGAGGGACAACTCAAGCTTTATTGTATAATAATATAACATGGATGTTCAAATCCAATTTCTTAAGCTTGTTAAGAAGAACCTGTTATAGTCTAGGTGTTTTGGTGGAATTCAGAAAATTTCTTTGTTAGAGTTCAATTCCCAAGCAACTAACTTAAACTAGATTTACCTATTTGTAAAACTTATGTTCATCATCGAACGCCATTAATAGAAAAATATTCTAATTGGTTTTGTAATGTAATACATCAATGATGCCCCATGTTGTACGCTCCTATATATAAATACCAAGCCTTTTTGTAATTTCTTTCAATAGGAGTAGGCTATCTCATATTTGTAATAGGATAGTGTTTGGGGGTATTTCTTCTGAGGTAAGGTCAATGGTCCTTGTTTTTCTGGTTTTCAATCCTGATATTCTGTCAAAGATTATAACTCTAATCATGCAGAATTTTTAATCCAGTTGATATTCAAAGAACTGCAAGATTACAAAATTGACTGAATGCTCATAACCTTAATAAGCAACACAAATTTATTTATTGCACAAAAGGCGGAGAAAGGAACAAAAAACAAGTTTAAACAGGATGCTGAAAATAGAAAAGTACTATAGTGGTAGATAACACTTCCACTTGTTTATGCATCATGCCTCATTATTCCTATAATGTTGGGTATATAATAGGATCATGGTTCTTTTCTTTATTTGCCCCCCATTTCTTGATCATTTCTTGTGCCAAAACCCCTTTGTCAACCAGCATCTCAATTTCTTTTAAAAGTGGCCTACAATTGCCTGTAAAATGCCCCTTTACCCCCAAGTGGAAATTACAAACATTATCTTGATCATAGCTATGAGCAGAAGGGTTTGATGTCACTTTAGTTGGTCTTGGTGTGATGTATTGACCTTTAACCAAATGAGGATACAAGTCTGAAATGGAAGTTTGGAACACTTCCAAAGTTTTTCTTGATCGCATGACTTTCTTTGGTCGATCCAAACAGTTTCTTGCTCTTTTTCTTTTGCAAATGCGAGGACTCTGGATACGACACTCATTTACATCATCTGCTTTCACTTTTTGATCCGTCGGGTTCTTGGATGTGACTTTTGAATTTTCTTCACTGATTACATTCTCAATTAAATCTCCACTTGTCACAAGATTCTCGAATTCCTTTGTCGGATTTGCCTGCATTAACTTGAAGAAAGGCACTGGAAGGGAATCACGAAACATACGTGATATTTCTTCTTCTAATATGGGAGGTTGAACTTGTGCTGCCACTCCTCTCCATCTTAAGGCATATTCTTGAAATCTTTCATTGGTTTTCTTCTTTACTCTTCGAAGATCCATACGTGTTGGAGCTAAGCCTTTAACATATAGATATTGTCCCAAAAATGCATCAGCTAAATCAACCCATCTCTTGATATGTTCTTGGGTCAACTGATTATACCAGACTACTGTTGGGCCAATAAGGCTATCATGGAAAGAGTGAATTAACAGATCATTAGAACTTAAATATCCTTCCATTTTTCTGCAAAACATTCTCAAATGGATTAAGGGACAACTGGTGCCATCATATTTTTCAAAATTTGGCATTTTGAAATCATGGGGAATAACCAAATCTGGAACCAAGCTGAGTTCTCTTGCTTCTAATTCTTTGTGGGAAGTATCAACATCTTTCATGTTTCTGATTGCTTTCTCTGTCCTCTTGACTCTCTCCTCATATTGTGAATAATTAATGAGGCTATTCTTTGGGTTTGAGTGGGATGCCCTAGGGTATGTTATCTTTCTCGACTCTTCAATCTGATAGTACGATTTCTCTTTAGCAGTTATCTCTTCTTTATCATATTCCATTCCCTGAATAATTTGATCTGATCCATCTGGTACTGAATCTGACGCTTCTTTCCTTGTATCCCGAGGTAACCCTGTCAATTGTTCTGGCCACTGGTCTTGTAGTCCCTTATAAGATTGCTCCATTGTTTTCATGATGATAGTGAAGTAATATGAATGAATGGTCTTGGTTTTTACTGTTACAGAACCTTTCATGAATTATTTACATGTTTTTATAATTAAAGTACACAACAGTACTTAAATAAAAATGTGAAAAATGCATAAATGGAAAAATAAGAATGCAAAATGTGCAATTCAAAGGCCAACATAAAAGTATGAATGCAAAATGAAAAATGCAAAGATGCAAAATGAAAATGCATATATGAAAAGGTGTTACTCAAGAGTGATCATCTTAGAAAAGATTTCATTGAACACAAAAGTCTCCGTGTATTAAACAAAACTTTTACATATAGGGGACAACTTTCAGTCCTAACTTCAACAAAACTTTACATATAGGGAATAACTTTCTTATTTTCTTCTCTAAAACCAAGTTAGTTTATCAGCTTATGAGCCATATTGCTTGTCTGGACTGTAGCTTCTTCCATGACATTCTGGTGTTCTTTCATCTCATGTGTCAATTCTCGGAGTTGCTCATTTTCCCTTGTGAGATAACATTTGTGTTCAAAAAGTTTTTGGACAAGATCTTCATGTATGTTGCAACTCTTTTTCAATTTGGTGACCCCTGTTATTCAATCTTCTGAGGTGTTTCCTATGCCATCATTTAGAAAAGCTTGATTGATCTTCTGGAAATCTTTCTGCATGGTTTCCATTTTGGTGCTCAATTTATTGTTTTCCATCTTTAAATGACGTATTTGAGCCTCGAACCTCAGTAAATCTTCTTCTTTCTGGGCGCCCCTATTGATACCCTTACCTTTGAAGACTTTTGGTATTAATCTAGCAGGACCTTTGGTTATCAAACTAGGTCGATCATTTACCATAAATTGTAAGGTTCCATGATCCAAAAGACTTTGGACTCGACGTTTGAAGGCAAGACAATTCTCGATGGTATGTCCTTGAGCTCCGGCATGATATTCACAATGAACATTGATGCCATACCAATTTGGATACGGAGGTTGGAATGGTTTTATGTAATATGGAGCAACTTCTCGTGCTTCAAGTAACTTTTCATACAACTCTTTATATGATATAGGTATAACATCAACATGAGAACCGCCTTTTGTCTTGGATTGAACCTGAGTTTTAGATATCGGGAGCCTACTAAACTTCGATGATTTCAGGTTACATGATTTCTTCTCTTCTCTGAGAGCTTTTACGATTGTCATCATTTCTTTGGTATCTCCAGATGACTTGTGAATACGGATGATGATTGTCTGTAACTTCTCCAATTGATTGGGATCAGAAGTCCCTTGCATATTTGAGATTGCAGGATTATGTTCATTAAGGTTTCTCTCTTTCTGTGCAGGAATCTCTTCTCTTTTGGCCAAAACAGATATTCTATCCATCATCTTGGACATCTGCTCTCTTATTTCTCGTATCTCTTCTTGCTCCTTAATGGACACATGATCTCTAGGTGCATAGCTTTCTTCTATCCTCGGAGTTCCCTCGGGATGTCTTTTCTTGGCCGCATCATATTTTGTTTGATCATAGAACTTTTTGTCCATTTATGATTTCTTTCCAATATGATGAACAGTCTTTCAAGTAAACACCTTTTGGTTATGCCATGATCATGCAATGTAAACAAAAGGAATCAATATGAACAGATTAGAGCAATGTAACATGCATGAAAAAAAATAAGAAAAAATAGAATAGTCAGTACCAACTGATGGAAAAAATCTATCTATCAAGGTATAAATCTTAACCTCATGCTTTCTAGTTCCATGCTTTGTTTGCATGCATTTATTCAAGAAAAAGAAAAGGAAATAACATAAATTAAAAGCTAGAGCTTATTTCTCCTTTGTGTATACCTATGAACAGAGGTTCAGTATTGTCTTAGATCAGAAGAATTTCTAGGGTTCATTATATGCAGGGTTTTTAGTTCTAGAAGTAAAGGTACTCGAACTGTCCTTGTTGATGCCCCTTTGGGCTGTCAAACCCTCAATCCTAGTCCATTACAGACTTTAGTGGATCGAGTTCAATTCAAGGGGACACATTTCTCTATACCTGACACGGAGAATAAATTCTCACGAAGACATAGAGCATATGAACCCCGAAAGTTACTTGCTAGGTCTGACACGGAGAATAAATTCTCACGAAGACGTCGCTTTCACTCCCACTTAAAAGGGACAAGCTTGATTAGAAAGCTTATGTTATGCAATGCAAGTGTTGTGTGTGAGGAGAAATGTTCAAACCTCTAACAGATAAATAAAATAATTAATACCTGAAAAAAAAATATTAATAAAATAATATAAAAATAATAAGTAATAAAAAATTTGAAATAAAAGAATTAAAAATTAAATAAATGAATTTTTAATTTCTAATTAATAGAGACAATTTATAATTAATTTTAAAGTTTGACATCCCCAGCGGAGTCGCCATGCTGTCGTAACCGTTTTTCGTCCGGGCACGAATTTTTTTACTTGGCGGGAAAAAATAATGTGAATAATAAATAATTTGGGAGTCGCCATCGGCCTTTTGGGTCAGGTAGGTCGAATACCTAAAAATTATCTTTTAAAAGAGTTTTTAAGAAAACATCAGTTAAAAGATGAACTGATCTGCGTTTATAACCAAAAATTCGTTCTTTTTATTAATAAAAAGGGATTCGTGGTCAGTTACGTTTAGGGAATGATTAGCACCCCTACAACGCCCAAAATTGGTACTTTTTAATTATAAATTGTCTATTAATAGAATTTTAAAAATTCAAATATATTTAATTTATAATAATGTTATTTCAAATTTTATTACTATAATTTTTAAGAAAATATATTAATATATACCTTTATTTTTATAAATAAGATATTTATTTACTTAGAAATATCAGAAAAGGGCTTCTAGTTGCTTTAAGACAGCTCTTTTCTTAATGTTAATAAATAAATAAATATTAATAAAACATTTATCTAAAAATAATTAAAATATATTAATATATGATTTATAAAAATATGACATTTATTTATTTAAGAATATCAGAAAAGGACTTCTAGGTATTTTAAGACAGCTCTTTTCTTAGATATTAAAAAATAAATACATATCAAAATATGTTTATTTTTATTAAAAGTAATTTATAAAATTAAATTTATAAATAGGATTTTTATTTAATAAACAAATAGAATAAATAAATAAATATTATATAAATATATTTATATAACTTAATAATAATAATAAAATAATCATGAAGATAATAATTTAAACATATATCAAACGTAATAATAAAATAAAATAATAATAATTAAAATGAAAGAAATTAAAAGTAATAATATTAAAAACTAATGGATCATATTTATAAATATGTGAACTTAAAAATGTAAAAATAATAAAACTTATGGTTAAAATTAAGATTATATAAAATTTAATGATCAAATTATAAAATATAAATATTTAAGAGACATGGTTAGAATTATCATAAAATATAAATACTAGTAGTGTAATTAACCATTATTTATTTAATCGGTGATTAAAATAGAAATATTAAAATTATTAGGGACTAAATATGATATTTATCCTAAATATATTATTTAATACTGGTAAGGATTAAAACATAATAAAATAAAATTCGAAGACTGAATTAGAACATTCAGAAGTTAGTTTCAGTGACTAAAATAAATAATTACAAAACTCGGATGGCTACGGAAAGGGTTTAGCCATACATGTAAATTACGCATATACCCCTTCCCAAAACGACGTCGTTCGGGAAGGGATATATATAACCCTTCATAGCTGGCCCGAAGGGCCAGCAGCCTCATTCTTCTATTCTTCTTCTCTCTCAAAAACGAGAGAAGAAGAAGCTCTCTCTTCCTTCTCTCTTAATTTCCCTCACCGGAGGGAAATTCTCCGGTCGGCCACCGTCCAACCCGCCGCCGGCCACCACATCCGGTGGCCGGAAAATACCAAAACCACCCCAAATTAAAGCCTGGTTTCCCATAAAGCTAAATCCGGAGGTTTTTTAGCCTAAAAAACTACTGAAATGCGTAGATCTACATTTTTTTACCTTCGACCTTTGACTTTCCGACGATGTAAAGAGGCTCTGATGACCGCTATTCCTTCGGTAAGTTTCTCTTCTCTCTTTTCCTTGTTGTTTTAGTGATTTGTGGTTGCTGGATTGTTTTTTTTTCTTTGTGGCTGTCCGATCGTTGCTCTTGCTCTGTGTCTTTTCTTCTCTCCTTTTTTTTGTTCGTTTTGTAGGATCCGGTGGCTTTTATAGCCACCACGGAGCCATGCTCGGACCGGTCCAGAGGGGGAAGTTCGGTGAGTCACCGAGCTATTTGGTGACTCACCCCATAGCCGCGACGTGTGGGGGGGGGGGCAGCTGGCTTCTGGAGGCTTCTGGCGAGGCGTCGTGGCATTACAGCAACGGTTGGAGTGACGCCTTGCAGTTGAAGCGTCGGCAGCGGGCGTGTGGCCTTCTGGAATCAACGGCGACGGCTGGGACGTGTCCCTAGGGTATCATCACCCTAGGGTTTCCTGCTGGATATCTCTGGACCGCTGGATCTCGCCAGATCTAACGGCAGCAAGCTTAGGCGGCTGGGAGCTTGGGGCGACTGGAGCTAGGTTTAGAAACTCTAGCTGAAACCCTAAATGTTTTAGGGTTTCTGGTTGATCTGGGCCGATTCTGTTTTGTTTGTAACTGGGCCGGTCCAGTTTTCATTGGGCCCGTTTGTAAATAATAATAATTTAATAATAATATATTATATATATAATAATATTATTTAATAATAATAATAATAATAATAATTTTAATAATAATTTAAGTAAAATGAAAAATTGGTGTTTACATTGACGATTGTGAGTATTGTAAGCCCCATGACCCATACTTCCTTGAGCAAGATTGGCACTAACCGGCAACATATTAGTTTGTTCATTAAATCCAGCTAACTGTGACTCAACATCCATTAACATCGGGTAAATGTTATCTAGTGACAATATTTCCTTCATGGTTGTTATAACCGCCATGAATGGATGCTATTCATGTGGTAAACCTTTCAAGATTGTAACAATATGCTCAACATGAGAAATAGTACTCCAACAAGAAGCAAGTGCATCACACACCTCTTTCACCCATGTAAGATATGTGTGCATGCTGTCATTGCCCTTCTTCAACGAGTGAAGTTTGTAGTGAAGGTTCATTAGCGCTGTTGTGGACTTGTTTGCAAAGAATTGTAGTACTGTTCTCCAAACTCCCACAGCTGTTTCTGCTCTCACGAACTGAGGAAGAAGATGAGGGCTGATGGTCGATAACAGCCAAGAAGTAACATCACTATCTTGTGCAACAAATTCTTCATAGCTTTCATTAAGATGTTCCTCACCATCATCATCCAGCACAGTCTCTGGTGGAGGTAGCATGACTCCAGTCAAGAGTCGTTCAAGACGGTGACTCCGAATTGTTAACAAGATCTGTTGCTTCCATAGAAAAAAGTTAGTCTCATCAAGAATAATGTTGACCTTCTTGTTTGAGAAACTTTTCGCACATCCAATCGCAAGATCCATAGTAAGAACAAGGCATCAAGAATGAAGCAAGCAGCGGAAAAAAAACCTTCTCGAATTCACCCAGAACTAACAAAACAGATGATTACAAGCAGTACACCAGCAAGCTATTAATACACAACTTTACAAGCATTTAATACTAACAACCTAGCTAACCACCTCCAACAGCTTAACAAACTCTTAACTGCTGCCGACTCAACTTATATACATACATTGCATATACCTCTAATAGTGTCGAATATTCAAGGGGAGAGCATGTTGCTGTTCGTATTGAGTAAGGGAATCGCAATCCTAAACTTTCAATCAGATAGCGTAGTGGTGTCCATAAAGCCAGTGGTTCGAAAGGGGTGTTTGAAAGAGGAGGCAAAGGGTGAAAATAAAAAAATAGCTTTATAATAAGCTCCCTGTACACCTTTTGCTTTCGGAACGGGTTCAATCTACTACAAATTTGATTGACGTTGCTGTAACGAAAGGGAAAATGCCGATTGGGATGCAACAAAAAGAGGTCACCGGGGCTGGGGTAAGCCTCTCTTGATTTCTGTTTTTATGTTTAGTTGTATAACATGGAAATGTCAGGGCTAGTAATCCTGGTTTTCGTCGTTATTTCAAACAGTTCATGGTTCAGTAATGTCCACTAGTGGTTGCAATCTTGGA
This sequence comes from Hibiscus syriacus, assembly GCF_006381635.1. Classification (NCBI taxonomy): domain Eukaryota; kingdom Viridiplantae; phylum Streptophyta; class Magnoliopsida; order Malvales; family Malvaceae; genus Hibiscus; species Hibiscus syriacus. The sequence continues at coordinate 10,686,609 of NW_024062733.1, forward strand.
GCCTCGTGTTAGTGGTACCCGTGCGAATAAAGTTATCAAAAGTCTGCGATATCAGTACTCGTTTCGAGTTGAAGCCCGAGGTTTCATTGGGGGCATTTGGCTGCTGTGGAATCCAGGGTTAGATATTGAAAATGTTCGGGTATCGAATCAATTTATTCACACGAAGATCTTCATTGGTAACATGGAGAGTGCAGTTTATATTATTTGTGTATGCTAGCCCCAACATTTCTTTTCATCATCAGTTGTGGGATTTTCTTGCTAGCCTCAACTCGGGGCTTTCTACTCCTTGGATGCTGGGAGGAGATTTTAATGCCATCTTGCCGGTGGATGATTGGGATGGGGGAGCTTCGGGTAGACATGGCGTAGGTCGAGGTTTTGGTAACTTTGTGTTTGACAATGGGTTAATGGATGGTCAGTTTAAAGGTCCCTGGTTTACCTGGGTTCGTGGATCCTTGCGACAAAGACTTGATAGATTTCTTGTTAATGAGGCTTGGCTGCATGTTTTCCCGGAGTCTTTTACCACACATCTGGTGAGATTAGGCTCCGACCACAGGCCTTTTTATCAGTCGTGTAGTACTGACTTTGTGTGCCCTCCTCCTCCTTTTTGTGTTTGCTTTGCAGAATTACCCTGATTTTGCTGATTCTTTGCGTTCCTGGTGGCCGGCGAATGCTGAGGTGACGGAATCTATTGGTGTAGTGCAATCGAAACATATGGATTGGAACAAGACCATGTTTGGTTCTATTGGTAAGAAAAAACGGCAGCTAATTTCTAGAATCCAAGGTATTGATCGTGCACTTGCCCATCGTGATTCTGCTTTTCTTTCGAATTTAGAATCAAATTTGGTCTCAGAGTTGGTAATTGTGCTTGATAATGAAGAGAGCTTGTGGTTCCAGAAGTCGAGATGCAATTGTTATTTGCAAGGAGATAGAAATACAAAGTTCTACCATGCTTTCGCTAATAATACACGGCGTGTAAATCGGATTTCTTCGTTGTGGCTGGTTAATGGTGAATGGTCTTCTGATCCGACGATTCTACAGCGCATAACGGTTGAATTTTACTCCAATCTTTTCTCTAGTGAAAATGATGGTGGTTATACATACCACGTACGGGGTCAATTTGCTCCACTCTCTTCGGAGGATATTCGAAATTTGTCTATGGCTGTAGGGAATGAGGAGGTTCAGAGTGCGGTTTCTCAATAAGCCCTTCAAAGGCTCCGGGATGTGATGGTCTCCATGCTTTCTTTTTTCAGCAGAATCGGTAGATTGTAGGGGATTCGCTGGTCCGGTTTGTTTGTGAATGCTTTAGGAAAGGAGAGATTCCTTCTGAGATTAATCGGACGTTGTTAACGCTAGTTTTGAAGATCCCAAATCCTGAAAATTTCACGCAATTCCGTCCTATAAGCCTGTGTAATGTTATCTTAAAGATTATTAAAAAGGTTGTGGTTAATCGACTTAAAGGTTATCTCTCGAAGTGGATCTCTGATACACAGACAAGTTTCATCCCCGGTCGTAGCATCTCCGATTATATACTTATTGCACATGAAGTAGTTCACTCGATGAAACAGAAGAAAGGGAACAGAGGTTGGATGGTTATTAAAGTTGATTTAGAGAAAGCATACGATCGCCTTGAGTGGGGGGTTTTATTGATGATACTATCGTAGATATTGGGATTCCTACACAAGTACGATCTTTGATTATGAGTTGTGTATCGACCACAACTACCCAGGTTATCTAGAATGGACATAGAACAACAGAGTTCTGTCTTACGCATGGTATTCGGCAGGGTGACCCTTTCTCTCCATACTTGTTCGTGCTTTGTATGGAAAGGTTGTCCCAAGCTATCTTCAATAAAGTAGAGGCGGGGGATTGGAAATCGATTAAGCTCTCTAGGAATGGACCCGGGCTATTTTCAACAGAGTTCCGATGATCTCCTCTTGTTTGTCGAGGCTTCCTTGTCTCAGTTAGATGTCATTCAACAGGTCTTTCAGAATTTCGCCTACAATTCGGGTCATAAAATCAGCGTTGCCAAAACAACGATCTGCTTTTCTCATAACGTTTCGGAACATTTACGATCTGACATAAGCAGTGGTTTTCAGTATTCGTGTGTGGATGATCTTGGGAGATATCTTGGGATTTCGCTATTGCATAATCGTGTTACTAAGGTAACTTAGCATTATATTGTGCATAAGGTTCAGGACAAATTAAGTGGGTGGAAAGCTCGTCATCTTTCCTTTGCAGGGCGAGTTGTGTCGGCTAAGTTGGTTCTCTCTTCTTTACCCTCTTACACCATGCAGACGTGTTATCTTCCAAAGGGCGTTTGTAACAATATTGAATGGCTCATTCGACGCTTCATATGGGGTGCTTCTGGTGAGAAGCAAAAGGTTAATCTTGTTCAGTGGGAGGAGGTGTGTAAACTGGTTAGTAATAGGGGATTGGGGTTTAAAGATTTGAATAAGCGAAATGAAGTCTTTCTCATGAGAGTAGCTTTCCGTCTTATATCGGATAGAACTCAACTCTGGCCCGGGTTTTACGGTCAAAGTATAAGATGTCCGAGATAACACCTTTGAGTATTTCTTCGCAATCTTGCTCGAGATTGTGGAGAGCTCTCTCGTTGGTGTGGGATGATGTGAGGAAATGAGTGTGTTGGAGTGTTCGGAATGGAGCGGTTGTGGACTTTTGGAATGATGTGTGGATCGAGGATCTTGGTCCGTTAAAAGAGTGGTGTTTGGATCCGTTAGCTTGCACGAATATCACAATGAAGGTGCAAGATGTGGCGTTTAATGGTGAATGGCGATGGGATTTATTAGAGCCTTTGTTCCACCCTCATGTCCTTGGTTATATAGATGCTATTAAGACGCCTAATGAGGACGATGAGGATGACATCCCAACATGGAAGTGGGACACGCGCAAGCAGTTTACTGTTCGTAGTGCGTATACTCGGCGAAGCAACATCGGTAAGGGAGGAGATGTTAACTTCGCATGGAATCCGATCAAGAGTTATCGGAGACTTCCTCGAATTAAACTTTTTCTCTGGCTGTCGATAAAGGATAAATTGCTTTCGAATGAAGAAAGATGGCGGAGAGGTCTAACAATGGAGACAAGATGTGGAGTTTGTGAAGCGGCAGTTGAATCGGGTCTTCATATTATTGGAGATTGTCGAGCAGCGAGATCCGTTTGGCAAAGCTTGATAAAGCCACATCGGTTTGCTGAATTTTGCAGTTTATTGCTACAGGACTAGGTTGTTGCCAATTGACGCCAGACAGAATAGTGATTATCCTGTAGGCTAGCTCCGACAGACGATTCACAAGAGAAAATTCGCCCAAAAACCAGAGAAAAAAAGTCTCTAGGGTTTAATAAAATATTATAAAATCAATAATCCAAAAAGCAGTCCACAAGCCGGACTGTTATAGCCAAAAATCGTCTTTATTAGAATTTTGCCAAAAATAGCAAAATCCCGAAAATCACTCTAAATTAAAATTTGAAATAAAATAAGCAATCTCCCAAAAATCCGGCCTAAATCGGATTTAAATTGACTTCCTAATTAACAATCGAAATATTACCATAAATAGTAAAAAATAACTAAATCTAGTGATTCGGAGGGGAAAACGGCAGAATTTGAGGTTGAAAAAAAGGCCACATGGAGCGTAGCTCCATGTGGAGAGCGTGCGCGTCGAAAAGAGCTTTCCGGATTGGGGTCTTATGCGCGATTCTGACACCTGTAGCCAAAGTTATGGCCAAAAGACTGAAACATACTCAAAACGACCCCAATGAGGAACATGTCACAATCAATTCCCGCCTTTGCGCTGATCTGCCAACTCATGGTATCTCAGCGCCATCAACGTGCAATCTGACAGCTCAGCATCATCTGTCTCGGATCCCCCTGCATCAGTCGCCCCGGGTTGGAAAGAACTCGTCCTCGAGTTCAGAGTAGTGTCATCAGGATCCACAAAACAATGACTCAGGTGCTTCACATTAAAGACATCAGAAGTCTTCAAGTGACTGGGAAGTCGCAACCTGTAAGCATTATCATTGATCTTCTGCACGACCTCACAAGGTCCAATCTTCCGATCCTTAAGCTTATTATACTCACCAACAGGAAAACGATCACGAGTTAATACAGCCCAAACAAAATCACCAACATCAAAAAGTACCTGACGACGATGATTGTCGACCCGAGTCTTGTACTTGGTATTGCTCTCATGAATGGTTTGTTTCACCTGCTCATGGATACCCCGAAGATACTTTGCCATCTCATCTGCTTTAGGACTGAAACGTCCTATACGTGGAATAGGGGCTAAGTCCAACACCCCGGATGGGTTCTGACCATAGACAATCTCAAATGGGCTTAAACCTGTGGTTCTGTTTTTTGATCTGTTGTAGGCAAATTCTGCCTGAGGCAATGCCAAATCCCACTGCTTCGGCTTCGTTCCTGCCAAACACCTTAAAAGGTTTCCCAAACTTCGGTTCACCACCTCAGTCTGGCCATCCGTCTGGGGGTGGTAGGCGCTACTGAAATTCAAATGTGTTCCCAGTTTCCCCCACAGGCTCTTCCAGAAATGGCTGATGAACTTAGTATCACGATCTGAAGTGATGGATCGAGGAACACCATGTAAACGCACAATCTCCTTGAAATAGAGATGGGCAATCCGGTCAGCATCCATAGTCTTTCTGCAAGTTACAAAATGAGCCATCTTGGAAAACCTGTCAACCACAACAAAGATAGAATCAGAGGCCCTTTGGGTGCGGGGTAAGCCTAGTACAAAATCCATGCTGACATCGAACCAAGGAGCTTCAGGAACAGGTAAGGGAGTGTACAATCCCGCATTGGTGAGAACTCCCTTAGACCGCTGGCACACATAACAACGGTCCACATAATGGGCCACATCACTAGTCAACTTGGGCCAATAAAATTCAGAAGAGATAAGGGCCAATGTCTTATCTCGGCCAAAGTGTCCCTCATTATGGAGTTCACTTATAATTTGCTGCTTCAATGAACAATCTGGAATGCACAATTGTAATCCACGAAACATATACCCATTATGCAAAACAAAATCATGACGGTGACCCTCAGTTACCTCCTGAAATATCCTTCCAAAGGAAGGATCAGCTGCATACATATCTGTGAACGTCTCAAATCCTGCAACTTTAGTACTCATGGTGGTGAGAAGTAAGGTACGACGGCTCAGGGCATCTGCGACGCGGTTCAAACTCCCTGCTTGGTGCCTCAGCGTAAAAGTGAATTCTTGCAAGTATGCTACCCACTTGGCATGACGTCTACTCAGCTTGTGTTGGCCATTGATGTACTTCAAGGCCTCATGATCGGTAAACAGAATAAACTCCTTCTGTACTAGGTAGTAACGCCAATGCTTCAGGGACTGAACTATGGCATAGAACTCCAGATCATAAGTGGAATAATTTTTCTTTGATCCCGATAGCTTCTCACTGAAAAAAGCAACCGGACGACCTGCCTGACTCAGAACACCACCAATGCCAACGCCAGATGCATCACAATTTACCTCGAACACTTTGTCAAAATCTGGAAGTGCCAAAACTGGAGCCTCGGTCATCTTCTGCTTGACCAGTTGAAAACTGGCCTCTGCCTCCTCAGACCACTGGAAATCACGCCCCTTGAGGCACTCTGTGATAGGGGCGATCAGAGTACTGAAATTTCTAATGAATCGACGGTAAAAAGACGCCAAGCCATGGAAACTTCGGATGTCATGTAAGGTTCTTGGTCTGGGCCACTCCAAGACTGCATCTATCTTTGACTGATCTGCATGAACACCATCAGTAGACACAACAAAACCAAGAAAAGTCACAGAAGTAGTGAAGAAAGAACACTTCTTTTGATTGACAAACAAGCACTCCGTTTTCAGCATCTCAAAACAGCACGGAGGTGATCGAAGTGTGAAGTCCATGTCGGACTATAAACGAGGATATCATCGAAGTAAACTACAACAAATTTCCCCATAAAAGGCCGCAAGACCTGATGCATAAATCTCATGAATGTACTGGGCGCATTGGATAACCCAAAAGGCATGACCATCCACTCATACAACCCTTGTGGCGTTTTAAATGCCGTCTTCCACTCATCTCCAGGCCTTATTCTGATTTGGTGGTAACCGCTCTTAAGGTCAATTTTTGAGAAGATCTTAGAACCAGATAGCTGATCCAACATATCATCTAGATGGGGAATTGGAAACCGGTACTTTACTGTAATTCTGTTGATCGCTCGGCTGTCAACACACATACGCCAAGAACCATCTTTCTTTGGCACTAACAGAGCAGGGACTGCACATGGGCTCATACTCTCTCGGATATAGCCCCTCTCCAATAACTCTTCCACCTGTCGCTGCAACTCTTCGGCCTCCTTGGGACTGAGGCGATATGCTGGTCGATTTGGCAAACTTGACCCAGGAACAAGGTCAATTTGATGCTGAATATCCCTCATAGGTGGTAGTCCAGGAGGAAGATCCTCTGGCATCAAGTTAGAGAATTCTGCTAGCAGCCGCTGCACCTCTACTGGTAAATCTGTATCCACGTCTACTGCATTGTTCTCGCAAGGTAGCAAGGCATAGACCACGCCGCCATGCTCAATCTCATCTAAAAACCTGGACATAGAAAGCAGATTAGTATTATGGGTTACTGGGGTAGGAGTAAGTCCTTCCCGCCGGGGTGCCAACACAATCTTTTTTCCCTTGATGCTAAGGGAATATGTATTCTTCCGTCCATCATGAATGACACTGCGATCATACTGCCAAGGTCGACCCAACAATATATGACACGCATCCATAGACACAACATCACACCAGGCATTATCAAAATATTTTCTACCAATTGAAAAAGACACGAGGCATCGCCTATCAACTGTTACCTCACTGTCTTTATTTAGCCATGACAACTTGTATGGCTTAGGATGACGGTCCGTCTTCAACTGCAATTTCTGGACAACCTCCTCGGACACTACATTCTCACAACTGCCGCTGTCAATGATCATTTTGCAGACTTTATCTGCAACTGTGCAAGTCGTGTGGAAAATATTGGTTCTCAACCAATCGTCCCCTGAATCGCCCTTGGGGGTAAGTAGACTCTTGCGAACGACCAGAGTCTCATGACCATCTCCATACAGCACATCATCGATCTCATCATCGTCATACACGGGTTCGCCAATCTCCTCAGTCTCGTCTTCCACGTTTTCCTCAATCAACAAATTTTTGCCCTTTTGACTAGCAGGCTTCCTGCAATCAGTCGCCCTATGCCCTTGTTCACCACAACGAAAACATCTAATAGTAGGGTTAGAATTACCCTGCGGTGGCTGCTGAGCAGGACGGGACTCTTGAGGGCGAACTGGTCGACTGTTGTGATCGCTCCTGATCACTGGTCTCCTGTTTTGCTGTTTTTCAACAGCAAGTGCACGCTGGTATGCTTCCGAAACACTCCACAATGAATGAAGGCTGAGGACATCTTGCAAGGGCTGGCGTAAACCCCCCAAATATCGCGCCACCATCTGCTCCTCCGTCTCAGATAAATCGTTCCGGGCGACCAATTGGTAAAACTCCTCCGTGTAATCATCGACTGATCGCGCGCCCTGCCTCAATGCATGAAGTCGCTGAAATAAGGTTTGCGTGTAGCCGAAGGGAAGGAAGTGGCCCTTCATCTTCTTTTTCATCTTCTCCCAATCAGTGATCTTGGCTTTGCCCTGTCTTTCTCGTGAACGTCGTAACTGTTCCCACCACGCAGATGCTCTGCCCTTGAGTTTGATGGCGATCAGTTTCACTTTCACACGATCGGGGACTTCCTTATATTCAAAAATACGCTCCACTTCATTAATCCAATCCACGAATCCCTCGGCCTGTAACGTACCAGAAAACTCAGGGAGATCGACCCGAAAACCGAGGTCTCCATGACGCTCCTCCCGACCACGGTGCTCCCGGAATCCTGCGCCCCGGAATCCTGCGCGATTGTGATATGGGTTTTCGAAAGTGGAATTGGTATCGTGATCAGAGGCCTCACGATCCTCGAAATCCTGCGCCGTCAGGCGCTGGGTTAATTCTGCGACTTGCCTCTGCAAATCCGCAATCATCACATCCTGAACGCTGCGATCACGGCGTTGGGCTTCCTCATTCGGAACCTGCTCACGACGACCACGACCACGACCTCCAGCCATTGAAACTGGTGAAATTTCCCAAGAAGATGTTGAAGCTCTGACACCAACTGACGCCAGACAGAATAGTGATTATCCTGTAGGCTAGCTCCGACAGACGATTCACAAGAGAAAATTCGCCCAAAAACCAGAGAAAAAAAGTCTCTAGGGTTTAATAAAATATTATAAAATCAATAATCCAAAAAGCAGTCCACAAGCCGGACTGTTATAGCCAAAAATCGTCTTTATTAGAATTTTGCCAAAAATAGCAAAATCCCGAAAATCACTCTAAATTAAAATTTGAAATAAAATAAGCAATCTCCCAAAAATCCGGCCTAAATCGGATTTAAATTGACTTCCTAATTAACAATCGAAATATTACCATAAATAGTAAAAAATAACTAAATCTAGTGATTCGGAGGGGAAAACGGCAGAATTTGAGGTTGAAAAAAAGGCCACATGGAGCGTGCGCGTCGAAAAGAGCTTTCCGGATTGGGGTCTTATGCGCGATTCTGACACCTGTAGCCAAAGTTATGGCCAAAAGACTGAAACATACTCAAAACGACCCCAATGAGGAACATGTCACAATCAATTCCCGCCTTTGCGCTGATCTGCCAACTCATGGTATCTCAGCGCCATCAACGTGCAATCTGACAGCTCAGCATCATCTGTCTCGGATCCCCCTGCATCACCAATGTTAGTCGGCAAGGATGCTTTCCCAATGACTCGGCTGATTAGGATTTAACCTTTGGAGCAATAGTGTGGTGCCTTTGGTGCAGGCGAAATCGTATTCTGTTTGATCCGGACTACGTTTTTGAAGAGATCGTTCTTGTGCAAAGTCTTCGCTTAAAAGATGGTGCATTCTCAACGATGGCAAATAATCATGTTGCTGCTCTAAGGCCGATAACTAGAGCAGACCGGGTTAGACCGTGGGAAGGCCCTCCGGTTAGGACATTTAAGCTGAATACGGATGGAGCGCGGACAACGGATTCTGGCTATGCTGCCTGTGGTGGAGTGATTCGAGATCATGAAGCAAGGTGGATTAGTGGGTTTTTCCAAGCTGATTGGTAATTGCTCGATCACTGATGCGGAGTTATGGGGCATCTTTGAAGGTTTGAAGCTGGCAGAGAGTTTGGATTTGCCGATAGCGAATGTGGAGTCGGATTGCAAGCAAGTTATTGATGCCATTAATGTAAGATCTGGCAGGAGCAACCCTTTGTTGATGGTTCATCATATTCGGCAGCTTCGGCGAAGATATCGGAACTTGACGTTTTCGTTTGTGCCTCGGGAACGAAATCGAGTGGCGGACTCTATGGCTCTTATTGGTTGGACAGAAGCGGTTGGGTTTAGAGTTTACCAGCAACCTCCGGCTGCTGTTGCGGCGCTACTGCAGAGGGACGTCCATGGTGTGTTGATGCAAGGAAGACTTTGAGTTCCTGGTTTTCTTCTTTACCATTAAAAAAAACATAAACTTGCATATATATATATAGATGTTTAAATTCAGGTTGTCTAAAGATAATAATATTTCCTTTTATTGCTGAAACCACTCAATGTTTTTTATTCAATATAATTTAAATATAATTTTTTACCATTTAATTTGTAATTATTGTTGGATGAAATATAAATGTAATATTGTTTAAGAAAATCATATAAGAAATGTTGTATTGTAAAATTGGTCATTCGACTATTCATATGTTCCAAACACATCCATTTTCGCTAAAAAATTGACTGCAATCTGAGTCAGAAGTTAACTTGTTGACTGAGATATGATAAAATTTAAACTCAAAATCTCAAAAGACTAAACAGTTGAAATGATTTTTGGAATCAAATTTTATCATATCCCAAGCAACAAGTTAACGTCCAACTCAAATAATCATAAGTTTTTAATAAAATAGGACAAGTTTAAAACATTTGAATACTCAAATAACAATTTTTTAACTTTTAATAGTAGAGGGAGTTAATAAAACAACACTTTATAGTTAGGAGATCATTTTTTTACTTTTATTAGTAGGAGGAATAGACAAAGTAACACCTTATAGTTAGGAGATCATTTTGTAACTTTATTAATCGGAGGACTCAACAAAATAACACTCTATAGTATAGGGACTATTTTTTGTTGAAAATTCAATGCACCTTTCGGTGCAAGTTGAAAGTTGGAGGAAAAAAAATTAAATCCACCGAAATATGCTAAGTCAAAAAAGGGGTTGTAATTGTTGAAAATGAGAAAGAGAAAATTACAAAGTTTAGTCACTAAAGTTTAATATATTTACAAATTAGTCCTTAAGCTTCACCTATAAATACCCTAGCCATTTAGTTTCAAAATCATCCCAAAGCATTCTAGCTTTCCTCCAATACTAGAGAGAATTTAGAGAGTTTCTTGAGAGTTGTTTTCTCATTTTTATCAAAAGAGAATTATCATTGTTTTCTCCTTGGTAGATCGAGAGAGGTTGTAATTCCTATTTTCTCATAGTGAAATTCTTCTACCGTTGCTCGTGATTTTTACCTTATATTATTTAGGGGTTTTTCATGTAAATTTTAAATCTCTTTTATCTTCATTTTTATTTTCTCAAATTATCAGTTGCGATTTTACTCTATCCGATAGCCGTCTTCCGCAACAATTGGTATCAGAGCTAGATTAGAGTGTGTAATATATGCTTACTGTTTTTGTGGTTGCCACCAAAAGGTGGATCCTCCAACATAAGAAAGTAAGAAGGTATTACCCATTCTTTGAAGGTTCCAGAGAACTATTCACGATAGTGAAATAGTGGGAGCTATCCGTAAAAGAAGCTATGGCAACGAAATTTGATATTGAAAAATTCAATGAGAGAAATTTTTTATTGTGGAAATTAAAGATGAAGGCCATCCTGAGGAAAGACGGTTGTCTAGAAGCTATCAGTGAAAGGCCGGTGGATTTCACAAACGACAACAAATGGATCGAAATGGATGGGAATGCTATGACAAACTTTCATCTAGCATTAGCAGATGAAGTATTGTCAAGCATCGATGAGAAGAATACACCTAAGGAGATATATGATCATCTCACCAAATTGTACAAGGTCACATCGTTGCACAATAAAATTTTCCTTAAGAGGAAATTATACACTCTCCGGATATCAGAATCTACTTCAGTGACGGAGCACTTAAATACACTGAACACTTTATTTTCTCAGCTTACATCCTTAAGCTGTAAAATAGGAGAACAAGAACGTGCTGAACTTCTACTTCAAAGTCTACCGGATTCGTATGATCAACTCATCATTAACTTGACAAACAATAATGTCACCAGTCTAGTCTTCGATGACGTTGAAGCTGCTGTTCTACAAGAAGAAAATCGGCGCAAGAACAAGGAAGACAGACAAGTAAATCTGCAACAAGCAGAAGCGTTGACAACGATGACAACGATGAGAGGGAGATCAACAGAACATGGCCAAAGCAGCAATCACAAACATGATAGATCGAAGTCAAGGAGCAAGAAGAATTTAAAGTGTTACAACTGTGGAAAGAAGGGTCACTTGAAGAAGGATTGTTGGAGTTTAAATAAAAACTCAAATCCATAAGGCAATACCGCAAACACTTCAGATGATGGAGATGCTCTATGTTGTGAAGCGTCAACCACTGTGGAAGGCAGAAAAAGATTTGCAGATATATGACTCATTGATTCGGGAGCAACATATCACATGACCTCAAGAAGAGAATGGTTCCATCATTATGAACCTGTCTCAGGAGGATCTGTGTATAGTTGCAATGATCATGCCTTATAGATCGTTGGCGTTGGAACCGTCAAATTGAAGATGTATGATGGAACAATTAAAGTTGTTCGAGATGTGAGGCACGTGAAAGACCTAAAGAAAAATTTATTATCCTACAGATTGTTGGATAATAATACAAATAAGATTGAAACACGGAAAGGAATCATGAAGGTGTTCCGTGGAGCGCTTGTGGTGCTGAAAGACGAAAAGATAGCAGCAAACTTGTACATGCTGAAGGGAGAGACTTTGCTAGAAGCAGAAGCCTCTGTTGCCTCATGTTGTTCAGATTCTGCAATGCTATGGCATCAAAAACTTGGACACATGTCAGAACAAGAAATGAAAGTCCTTGTGGAGCAAAAGCTACTTCCTAGCTTAACAAATGTATCACTTCCTTTGTGTGAGCATTGTATAACAAGTAAGCAGCACCGGTTGAAATTCAACACGTCAAATTCTAGAGGAAAAAGTGTTATAGAATTGGTTCACTCTGATGTATGGCAAGCACCGGTTACATCCCTAGGCGGAGCAAAATACTTTGTCTCATTTATTGATGACTACTCTAGGAGATGTTGGGTGTACCCTATTAAGAAGAAGTCAGATGTGTTTTCAACTTTCAAAAACTTCAAATCGCGGGTGGAACTTGATTTTGGAAATAAGATCAAGTGTTTCAGAACATATAATGGAGGAGAATACACAAGCGAAGAATTTGATGACTTTTGCAGGAAAGAAGGCATCAAAAGACAGTTCACAATGGCGAACACTCCTCAACAAAATAGAGTGACAGAGAGGATGAACAGAACCTTGTTAGAAAGAACAAGAGCAATGTTGAGGGATTCAGGCCTAGAAAAATCATTCTGGGCAGAAGTAGTCAATACCGCCTGTTATTTGGTGAATCGAGCTCCATCAACTGCAATAGAGCTGAAGACACCAATGGATATGTGGACTGGTAAACCAGCTGATTATTCAAACCTCCATGTATTTGGAAGTATTGTGTACGTGATGTACAACTCCCAAGAAATCTCAAAGTTGGATCCAAAATCTAGAAAATGCAAATTCTTGGGGTATGGTGATAGAGTAAAGGGGTATCGCTTGTGGGATCCCACTGCCCGCAAAGTGATCATCAGCAGAGATGTTATCTTTGTAAAAGGTAAACTACAAAGAAAAGAAGACGATTATAGCGCTGAAAAGTCAGAGACTACTCAGATATATGTGGAAAAAGAGTTTGAACAAGGAGATTCTTCTGAAGAAAAACCAGCACATGATGAACAAGAACCAGAGAGTTCTGAAGATCGAACAACTCTTCAATCAGATCGTGTGAGAAGACGTCCCAATTGGCACTCAGATTATGTTATAGAAGGTAATATTGCATACTGCTTTTTAACAGAGGACGGTGAGCCATCAACATACCAGGAGGCAATCAACAGCTCAGATGCTTCACTGTGGATGATGGCGATGCAAGAAGAAATTGAAGCCCTTCATAAAAATAATACATGGGACATTGTGCCACTACCGCAAGGAAGGAAGCCAATTGGTAATAAATGGGTCTTCAAAATCAAGTGAAATGGTGACGATCAAGTTGAGAGGTATCGTGCAAGACTGGTGGTCAAAGGATATGCTCAGAAAGAAGGTATTGATTTCAATGAAATTTTTTCTCCTGTGGTTCGACTAACAACAGTTCGAGTAGTTTTGGCAATGTGTGCTACATTGAACTTACATCTAGAGAAGCTAGATGTTAAAACAGCTTTTCTTCATGGAAATCTTGAAGAAGAAATTTATATGCTCCAACCTGAAGGTTTTGAAGAAAAAGAAAAGAAGAACTTGGTTTGCAGGTTGAACAAATCTCTGTACGGTCTAAAGCAGGTGTCGAGGTGTTGGTATAAGAGATTTGACTCTTTCATTATGTGCCTTGGATACAACAGACTTAATGCAGACCCTTGTGCAAGAGGTCTGGTGATAACGATTTTGTTATATTGATGTTGTATGTGGATGACATGTTGGTTGCAGAACCCAACAAAGATCATATTGAAAAATTGAAGGCACAACTGGCTAGGGAATTTGAAATGAAGGACTTGGGATCAGCAAATAAGATTCTAGGGATGTAAATTCACCTAGACAGAAGTAATAGGAAGATTTGGCTTTCACAAAAGAATTACTTGAAGAAGATCTTGTCACGATTCAACATGCAAGATTGTAAGCCAATTTCTACCCCTCTTCATATTAACTTCAAATTATCCTCCAGTATGAGTCCTAGTAGTGAAGAAGAGAGGATGGAGATGTCTCGAGTACCGTATGCATCAGCAGTGGGAAGTTTAATGTTCGCTATGATATGCACAAGACCAGACATTGCACAAGCAGTGGGAGTGGTTAGTCGGTACATGGCGAATCCAGGAAAAGAGCATTGGAATACAGTAAAGAGGATCCTGAGATACATCAAAGGGACCACAAATATTGCATTATGTTACAGAGGATCAAACTTACTAATCAATGGGTATGTAGATTCTGACTATGCAGGCGATTTGGATAAAAACAAATCTACTACAAGATATGTGTTCAAAGTTGCTGGTGGAGCTGTAAGCTGGGTTTCAAAATTGTAGTCAGTTGTGGCTACATCCACAACAGAGGTAGAATATGTAGCAGCTACACAAGCCAGTAAAGAAGCAATTTGGTTGAAGATGCTATTGGAAGAGCTTGGGTACAATCAAGAGTATGTCTCTATGTTTTGTGACAGTCAAAGCGCCTTGCATCTAGCAAGGAATCCAACATTTCATTCAAGAACAAAACACATACAAATACAGTACCACTTCATTCATGAAAAGGTGGAAGAAGGGAAGGTAAATATGCAGAAAATCCATACCAAAGAGAACATAGCAGATTTCTTGACAAAGGCGATAAATGCTGATAAGTTTACTTGGTGTCGATCCTCTTGTGGCCTGTCAGAAACGTAAGCAACATGAAGGTACAAGGTAGAAAGAATGGTGTGAAGATATGATTGTTCTAATCAAATCTTCAAGTGGGAGATTGTTGAAAATTCAATGCACCTTTCGGTGCAAGTTGAAAGTTAGAGAAAAAAAAATTAAATCCACCAAAATATGCTAAGTCAAAAAAGGGGTTGTAATTGTTGAAAATGAGAAAGAGAAAATTACAAAGTTTAGTCACTAAAGTTTGGGGTATTTACAAATTAGTCTTTAAGTTTCACCTATAAATACTCTAGCTCATTTAGCTTCAAAATCATCCCAAAGCATTCTAGCTTTCTTCCAATACTAGAGAGAATTTAGAGAGTTTCTTGAGAGTTGTTTTCTCCTTTTTATCAAGAGAGAATTATCATTGTTTTCTCCTTGGTAGATCGAGAGAGGTTGTAATTTCTATTTTCTCATAGTGAAATTCTTCTACCGTTGCCCGTGGTTTTTACCCTATATTATTTAGGGGTTTTCCACGTAAATTTTGTGTCTTTTTTATCTTCATTCTTATTTTCTCAAATTATCAATTGCGATTTTGCTCTATTTGATAGCCTTCTTCCGTAACATTTTTGTACTTCACCAAAAAAAATGCGAAAGCTGAATCATTTAATTGACACTAGTCCTTACTCAAAGTCGTGTAGAATCGCGTAGATTTGCGATGAAAAGCTGCGAGAGTTGCCTTAAATTTTTTGTCCTCGTCATGTTTCTTTCGGGTTTACAAATATTAAAAATTTTACAACTTTAATTTAGTTTTAAAAAATTCAAATGGTTCAATGTTATATTTGTTGAGTTCGATATATTTTTCGGTAAAAAGGTCATCGAATTATGTTTCAGAAGCTAAAAAGGAGATGATTGAATATTTTACGGTTTAACAGTTAACGATGACGGTGGTCGATGTCAACCGACAATGACCAACGATGATGACAGTGAGTTACAGTGACGATGAAAGACTTTGGTCAAGTAAAGGAAACATTATTCTCTCTAAATGATCTAAATACGAGGAACAACACATTTTCAACTCAAAGGGAGTGAGAGCGATCAATGTAGGTACTGATAAAGAGCAGAAAACCCTACCCACCTAAAATCATTACTCAAATGCGGCAGCACCAGCCCTCAAGGCTGGTTGCTGGCCGCCGATTCTTTTCTTTCTTTTGTTGTTTTTACTTTTTAATAAGTATGCTTTTAAGCAGTAAGGTCGGAGTTCGTCGACGTTGTTACCCTTCATCATTTTTTAGCTTGATTTGAACGTTCTTGGGTGTTGCTATTAGATGTTGTTCATTGCCCGCTCCTGTGTTTGTGTATTGCATTGTGTGTTCCTTGTTGGCACTCCAGACGGTGGTGGAGCGACAAATTCAGCGTTGTCGGTGATGAGATGTGTCCTAGGTTGCAGGAGGGTTCTGCTGCAGTTGTTGGTTTGTGTTCCGGTTATGGAAATGAGGTGCTGTCGCTAATAGTCTTTTGTCGCGCCCATAGTGTCAATTGATGGGCCATTTAGTCATGGTCTGAGATTACTAGTAGTTTATGTGTTTTGGGAGTTGTTTCCTTTGGAAGTACAATAATTTTGTGAGGCTAGTGCTTTCATTATCGGATCCTTGGTCGATGGCAGAGCGTGGCTTGCAGTTGCCGATGTAATGGCGGAGGCTTCTGGTTTCATAGAGGCATGTGCAGAAGATTCTGGTCCCGAGAAAGGTGGTATGGGGGATGCGTAGTTCAAGGCGTTGAGTCAGAAGAATCTTTTCGATTAATGGAATGTTGGCAGCAAGTTTTGGTGCTTGAGAACATCATCATGTTTTGTTAGAGAAAGAAGGCGTGGGTCTCGAGGGAGGTTTGGATGGGCAGGAGCAGAATGTGTCGAGTAGTCAGAGGTATGATAATGTTTATGGTTTCTTGGAAGGTGGTACGCCGCATGAAGGAGTTAAAGTGGATGTTTCGGGTGTCTATGAAGAAGGGATGCTCATTGTTACCATCTTTTCGAGTTCTGGGTTAGTGGAGTAGCACGTTATTGATTAGAGTTTGGGCTAATGCCAATGTCTAGGGAACATAATTTTAGATGGGCGTCCAATTCTATATCCAAGTGCTCAAGGTGTCTAGAGGTTCCCATTGCTGAGGTCTCAAAATTCAAGTTCGAGGGGGGCGAATTGTTTCAGTCTTAAAATTTCTAAGAGGTTATTCTTCGTGAAAAGGAAGTACCATGGTTTCAAGGGTAGAGAAGCAAGTTTTAGTGTTAGTAGCAGTGGTAAACAGAATGGATTTAGAGGTGGGAAGCACGTTGTTGGCAAGGAGGGCGTTTACCACTGTAGCGGTGAAGGAACTTGTTGTTGCAGATGCTTTGTGGTGCTTTATAGTGCTGCTTGATCTAGCTTAGGGTGGTCCATTTTGGGTAGTGTTTCTGAATTGAGAACAGAGAAAAAGCTGGATCTTCTTGTTTGGTTACTTGGTGCTCGTTTGGTTCGGTGCTTACTTGTTGGTGCTGGCACTTTCAGTAGTGGATGAAGGACTTTTCATTATACTTTTGATTTTGGATCTTCCTTTTCGGTGTTTTGTATAGTAACCAATGATAGGCATATGCTCAACTGTCTTATGTCTCGGAGATTGTAGCATGGTTTTGTTCTTTGTTTTGGATGTGTGTAGTTCCTTTTTGAATTTCATTCAGGGGGTAGTGTGTAGCTACATTGATGTAGTCTGTTTCGGGTTGTTCTAGTGATGTAGTTCCCGGTTGTTGTTCTAGTTGTTCTAGGGTTCATGTTGGACCTTCTTCCATCCCAAGGATCACTTTTTTTCCTCTACTTAGGATTAGGGAGGTTTTTTAATGAGGTCATTGGGGTGGTGTACTTTGTGAATTCTAATACAAAGTAACCATTTTTCAAAAAAAAAAATTGATATTTATC
Organism: Hibiscus syriacus; assembly: GCF_006381635.1. NCBI lineage: Eukaryota > Viridiplantae > Streptophyta > Magnoliopsida > Malvales > Malvaceae > Hibiscus > Hibiscus syriacus. Next base: position 10,704,343 of record NW_024062733.1, read on the forward strand.
TAAAATTTAAAATCAAATTAATATTTTATCTAAAGTTCAAAAGTCAAATTAAAAATTAACAACTTTTAACTAACTTGTTATACCATCAAACTAATCAAAATTAACAACCAAATTATTAAAATATAACGATCAATAATATTAATCTATAACATCAATAATCAAAATTTAATAAATCTATAAATCAGTGTAACACATTTTTCTAAATTAGTAAATATAAAATAAAATCTCCAATCCGATAATTAATTATTTTTAAATATTACATTTCTAAATAACTAGTTTTCCAATTGATGATTTTTTCGTTTATTTTTAATTTTTTTGAAGATTACATTACATTACATTAAATTTATAAATGTAGACGGCAGATGGTCTTTGGACCTCATGAGTCATGATCGGCAGTTTCAGCTACTTGCTGAGAATAACTGATATCAACAACAATCCGTATAATAAATAAATTTATGTGTTTTACCAAATAATTTTAAAAGAAAATATAAAACGAATATAAGATTTTCTGTTACGAGATGAAATTATAAGAACCTATATAATTTCATAAATAAATAAATTGTAAATATAAAATATAAAAAATATATTAAAACAATTAAAATTTTCAAGGGACAATTGTCCTATCGGTCTTTTTAATGGTAATCAAAACTCGATTTGACTAAAAAAAATCGATTTTTTCAAATTGATTCCACTCGAAAAAATTCGACTTGAATTAACTTCAAGTTATAATTTTATAAACTCAAAGCGACTCAAAAAATTTTGAAGTTCAAATTGAGTTGTAAAATACAACTCGAATTTTTTAGTAATTAGTAGATTGATTTTTAAATTTGAGTCGAGTCCTTCGACTTTGTATGGTATGTATATCACATATGAAAAAAATATGAAGAAATATATTTGTATTTTATATATGGTTATATAAAGCTATTAAATTGAAATCAAATAATATTATAATATTATAAATATTTATAATTAAATTTAAATAGAAATTTGAAAAATGGACTCGTAAAAATTTCAAGTCAACTTCGAGTTGTAAAATAAGACTCATTAACTTAAATAACTCGAAATTTTTTGACTTGACTCGACACAATGAAACGCTCGCACCTGGTCCCTTCGATCCATCCAGGACGTAGCTTCGGCTGTAATTTTCTCAGTGTCGATTTCCACCTTGATTTGGCAGCGAAGATAAGAAATGATAAAAGACACTTGTTTTGTTCCAAAAGCAAAGTTAAAAAAGGGCAAAAATACATGGACCCCAAATTTTATTGTCCATAAGGCGCAATGAATGAAGCAGATGGTGTTTGTTGCACCAGACAAATCTCTCACCAGCATCTTAATTAACGTCAAAAATAAAAAAGGAAAGAAAGGATCAACGGTGGAAAATTGTAAATCCTTTAATCATCTTGATGTGTGATTAGGACTCTATTTAGGTGATGATTTTCAATCATTAAGCTGTACACAGTGTTAATCTTGAACTCTAAAAATTTATGGAGAATAAAGTTCCAACGGTTTCACTTGGTGGCGGCTTAACCATGCCAGTCATTGGCATGGGGACTGCTTCGTATCCACCAGCCGATGCGGACACCGTTAAATCAGCCATCGTCGAGGCAATCGGAGCTGGATATCGTCATTTCGATACGGCTTTCATCTACGGGTCAGAGCAGCCACTCGGAGAAGCAATCGCCGAGGCTATAAAAATTCGCCTCATCAAGTCCCGAGATGAACTCTTTATCACTTCCAAGCTATGGTGTACTTTTGCTGAACAAGATTTGGTCATTCCCGCCATCAAAATGAGTCTCGAGTACCAGTGATGCTACATATTACTTTCTTTTTTTGATCCATTCATTCTGTGTATGTAAATTCATTCGTTTTGCAGGAATCTTCAGCTGGAATATCTTGATCTTTATCTGATACATTGGCCGTTAAAGTTCAACAAAGACCCGAGTCGTTTCCCGGTTCCGAAACAAGAAGTGTCCGTCATCGATACCAAATCGGTTTGGAGTGCGATGGAAGAGTGTCAACGTCTCGGTCTCACCAAATCCATCGGTGTCTCGAATTTCTCCGCCAGAAAGCTCGATGAAATCCTTTCGTCCGCGAAAATCCCTCCAACCGTCAACCAGGTGAGAACCCGAAATCTATGTTACTCTAGTCCAACACATGGATACAAGAATGCAACCGAAAGAACGAATTATAACAATGTAATTGGTATAAAAAAGGTGGAGATAAACCCACTTAGGCAGCAAAAGGAGATGATGGAGTTGTGCAAGGCAAAGGGTATACATGTTTCTGCTCATTCCCCTCTGGGGTCCAAAGGCACACCATGGGGAGACAACAGGATTTTCGAATGCCTTGTTTTGAAAGAGGTTGCCCAGGCCAAAGGGAAAACAACTGCACAGGTGAGTCAACATCCAATACCAGTATAGAAGTTATATATATACTTTTTTAAGTTGACTCCATAAAATCTTGTGTGCGTACTCGTAACAGATTTGTCTACGATGGGTGTACGAGCAAGGGGCGAGTGTGATAACGAAGAGCTTCAACGGGGAGAGGATGAAGGAGAACCTGGAAATATTTGATTGGTCACTGAGTGGGGAAGAAATGGAAAAAATCAGTGGCATTCCACAGCGCAAACATAGTAGCTCACTAGGTTCATTCATCGAGGACAGTTCAGAGCTTGAGGAAGAGCTTTGAAACATGGTTTAAGAATAAAGACCATGTTTCAAATTAATAAGATGTTGTGTGTTTGATTAAACACTTTGTTCAAGTAATTAAGTGTATGATTCTCCAAATTTTAAGAGTTACAGTATTGCAAGGGTTCGATTCTACAAACAGTTTAAAAAAATTGAAAGTAAAATATATTTTAAGGGTAAAATGACATCTTTCTTCACTCAACTTTACTCTCTCTCCTATTTTACTCATTGTACTTTCAATTTTTCCAATATACTCATTGAACTATCGAATTGCTCCTGTTTTGATCACTCTAAATTATTTTATTATTATTTTGGTATGACATGGTATTTTTTATTATTAAAATATAAAATAATTTAAAATAAATAATAAAATAGTATTTTTTATTATTAAATTTAAAAGGGATTTAAAAAATACCACCCACAATCGACCTTCGAAACCGAAAGTCGTTCGATCCCAAATTTCATGGGTCACTTCGCCTCGACCTCTTGAGTCAGAATCTCTTGGTTGTTTCGTCGGAAAATTCCCCAAAACATGTGAATCTCGACTGAAACATTTCAGATTCTCACTTTTGATCTTCTATTCGTGGAATTTGGAACATATTCCGACAAAATGGAGGTCAAATTTGAACTCAAGGGGTCGAGGCGAAACAACCCATGAAATCTGGGACCAAACGGCCACCATCTACGATAATTAATGACGGTTGATGTTTCAGTTTTCTCATTTTTTATCGGATTAAGAGCATGTTGTGACAAAATGAAGGTCAGATTCAGACTTAAGGGGTCAAAACGAAGAGATTGATGAAATTTGGGAACGAATGATCATAATCTACGTCTTTCAACAATGGAATCTAACGTTGACGAACAATGGACAACCAGCTTGTAACACCCTAAATTCTGGGCTAGTAGTTTTGAGTTTACTTGAGGGGTAAGTGGACATCGTGAATTTCATGATTTAAGTTATTAGGATTAATTGGGTTTGGTTTTAGGCCCAATTAGCCTTAAAAGGGGATTTTTTTTAAAGACAAAATGTCAAAGATTACAAGTTTAATTATGCCACTGTTGAAAATTGAAGTTAAAATTTGAGGTTATATATCAAGTTTGGACATGGGTTTCTCATATTTCCTCTCTATCTTCTTCATTTATCTTATTCCTTCCTTTTCTCTCCAAGTTCCTTAACAAGGTAATATCTTGAGCTCTTTTATACTTCATTTTCGTCCTTAAGCCCTGAGCAACCTCATTTTTAAGATTCAAGCTTTGGGTTTTATTTTTGTAAGAAAAAAGGGTTTTCATTATTCAAACCTTGAGGACAGTGTTTTCTAGCTAAAAGAGGCTCATTTCGGGATTCAGTTATCAAGATAGTGTATTTCTAATCCTTTGGAGTATTAAGATTTCATAAATTTCAAGTATTTTCTAAGATTTGTGTAGTTGAGCATATTAGGGTTTATCTTTAAAATCAAGATCAAATCATATTTTAGGTGTTAAGGAAGCGTTTTTATTACTCCTTATGACTTCAAATAACTCTATAAAGATTTAGAATAAGTTTAGAAACCAAACCAAGTCATTTGGGATGAATTTTGAGTGTTTTTTAGCCTAAATAAATTATTTTAGGGTTCGAGTATCTATATTGGGATGAACAATATTGTTACTAGTTAAATTGTGGAAAAAATTAGAGATTTTTGTTGGGGGTATCAATACTGCCATAGGGAGTATCGACATTGCCCAATAAGTATCGATACTCAGGGTGACAATATCGATACAGAGGCCCTAATTTCACAACAGAAAGTATTTTTGGTACCAATACTCATAAGGGTATCGAAACTTGACCCTAGAGTATCGATACTACAAGTAAAATATATGTACTACTCACTTTGGATGGTCAGATTTGACCCGTTTGTCCTTAAGACCTAAGGACGATTCGTAATAGTAAGATTTAGTCCGTAAGGGAAACAAATGACCATGAATACCAAAAACACTCGTAAGAGCATGTTACATCTGATGTAACCATATAAGTATAATACGCTAAAGTATCTTTAATTGAATATGTATATAGATAATTAGGACCTAGGAGATGTATGATAAGCGGTATGATGAAATGCCAAATTTAGTGGTAGCGAAAAACATGAGCTTCGAGAATGTTAGTGATAACAGGAAGATTAAATTGTCCTTTTCACTTCAAGAGGTTCTGAAGGGAAGTACGATAAGATTAAATAGAGTATCTCTACTCAGAAATAAACCCAAGCCATATATTAGGTTGGCCAGTTCCACGGTTAATAAGTAATCCTTCGCATAATGTTCTAGATGAGAGCACGAGCGAGTTAATAGTTGAGTGTTGTTGACTTCACTTTAGTGAGTCTAACTATGTTAAGGTATACCTAGTTTACCTTAGTTTCCCTAGTGGGGTATTACCAGTGCGTGAGACACTTCAGGGGCTAACTAGGGTGCGAAGCCTCAACACTCATGAGGAGTGTGTTATCGATATCACTATTATGTGGTATGTGTGCCTTAGATATGCATGGGTAGTTATGTCAGTTTAGTTCAGTTGGGTAAGCTTTCGATGCACATAAATTTTAGTTCTTATCTTGAGACTTTTGAGTATTCAAGGTAAGCTAGTGTGTTATCTTGAGATGCACGTGAAATTCCTCTTACCACACCACTAAACCTACCTCATCTTTGTGTCAGTCATGCATGCATAGTATCATCAGTTCTATACGTCAGATATATCAAAGCTTGGCTTGAAGGCTATGTGAGACTGAGCCAATGCTTCAATTAGGCGAGACTTGTACCGATCATATGTGACACTGGGTTCCCCTCAGGGATCTAACTGATGGCTATGTGAGAACCATAAGATGATCCAGTATGATTTATGGGAATTATGCCAATGTTGTGTGACACTGGGTTCCCTCAGTAACTAATTTCTGAGAGCTATGTGAGACCAGATACTAGTCAAGTTTACATCCAAAATATGCACAGTTCGTCAGGTTTGTATTCATATAATGCATCGCATGTTTAGTCATTAGGGTTAGAGACCCTTTAAAGGTGTTCTCATAGCGAGGCCCTTAGCCGAGGACTAATGGAATCGTGAGACCTCTACTTCAATGATAGAGCAATAAAGCCTTAACTAGGTAGCACTTGATCTAGGTCATGCATGTACTTAATACTTAGTGTCTCATGCATGTACCTAATGCTTAGTGTCATGTCTTCAACATGCTTATGAAATTCTTATGTTGCTCTTGATTAGCAATTATACTGTTGGGCTTTGTAAACTCAGCCTTCGAATATTTTCCGTTGGCAGGTCAGTAGATTGGGCAGTTCGTGGAGTATCATCGCAGCAGGACTTCCAGCATCTCCGATAGAGTACTTTACTGTAGCTTTAGTGGGTATGTGTATTTATTAAACTCAGTGTTGTATTATTTTGGTTTTAAATTATGTGTCACGGAGTTCTGATTTTGTAAAATGATTTTATACCAATTATTTATGTTTGATTATGATACCATTCAATATGTTTGAAAAGAAAATGAATATATTTTAAAAATATGGGGTTATCTAGGTGGCCCAATATAACACTTTAGGCCCAATTGGATTTATGGTGTTACATTTAGTGGTATCAGAACACCTGGTTGAGTCAGTCATAGGACCTAGTGGTCGGTTTTAGTCAGGTGTCAGTGAATATGTACACCTAGGTACTTAAAACACTTGTATAAGTCTGAAATCCTGATGGTGCTTTTTTTCTTAATCTGTTTTGTAGTGTATTGCGATGGTTATTAGTTTCGAGCATGGTTTTAAGGATAGGATAGAGAGTCGAGCCTCTCATCCAGTCAGTGTTATTAAGGAGTTCCTACCTAGGGCAGAAGATCAATGGATTTCGTTAGACTCAGAAGTCGTAGATGAGACATTCTTCAGAGGTTTGCCCTCCACTCTCAGAGAGATAGTGAACATCATTCTTAGAGCGTAGATTGTTCAGTCGACTACCCAGAGTGTGTTAGTGTCATTAGAGACCCTAGTAGAGAGACTAAGGATGTATAATACAGTTGAGTTCTACGGTTCAGGTGATGATGATCCAATTTTTGTCGATCAGTGGTTGAGGGTGACCATGAGAACTCTGAGGTAGCTTTATCTTATCCAGGGGGTAAGTTAGAGTGCCTAACCTCTTTGATCAAGGGTGATGCTATTGATTGGTGGAAGACTATAGAGATGGCTCTATAACCAGATATGCCTACGTGGGATCAGTTCTTAGATGAGTTCAGAGGAAAATATATTGGCGAGGAGCACATAGATAGTTTAAAGATATGGTTCTCTCTGCTAGTTCAAGGAGACCGCCAGCTTCACCGTATGTTTCGAGCTATTGAGTCTCTGATAGTGTTTTGAGGTATCCAGAGTGCGAGCATTGTGGAAAAACCATCGAGGAATGTGCTTCAAGCTTTCTAAAAAGTGCTATGGATGCGTATCCTTGGCACATATGGTGAAGGATTGTCCTAGTTCGATTGGTGTTGGTCCTATGCTCAGATAGGAGAGTAGAGGAGTGGTTCGATCTGTTTCTAGTTCAACGATATATGATCCCTCTTGTCAGATAGCATAAGGGTAGAGTCAGGATGTCGATGATGCAGATGAGATGCCAGATATGTTTTCAAATGTCTAAGCTTTTCATGTTGCTTCAGTGAGCATGGGTGCATGCATTCTTTTGTGGTGGTAAGTGAACTAAATAGGAAAAGTCTTCATTTAGAGGATCTTAGAGTGAGAACCCAAGTGTTGACTAGGTTGACTTTAGTAGGTTAAGCAAAATTTACCTTAGTTATTCTTCGAGGGCTAGTGTAATCGACTAGCAGAGAATTTTGAATACCAAGTTCAACGTGGGAGATGAGGATCTTCACGAGAGTGTTGAGAACACCAAGTCGCTCTAGCCAGTATGTCGATTATTTTATTGCTATAAACATTAGGATATACCTCAATTAGTGTCACGACACTTCAGTTGCTAACTGGGTATAAATGCCTTAAGTACCCTGGATGAGTAAATTAGCAGGGTGCATATTCCAATGCAACTGTTTCGGAACTCCCACTCTTAGTTTTAAGGGTACCTAGGTGAAATAGTGAGTTGCGAGTCTCGAGGTGCAAAGACCTCTATGATTTCATCAGTGTGCAATCGTGCACGAGCAATAAGTGAGTTAACTAAGTGAGTCAAGCCTCAATATTAGTGTCTTCGTGTTGTATATGAGCACGAGCTATATATCACACCCAACAATATGTAGCGTTGTATAGTATTGCATATTTTGGGTGCTTCAGATTAAAGAAAATCAAGTGTGTTAAGTATCGTGTGTGGAATTGGTCATTGTCAGATAGCTCAATGATGGTAAGTGATAGTGAGTGTCAGATGTAGAATCTCAGAAGCCCCAATCATATTGTAGTTGCTTGAGACCTCCGTTTGTGTCGCGTGCTCTCCAGGAGAGCTAGATGTTGCAAATTTCTCTACATAAGTGACCGATTTTTAGTTGTGACCCCTTAAATGCTCGATCAGGTGAGCATAACAAACGTAGGTCGTAATGTTTATGAGAAACAGTCAGGTACTATGGTTGAGTATTGAATTAGAGTTACGTAGCAGAAGCATAGAGATCGACATTAGTCGAGCATTGTCATCATATCTTTAGTAGTTAGTATCAAAACAGTGTTAGCAAGTACCGTAAGATCTCAAGGTACAACATGATGAGCTGCCTATGTTCAATAAGTAAAAGAGGATATCAGGTTATGCAGTGAGTTAACTCGATTTAGTAAGGTTAGCTAAAAAAGATTTAACGATAGCAGTGAATCTTGAAGCAATGTCATCCTCGTGGTAAGTTTTGAACGTACAGTACTAGATAACGAGAATGTGATTCTTTAGCTTCAGGCTTCTCAAAGGTTTTCGCTCAAAGTTAGGCGTTGGTAGCGCCATCTAAAAATCATATGTCGATTTGGCGACTTACGGTCATATGTTAGAGTATAAGGACTTCTTTCCTCATAGTCAAATTTGATATGAATATAGGTGCTTCAATATTTTTAAGTGTTTAGTATAATGATAAGTCGTTCGGACCAAGTAAATTTTGATGACGAAATTTCTTTTAAGGAGAGGAAAGTTATAACACCCCAAATTATGGGCTAGTAGTTTTGAGTTTACCCAAGGGGTAAGTCGACCCCGTGAATTTCATAATTTAAGTCATTGGGCTTAATTAGGTTTGGTTTTGGGCCCAATTATCCTTAAAAAGGGGATTTTTTATTATGAGACAAAATTCCAAGGACTAAAAATGTAATTATGCCATTGATGGAAATTGAAGTTAAAATTTAAAGTTTTATATCAAGCTTGGAGTTGGGTTTCTCCCATTTCCTTTCCATGTTCTTCATATATCTTCTTCCTTCATTCCTTCTCCAAGCTCCATAGCAAGGTAAGATCTTTAGCTCTTTTGTACTACATTTTTGTCCTAATAAACCCCCAACAACCTCATTTTGAAGATTCAAGCATTGAGTTTTCTTTTTGAAAGGAAAAGAGGGGTCTTCATCATTCAAGCCTTGAGGAAAGTGCTTGCTAGCTAAAAGATGTTCATTTCAGGATTCAATCATCAAGGTAGTGTATTTCTAATCCTTTGGAGTATTAAGATTTCATAAATTTCAAGTATTTTGTTAAGACTTGTGTAGTTGATTATATTAGGGTTTATCTTTGAAATCAAGATCAAATCACATTTTAGGTGTTAAGAAAGTGTTTTCATGACATCTTATTGTAACACCTCAACCCGTATCTGACCCGTATACGAATTTGAGATGTCACATTAACTTTTCAAAACGATTTATTGTAAAATATAGATAAAAGTTTTAAACTTTCATTTTAATAAAACTAAATAATTTACATAAGTATAATCAAAAGGATTACAAAACCGATCAGAGCATGTTTGATTTAAACGTTCCTTTACCTGCCAACAAAATAACATGTAACAAAATACATATGGTTTAAATCAATCATGATCTGATCTTCAACTGATCGATGATGTCTTGCCCTAACTTGGATCTCCTTGTATCTTTGAACCTACGTGTGAAACACTTACACGCTAAGTCACAGACTTAGTGAGGCATAATATATAATAATGCAATAATGAAATTTTGTAAAATACAATCATATAATATCATAATGTAATAATAATCATCATATATTTATTCAACAAAACATACATGGACATACATTTAATAAATAATAACCTGTCACAATATTCAATGTTATTTCATATTATATCTTTTATTAGCCCATGGTACATTACTGAGAACTTAAGGTATGTGAGTACATTGAGGTTGTGCACAAATGTTGTCACCACAGCTTGTATAAAATGCACCAAAGTGCCGCGTAGAAATGCACCGAAGTACTATATAAAATGTCTCAAAGGACCACATATATATCCCGAAAGTCCAAGTAGAATTGTCTCGTAGAACCATATATATGCTCCAAATAACCAAATATATGTCCTAAATGACCTCCCTGTTGAAACATTTTAATATTTCGATATAACAAATTAAGTTAAATGGATTTTAAGATTTTCCAAAATGATTTTCTAAGTATATTCGATATAACTATTCGAATATCAAAACATTACTCCAAATATTTCAAAAATCATTTTTGATCCTTACTTAAGTGTAAAATTAAGTTTTAATCATAAAACAATTTCAAAATATTTTACAAAGTATTTCGAACCAATTCAAAGCCAAAAATTCCAGAATACTCAGAGGGAACCGATTCCCCCCCCATAGGAGGAACCGATTCCCCCCTGAATGGTTTGGCTCCGAGATTTCCAGAATGCTCGGAGGGAACCGATTCCCCCCAAGGGGGTACCGATTCCCCCCTGTTCAACGGTCGAAATATTTGAATTTTACACTTAGGGAACCGATTCCCTATGATAGGGAACCGATTCCCCCCACTGTCCAAGCTGTTTTATTAAATGTTTTCACACTAAAACGGCTATAATATCTTCTCTAATTATCCCCAACGTTCAGAAGTGATTCAAGGTATATTTAAGCAAGCTTAGAAGCCATTGATCAACAACAAGAAACATCAAGCAACTAGAATCAAGAGAGAATCAAAGAGAAAGCATCAAACCTCAAGTTTGAGCATTTCAAGCCCATTTTCATTCAATATTCATTTTGCTTTCAAGAACACTTTTTGTGCTCAATTGTATTCATCTTTGAGTGTTCTTTTCTTTGTTCTAGAATTGTGCAAACATCTTACCTTGTGAGGTTTTCTTGTAAGTTTGCAAATTTGTAATCTTCTCTTTGAGAAAAGAGTGTTCTCAAGAGTTGGGGTATACTCTTGAGAGAATTGTAAGGTTATCTCTTTGGCCTCAAAAGAAAGAACAAATTAGTGAATTTGTTGGAAAATCCTTAGTGTGGATAGCTAAGGTAGTGGACGTAGACTTTGTTTGAGAAAGTCGAACCACTGTAAATCGCTGTGCAATTGCTTTCAATTTTCTGCAAAAGCTTCCACAAAATTTTTATTGCCAATTCACCCCCCTCTTGGCCAATTTCGTCATTCGATTAACTCAACAATTGGTATCAGAGACTAACTCATTTGAAGGTTTAATCGCCTCTTGAGTCGATCCGGGAAGAGTTACATCGATTACAAAGTCATCAATGGCCTCCACTTCAAACTTCGACTCCGGTCTTGATTCGATGCCCGTCAACAAGCCTCCTTTCTTCAATGGAGCTAACTATGCCTATTGGAAGAATAGAATGATGTACTTCATTCAAGCAAGTGACATGGGAGCATGGAATGCTGTAGAAGAAGGATACATCAAACCTCTCACTCATCCAAGGTTGTGGAGTGAAGGAGAGACAAGAATGTTCCAGCTCAACTCCAAAGCCATCCATATTATTTTTTGTGCTCTTGGACCAGATGAATACGGAAGAGTTTCATCGTGTACAACCGCCAAAGAAATATGGGACAAACTTCAAGTCACACATGAAGGTACAGATGAAGTAAAGAAATCAAAATTAGTATTCTAACGCATAGCTATGAAAATTTCAGGATGAAACCAAATGAAGACATCAAAGCTATGACGGATAGATTTTCAACGATTGTCAATGGTCTCAAATCATATGGAGAGATCATCTCAAATGAAAAGCTTGTGAGGAAGTTAGTCTACTCCCTCCCAAAATCATGGCAATCAAAGAAGACGGCAATCATCGAGTCTAAGGACTTATCGTCCTTAACTCTTGAAGAACTTATCGGTTCACTCCTCACTCATGAGATGATGCTTGAAGATGAGGTGGACCTTGATAAAGTTGAAGAGACACCAAAGGAGAAGGAGAAGAAGAAAAACATTGGAGTTGCTCTCAAATCCACAAAAGATGAGAGTGATTCTAATGATGATGATGACGAGGAAATGGCATTGTTTGCCAAACGGTTCAGAAAAATGATGACCTTACCAAGGAAGAAAATTCAAACGAAACGAAGGCCTCAAAAATGAACCAAAAGAGAAGGACCCAATCATTTGCTATGAATGCAAAAAGCCGGGGCATGTCAAATATGATTGCCCACAATTGAAGAAAAAGGGTCAATCAAAGAATAAGCACAAGGCTCATGTGGCTACATGGAGCGATGAAGAAGGTTCCGATGAAGAGGAACAAGAAGTAGCAAACTTGTGCTTGATGGCATTCGGGGAAGATTCTAAGGTAACCTCTAACTCATCTGATTTTGATGATTTATCTTATGATGAGCTATTAGAGGAATATAATGGGTTGGCTTCGGATTATGAGAAATTATTTTTAAAATATAAAAATGATGTTTCAAAATTGAAAAATGAAAATAAACTCATATCCAAAACCAACAATGATCTTGAAAGTAAAATTAAAGATTTGCAAATCAAACTAGAAGAGTTTGAAAAGAAAAATTTAGATTTGCAAAATTTACTTTCAAAGGTCAATGATGATCATCAAAAGAAAATTGATGATCTTAAAATCTCTTTTGAAAAAGTTGGAACAAAACGTTTTGAAAAAGGAGAAAATTCAAAATCCAACTTTGTTAGAAAAGATTTTAGAAACTACAATCATAGAAATCCTCAACGAACCCTAAATGGTAAAATATTTAGAAGTATATGGGTTCCTAAAGGACTCATTACTACTAAAGATAAAGATATCCTACAAAAATGGATACCTAAGGGAACTAGGATTTTGGAAACTAATGAATATGGACCCAAAAGAATTTGGGTACCAAAAATCAAAAATTAATCTATGTTTGTAGGGAAAGGAGCATTGCTACAAGGCACGGGAAACAAATTCAAACTCATGGTACCTTGATAGTGGATGCTCAAGACATATGACCGGAGACAAAAGCCGGTTCATTGAGCTTAACGCCAAAAATGGAGGAGAAGTGACTTTTGGAGACAATTCAAAAGGTCACATTGAAGGTATTGGTACAATAGGTAATACCTCTTCCATACAAATTAAAAATGTTTTATATGTGAATGGATTAAAGCATAATCTATTGAGTATTAGTCAATTATGCGATAAAGGATTCAATGTCTTATTTGAAATTAATGGTTGTAAAGTCATTGACATTGCATCTAATCGGATTATGCTTGTTGGTCATAGAATAGGAAACATTTACATGGTGCATTTAGATTCTATTGATATGACTAATTTATGCCTAGTTGCTAAGGATGAGCATGATAGTTGGTTATGGCATAGGAGACTAGGTCATGCTAGTATGAGTGTTTTGCAACGGCTAATTCAAGGTGATTTAGTTCGAGGGTTGCCTAAGCTTAAATTTGATAATGATAAAATCTGTGATGCTTGTGCTAAAGGAAAACAAAAACGAGTTTCTTTTAAATCTATTAATGATGTATCAACTAGTAGAGTATTACAATTGATCCATTTAGATCTTTTTGGGCCAACTAGAACTACTAGCTTGGGAGGAAAACAATATGCATTTGTCTTGGTAGATGACTATTCTAGATACACTTGGGTTCTATTCTTAAGTACTAAAGATGAAGCATTAGAAAATTTCATCACATTTTCAAAAATAATCCAAAATGAAAAAGGTTACTCTATCACTAGTGTTAGAAGTGATCATGGAACTGAATTTGAAAATCTTGGATTTATTGAGTTTTGTAATTCTAACGGTATTAGCCACAATTTTTCAGCACCTAGAACCCCTCAACAAAATGGAGTTGTTGAGAGGAAAAATCGAACTTTAGAAGAAATGGCTAGAACCATGCTTTGTGAAAATAATTTGCCAAAATATTTTTGGGCGGAAGCCACAAATACCGCTTGTTATGTTGTAAATCGAGTAATGATTAGGCCAATTTTAAAGAAAACTCCATATGAAATTCTCAAAAATAAAAGCCTAACATTAGCTATTTTCATCCTTTTGGATGTAAATGTTTTGTTTTAAACAACGGTAAAGAAAATCTTGGTAAATTTGATGCTAAAAGTGATGAAGGAATTTTTCTGGGTTATTCCTTAAATTCTAAAGCTTATCGTGTATTTAATAAAAGAACTTTAGTTGTAGAAGAATCTATACATGTTGTTTTCGATGATAATCCCCTTCCGAGGAAGGATTCTTCTGTTAATGATGATGTAGGTATTGTACAAGCAAATGACGTTAGACATTACGTTGGAGAATCATCATCAAAGGAAGAAACAAAAGATGAGGAAACTCATGATCCCCTCGAGAATCCAACCATTGAAGAAAGGGAAGTATCTTTTCCAAGAGAGTACAACTATGTCAAGGATGGTGAAATTATAGGTGATCTATCAAAAGGGGTAACTACTCGATCTTCTCTTAGAAATATCTGTAATTATGTTGCATTTATTTCATGCATAGAGCCTAAGAACATCAAAGAAGCATTAAAAGATGAACATTGGATTATGGCTATGCAAGAAGAATTAAATCAATTTGAGAGAAGTAAAGTATGGACATTAGTTGAAAGGCCTAGTGATAAATCTACTGTAGGTACTAGATGGGTTTTTAGAAATAAACTTGATGAAAGTGGTAATATAGTGAGGAACAAGGCTAGACTTGTTGCTCAAGGCTATACTCAAGAAGAAGGCATAGACTATGATGAAACATACGCTCCCGTAGCTAGGATGGAAGCAATTAGAATGTTATTAGCATTTGCATGTTTCAATGAATTTAAATTATATCAAATGGATGTTAAAAGTGCATTTTTAAATGGTTTTATAAAAGAAGAAGTGTACGTGGAACAACCTCCAGGTTTTGAAGATTCAAATTTTCCGGATCATGTTTTAAAATTGACAAAAGCTCTTTATGGTTTAAAACAAGCTCCTAGAGCTTGGTATGAAAGATTGTCAAATTTTTTAATTGAAAAAGGTTTTTTAAAAGGAAAGGTTGACACTACATTGTTTTTAAAGAGAAAAGGTAAAGATTTATTAGTAGTTCAAATTTATGTTGATGATATAATATTTGGTTCTACTAATGATGTTCTTTGTCAAGAATTTTCTAAGCTAATGCAAAGTGAATTTGAGATGAGCATGATGGGGAGCTCTCATTTTTCTTGGGACTCCAAATCAAGCAAAGAAAAGATGGCATCTTCATTAATCAAGCTAAGTACGTCAAAGATATGCTCAAGAAGTTTGGACTGGAAAATGGGAAACCTCATAACACTCCAATGAGCTCTTCAACAAAGCTTGACTTAGATGAAGGAGGTAAATGTGTAGATGTTAAATTATATAGGTCAATGATTGGCTCTTTGCTTTATCTAACTGCAAGTAGACCGGACATTATGTTTAGTGTTTGCTTATGTGCTAGATTTCAATCATGTCCTAAGGAATCACATTTACTAGCTGTTAAGAGAATCTTTAGATACCTTAAGGACACTCCTAGTTTAGGACTTTGGTATCCTAGAGACTCTAGTTTTAGCTTGCATGCTTTTTCTGATGCGGATTATGGAGGATGCAAATTAGATAGGAAAAGCACCTCCGGTACTTGCCAATTCCTTGGAAATATGCTGATTTCTTGGTTTTCAAAGAAACAAAATTGTGTTGCATTATCTACCACTGAAGCTGAATACATTTCAGCTGGTAGTTGTTGTGCACAAGTTTTATGGATGAAACAACAACTTTTTGATTATGGAATTGAAATATGTACTATTCCTATCAAGTGTGACAATACTAGTGCTATTTGTCTCACTAAAAATCCCATCCAACACTCTAGAACTAAGCACATTGAAATAAGACATCACTTCATTAGAGACCATGTCACTAAGGAAGATGTAGTTCTAGAATTTGTTGATACTTTGCACCAATTAGCGGATATCTTTACAAAACCCTTAGACAAGGAAAGATTTTGGACACTTAGGAGAGAATTAGGTTTAACTGACCTATCTTCACTTAGTGTTTAAAATAATTTTAGCACTTTTAATAAATACTGAAAAATGCTTACTATAATAATTTTGATTGCATTCTTGCTATTAATTAGGGGGAGTTTGTGATTTTTAGTGAAAATTAATTTTATGTTCAAAAATCGATTAAAGATTAATTTAATTGTTTGAACATAATTAATTTTTTGATATATGAGTTGCCAATACCACTAGAAAAGATTAATTTAGCATTTTGTGCTTAAAAAAAATCGGATTTTAGCATTTTGGTGCAGAGGGAATCGATTCCCCCCTTGAGGGAACCGATTCCTCCTTTGAAGGGGAACCGATTCCCCCCACAGGGGAATCGATACCCCCCTGGGGTTCTGTTAAAATCGAACAGAAAACCCCAAAATCCCAAACCCTCTTTTTATTATTTCTTCCGCCGTTTTCACCCTCTAAACCCCTCAAATCTCCATTTTTACCTCAAATCAACGATATTAATCGGAATTTGCTTCATAAATCATCTTCCAAACCTGTTGGAATCATTAAAATCGTGCAAACAACATCTAAATCCACTCAATCTTCATATTTCAAGGTAAATTTTTCTAAACTCTTTATTTCATTATTTTTGAACATAGGATTAGTTTCAATTAGTTCTAGGTTGAAATAGTGATCGGGCATTGATTATTTAGTGATTAGAAACTAGATGTTACAACTAATTTCATCAAAAACACAAGAATTTTTCAAATTTTTTTTTTAAATTTTCGAAATAAAAAAAAAAAATGTTATTTTTCAAATTATTGTGTTTTGATCAAATTATATTGTTATTATGAAAAACTATACATATATTGTTTCTCAAAACCATATTTTTCAAAAGTTTTTCAAAAACTTTGCCCATTAGGATTGTTTTAGAGAATCTTGAAATATTGAGGACTCATTTGAGTTTTGGGATTAATTGAATTGCATACACTTGTTTTAAAATTGCAGGTTATTATATCTATTCCGATTTCCTTCACCATGTCAAATCCTAAACGTCCTAGGTCTTCATCTAGTCGTTCTAGTCGTCAACCAAATCCACCTCAAAATCCTCCTTCTATTCCAATTTCTAATCCCAATCCCACTGATCCTAACTTGACTATCCAAAATTCGTGTTTCAATCATCCTGGGTCTAGAAATCACCGATATTGGTATTATCAATATTTCGATTCTTACAAAATCCGGGAAGAACGTATTCCTTCTCGTCAAGCTATGTTAGCTATCGATTTTAAATATCTTCCCATTTTACAAGAATGGAAATTTGATAAACTATTTGATCTTGAACCCATCGTTTACCATCAACTTGTTCGTATATTCTACTCTAATGCTGTATGTGTTAAAAACCAAGCTGAAACAGAAACTATAGGAATTCGTTCCTACCTCCTAGGACAATTCTTATATATTGACCCAGCATATATAGCCAATACATTTGGATTAGATAATGATGGTATCTCGAATGAAAAACAAATTTTAGGTTCTCGTTACAAAAGAAGAGATAGTGCGAGTGTCTTAGACCTACATGAGCGTTTTCTTCATCTAATGATTTCTTGGTGGTTTCGACCATCCGGAGGTCGTTATTCTACTCTTAGAGCTTTGGATCTTTGGTGGTTACATTGTTTCGAAAACCGTATTAAAATTAACCTACCTCAGATTATTTTTGCTGAAATTGTTGAAACCGTAAATCTTGTTCCTAACAAGAAACACTGTTCATCTCTAGTTTACGGTTGCTTTTTGAGTAATCTGTTTTCCAAAGCTGGGCTTAGAGTAAGTCTAGATGCCGTTTTTCCTCTTAAGAAACAAATAAATCTTCTTTCCTTAACGAGAGCGGGATGGGTAAAGGACAAAGAAACCGGTGAATGGGTTCGTTCTTCTACTCCGGGAGCTAGTTCTTCACAACCTCCACCCGAAGCTGACGAAGATCCCGAGTTTGAACAATTAATGAGGGATATTGATGAAGTTGAAGAAGAACCTGATCAGCCCGAAGAGCAGCCCGAGGAGCAAGCACAACAAACGCATCAAATGCCTCCATATTTTCAATCCTTTATGGAGACATTCGATTACCGATACGCTACCATGGACTCGCGTTTTTCCTCTATAGAGTCTCATTTATCCACAATGGGAGCTCAACAATTAGAGATTCTTCGGGAGATGCGTGCAAACAATGAATCAACCAACGCTCGTATCAATGAACTCACACACGAGATGGCCGCCATGCGAGCCCGTTTTCCTCCTACCGATCCGGATGCTTGATTTTATGTTTAGTTTTAAAACTTTGAACAAAATGAATATTGTTTCAACATTTTGATATGTTTGATTTTGTGGATTGTTGGATTTTGGATATATGAATGGTGTGAACTTATATGTTTGGTGTGTTTTATTTTTGCATCATTTACATTATCATTAGCAATATGACCAATTTTGCCATATCACATTATTTATGAATATTGATTTATGAAACTAATGGCTAACCTCTCTTTTGATTATGATCTTAGCAGCTTAAGCTTATAATTAATAAATCAATTGTCTAAATGATTTACAAAACCTTGTTTTACAATGAATTTTTGATTTAACAAAAAGGGGGAGAAGAATAAGTGTTAAAGTAAGGGGGAGTAATTTCTAATTTCAAAACTTGATTTCAAAAATCTTAAAATTACTAAAATGTTTTGTTATATCAAAAAGGGGGAGATTGTTGAAACATTTTAATATTTCGATATAACAAATTAAGTTAAATGGATTTTAAGATTTTCCAAAATGATTTTCTAAGTATATTCGATATAACTATTCGAATATCAAAACATTACTCCAAATATTTCAAAAATCATTTTTGATCCTTACTTAAGTGTAAAATTAAGTTTTAATCATAAAACAATTTCAAAATATTTTACAAAGTATTTCGAACCAATTCAAAGCCAAAAATTCCAGAATACTCAGAGGGAACCGATTCCCCCCCATAGGAGGAACCGATTCCCCCCTGAATGGTTTGGCTCCGAGATTTCCAGAATGCTCGGAGGGAACCGATTCCCCCCAAGGGGTACCGATTCCCCCCTGTTCAACGGTCGAAATATTTGAATTTTACACTTAGGGAACCGATTCCCTATGATAGGGAACCGATTCCCCCCACTGTCCAAGCTGTTTTATTAAATGTTTTCACACTAAAACGGCTATAATATCTTCTCTAATTATCCCCAACGTTCAGAAGTGATTCAAGGTATATTTAAGCAAGCTTAGAAGCCATTGATCAACAACAAGAAACATCAAGCAACTAGAATCAAGAGAGAATCAAAGAGAAAGCATCAAACCTCAAGTTTGAGCATTTCAAGCCCATTTTCATTCAATATTCATTTTGCTTTCAAGAACACTTTTTGTGCTCAATTGTATTCATCTTTGAGTGTTCTTTTCTTTGTTCTAGAATTGTGCAAACATCTTACCTTGTGAGGTTTTCTTGTAAGTTTGCAAATTTGTAATCTTCTCTTTGAGAAAAGAGTGTTCTCAAGAGTTGGGGTATACTCTTGAGAGAATTGTAAGGTTATCTCTTTGGCCTCAAAAGAAAGAACAAATTAGTGAATTTGTTGGAAAATCCTTAGTGTGGATAGCTAAGGTAGTGGACGTAGACTTTGTTTGAGAAAGTCGAACCACTGTAAATCGCTGTGCAATTGCTTTCAATTTTCTGCAAAAGCTTCCACAAAATTTTTATTGCCAATTCACCCCCCTCTTGGCCAATTTCGTCATTCGATTAACTCAACACTCCCACTCTTAGTTTTAAGGGTACCTAGGTGAAATAGTGAGTTGCGAGTCTCGAGGTGCAAAGACCTCTATGATTTCATCAGTGTGCACTCGTGCACGAGCAATAAGTGAGTTAACTAAGTGAGTCAAGCCTCATCATTAGTGTATTCCTGTTGTATATGAGCGCGAGCTATATATCACACCCAACAATATGTAGCGTTGTATAGTATTGCATATTTTGGGTGCTTCAGATTAAAGAAAATCAAGTGTGTTAAGTATCGTGTGTGAAATTGGTCATTGTCAGTTAGCTTAATGATGGTAAGCGATAGTGAGTGTCAGATATAGAATCTCAAAAGCCCCAATCATATTGTAGTTGCTTGAGACCTCCGTTTGTGTCGTGTGCTCTCCAGGAGAGCCAGATATTGCAAATTGCTCTACATAAGTGATCGATTTTTAGTTGTGACCCCTTAAATGCTCGATCAGGTGAGCATAACAAACGTAGGTCGTAATGTTTATGAGAAAAAGTCAGGTACTATGGTTGAGTATTGAATTAAAGTTACGTAGCAGAAGCATAGAGATCGACATTAGTCGAGCATTGTCATCATATCTTTAGTAGTTAGTATCAAAACAGTGTTAGCAAGTGTCGTAAGATCTCAAGGTACAACATGATGAGTTGCCTATGTTCAACAAGTAAAAGAGGATATCGGGTTATACAGTGAGTTAACTCGATTTAGTAAGGTTAGCTAAAAAGGATTTAACGATAGCAGTGAATCTTGAAGCAACGTCATCCTCGTGGTAAGTTTTGAGCATACAATACTAGATAGCGAGAATGTGATTCTTTAGCTTCCTGCTTCTCAAAGGTTTTCGCTCAAAGTTAGGCATTGGTAGCGCCATCTAAAAATCATATGTCGATTTGGCGACTTACGGTCATATGTTAGAGTATAAGGACTTCTTTCCTCATACTCAAATTTGATATGAATATAGGTGCTTCAATATTTTTAAGTGTTTAGTCTAATGATAAGTCGTTCGGACCAAGTAAATTTCGATGACGAAATATCTTTTAAGGAGTGGAAAGTTATAACACCCTAAATTATAGGCTAGTAGTTTCGAGTTTACCCAAGGGGTAAGTCGACCCTGTGAATGTCATAATTTAAGTCATTGGGCTTAATTAGGTTTGGTTTTGGGCCCAATTAGCCTTAAAATGGGGATTTTTTATTATGAGACAAAATGCCAAGGACTAAAAATATAATTATGCCATTGATGGAAATTGAAGTTGAAATTTAATGTTTTATATCAAGCTTGGATTTGGGTTTCTCCTATTTCCTCTCCATATTCTCCATATCTCTTCTTCCTTCATTCATTCTCCAAGTTCCATAGCAATGTAAGATCTTTAGCTCTTTTGTACTACATTTTTGTCCTAATAAACCCCCAACAACCTCATTTTGAAGATTCAAGCATTGAGTTTTATTTTTGAAAAGAAAAGAGGGGTCTTCATCATTCAAGCCTTGAGGAAAGTGCTTGCTAGCTAAAAGATGTTCATTTCAGGATTCAATCATCAAGATAGCGTATTTCTAATCCTTTGGAGTATTAAGATTTCAAAAATTTCAAGTATTTTGCTAAGACTTGTGTAGTTGATCATATTAGGGTTTATCTTTGAAATCAAGATCAAATCACATTTTAGGTGTTAAGAAAGTGTTTTTATGACACCTTATTGTAACACCTCAACCCGTATCCGACTCGTATACGAATTTGAGATGTCACATTAACTTTTCAAAATGATTTATTGTACAATATAGATAAAAGTTTTAAACTTTCATTTTAATAAAACTAAATAATTTACATAAGTATAATCAAAAGGATTACAAAACCGATCAGAGCATGTTTGATTTAAACGTTCTTTTACCTGCCAATAAAATAACATGTAACAAAATATATACGGTTTAAATCAATTATGATCTGATCTTCAACTGATCGATGATGTCTTGCTCACTTGCCCTAACTTGGATCTCCTTGTATCTTTGACCTACGTGTGAAACACTCACACGCTAAGTCATAAACTTAGTGAGGCATAATATATAATAATCCAATAATGAAATTTTGTAAAATACAATCATATAATATCATAATGTAATAATAATCATCATATATTTATTCAACAAAACATACGTGGACATACATTTAATAAATAATAACCTGTCACAATATTCAATGTTATTTCATATTATATCTTTTATTAGCCCATGGTAAATTATTGAGAACTTAAGGTATGTGAGTGCATTGAGGTTGTGCACAAATATTGTCACCACAGCTCGTATAAAATGCACCAAAGTGCCGTGTATAAATGCACCGAAGTGCTGCATAAAATGTCTCAAAGGACCATATATATATCCCGAAAGTCCATGTAGAATTGTCTCGTAGAACCATATATATGTTCCAAATGACCAAATATATGTCCTAAATGACCGCATATATGTTCCAAAGGACCACATATATAATCCAAAGGACCGCGTAGAACCCTCGACTCTTGGCATACCAATTATACCCTCAGCTCTCCTATCACATAACATGGGCTATACCATTTATCACAATTCATATGACTTATATCACATAGACATATAATCTCATAGATTCTTATCACATAGTTCATGTAACATTCTCATATGTTCACTTCAATCATTATCTTATAACACATATAATATAGGTTCATGTCGCATATCATATCATGTAATGCAAACAATATATATTCACACAGTACAAATCATAATCATGCTTTAACTCATGCAATCATGTATTCAATATGTCGGAAACAGACTTATCACAAGTCTAATGTCCATATAGCAATACATACATTCTAAAAGTATGCACTCACCTTAGCCTCACTTAGTCCAACCAACTCCTATAACTCTTTATCTTTCTCTCGATCGATCTTAACTCGTCGACTGTTCAAAAACTTGCTTATGTTCGATATCTACATGAATGTAAATTCGATGTGAATATCATAATTCTAAACATTATGAATCAATCCTCAATAACCTAAGCTAATAGAAGTACTTAATTCACATTTTCTCTTTGAGTAGTGTCGATACCCAATATACAATACATATACTTCCTTTACTGTGGTATCAATACTGTGCTTGAGTATCGATACCCTTTTCCAATTCTGGAATTCTATTTCTAAAATGGTATTAATACTTGCATAATGGTATTGGTACCCTTGGTATCGATACTACCCCTTCGGTATCGGTACTCCTTGAACAATTTGTCAACTTTTAGCTTATGGTATCGATACTATTCAAACAGTATCGATACATATACCCCAAATATTGCTCGTTTTCTTTTTGAAGTATCGGTATTGTTCATACAGTACCGATACCCCTAGCCCATATATAACTCATTTAACCCAAAAATTTATCCAAACTTGGCTAACTTTCTCATCTACACTTCTTTAAAGCTTTTAAACTCACCTATACTCTTCCAAACCAACTTATTTCACTTTAATACTTCTAAACATCTAAATTCTCAATAGCATACTTGGAATAAAAAATCATACCAAAATTTTCAACTTTGTTATAAAGCCTTTCTAACCACTAAAATCTCTTATTATAACTTATGATAAGTCAATTTTAATCTCAAATTTCACTTAGAAACCTCTTATTTTCAATCCTCCATAACTTACAATTCTTTTAATTTCTACATCCCTTTAAGTTTCCATAATCCTTCCTAATGCTTCAACAATCAAAACCATTCACGAATTTCAAGAAATCACCAGCTGAAAACATAACTCACCTTAGCTATGGAGCTCACCTGGAGAGGAGGAAGAAGGGTGAAAAGATTTCTGGAAAATATTTGTATTTCCCTCCACAAGCTCCATGTGGCTATAAAATAACCATAACAAATTTTTTATTATTTTCCTTGTCTAATGACTAATATGCCCTTCCAACTTCCATTCTTTTCTATTCAATCATACACAAAGATATTTTAATTAAATCCCTAAACTTTTTAATTTATCTAATTTGATCATAAAATTTTAAAACCTTTCAAATTGGTCACTAACCCGGTGTTTGGGATGTTATATTATGACCCAAAATAACTCTCTAAAGATTCAAAATAAGTTTAGAAACCAAACCAAGTCATTTGGGATGAATTTTGAGTGTTTCTTGAGCCTAAATAAATTATTTAAGGGTTCGAGTGCATACCAAAAAATACTCAAAAGATAGGCTACATCAGGTGTAACCATATTACGCATAATACGTGGAAGTATCTTCAATCGAGGACATATACAGATAATTGGTACTGAGGATCATTACAGGAGATGTTCGATAAGCGATACGATGAGCATGTCAGATTTAGTGGTAGCGAAAAGCATGAGTTTCGATAATGTCAATGAAACCAGGAAGAGTAATGTCTTTTTCAATTCAAGAGGTTTTAAAGGGAAGTATGATAAGATTGAATAAAGTACCGCTACTCAGAAATGAACCGAGCCAAGTATCAGGCTAGCCAGTTCCATAGTTAATAAGTATGCCTTCGTATAACGTTCTAGATTAGAGAACGAGCGAGATAGTAGTTGAGTGTCATTGACTTCACTTTAGTGAGTACAACTATGTTAAGTTATACCTAGGTTACCTTAGTTGCCTAAGTGGGGCATTACCAG
Organism: Hibiscus syriacus; assembly: GCF_006381635.1. NCBI lineage: Eukaryota > Viridiplantae > Streptophyta > Magnoliopsida > Malvales > Malvaceae > Hibiscus > Hibiscus syriacus. The sequence goes on from NW_024062733.1 coordinate 10,728,759, forward strand.
TGCGTGAGGCACTTTAAGGGCTAACTAGGGTGTGAGGCACTTATACTCGTGAGGAGTTTATTAGCGATGTCCATGTTATGTGGTATGTGGGCCTTAGATATATATGGGTAGTTATGTCATTTTAGTTCAGTTAGGTAAGCTTTCGATACACGTAAATTTCAATTCTTACCCCGAGGCTTTTGAGTATACAAGGTAAGCTAGTGTGTTGTCCTGAAATGCACATAAAATTTCTTTTACCACACCACTAGACCTTTCTCATGTTTGTGTCAATCATGCATGTTAGTCTCATATGTTCTGTACGTCAGATATGTCAGAGATTGGCTTAAAGGTTATATGAGACCGAGCTAATGTTTTAGTTAGGCGGGAATTGTACCAATGCTATGTGACATCGGGTTCCCTTAGTGATCTACTTGATGGCTATGTGAGGACCAGGAGATCATTCAGTATGTTTTATGGGAATTACGTTGATTTTTTGTTGGAATTACGTTGATGTTATGTGACACCGGGGTTCCTCAGTAACTAGTGTCTGAGAGCTATGTGAGACCAGATACTAGTTAGGTTTGTATCCAGATGATGCACAGTATGTCAGGTTTGCATTCAAATAATGCGTCGCATGTTCAGTCGTTAGGGTTAGAGACTCTTTAGAGGTGTTCTCATGGCGAGACCCTTAGCCGAGGACTAAGGGAAGCGTGAGACATGTACTTCAGTGATAGAGTATTAAAGCCTTAAGTAGGTAGCACTTGATCTAGGTCATGCATGTACCTACTACTTAGTGTCATGTCTTTAGCATGCTTATGTTTATGAAATTCTTATGTTGCTCTATATTAGCGACTATATTGTTGGGCTTTGTAAGCTCAGCCTTCGGATTTTTTTGTTGACATGTCAGTAGTTTGGGCAGTTCGTGGAGCACCGTCATAGCAAGACTTCCAGCATCTCCGACAGAGTAATGTATTGTAGATTTAGTGGCCATGTGTATTCATAGAACCTTACTCATGTATTCAGTTTATTAAACTCAATGTTGTATTATTTTGGTTTTAAATTATGTGTCACAGAGCTCCAGTTTTGTAAAATGATTTTATAATAATTATTTATGTTTTATTATGATATCATTCAGTATGTTTGAAAAGAAAATGATCAGGTTTTGAAAATCAGGGGTTACCTCGGTGGCTCAGTGTGACACTTTAGGCCCAATCGGGTTTAGGGTGTTACACACCTTTTGATTTTATTTTATATTTTAAATTATTTTTATATTAAATAATAATAAAAACACATCATACCAAAATAATAATAAAATAATTTATAATGCTCAAAACAAAACCAATTTAAAAGTTAAATGCGTAAATTAACAAAATGAAAGTACGTGAATAAAATATGAGAGTAAAGTTAATGAGAAACGGTGTATTTTACCCATATTTTAATATAATCAATTGATTCTTTTAAATTTTGTACAAACATAAAAATATTTTTTCAATAATTTTTAATTTTCAGAAAACATTGTTCCATTACAATAAATGTAATTTTAATAAAAAAAATAGTTTCACAAACATTACTTCAAATGGTGTTATTTGTCCAATTATTTAGTTTTTAAATTTTTCTTAAATTATTTAAAAACACAAAAAATTGATCTAAAATGATTATAAGATATATGTTCAAAATTTTCCTTACCAAGTAACAATGCATACACCGACGTAGCTACTTAAATTTGAGACTCAACTTTAAAACATCTAAGGAGAACAATACTCTCTTTTACCACTTAAAAAGAATATTTTTCTGCTTAATTTATATTTTTTTAATACGTTGATAGCTAAATTATAACTTTACACGTTTAATAAAAAAATTGAGTTATAGTTAAAGAGAATGTTGTTCTTCTCTACTTCCCTATAATTTTAAGTTCAATCAACTGCATTTATAAATTATATACATTTTTAGTGATTAAGATTAAAAAAAAATTATAAACATTTATTATTTTTTAATCATCTCAAACTATTCAAACAAAATCATCTCAAACTATTAAAAAAATAAAAATATAAGTTTGACATGTTAACTGGCTGAATATCTTAAATAAAAAATAAAAAATGAAATCTTTGTAATTTTAAAAAATATAGTTTAATAAGCACTTTTTGAAAAAAAAAGCATTCAAAGCCAATTTTTCTTTAATATAATGGATCTATTTTGAGCAATGAAGATTGAAGCCGCCATTGACAAATTCACCAATTTAATCATTATTGAACTCGAGAGGGGACTTAGAGGATTTTTACTAACCAGATTATGTGGTATAAAATAGCCAACTAATTTTGTAGTGCATCTTAAATGTCCACTAGTCATTATTGTTGAACTAAAAAAGTAGGTAATAATTATTAAAGGGCCAAGAAATATCATTTTACCTGGTAAAGACGTATAAAAATAACAGCATGCTACAAACATCAGTCTCATTATACCATGGTTACCATACAGCCAAAATATTAATATATAACACATGATGCCTAAATGTTCTCCAATGGCTATTGCCTACATGCAAGATCTCACAGATCTCCCTTTAGGCATTTTAAGTCAGAGTATGCACGCATGCAATCCCCATGTGCTAACCAACAATTAAGGCACTCTTCCAGCTAATATCTAACAAAAATCGTAGAATTTTCTATGACACAGTTGATGGAAACTGGTAAGGACAACTTAACCTTGCTTATTCGCACTTGACTTGTATATGTGACGAACAAAGAATAGCGAGGCACGGAAACCCAATGTCCCGAGCGTCAGGAAGAATCCATAGCAGATGCAGGCCATGTAACCAAAGAAGAATGTGAGAAACAATGGCCCGCAGAAAAGGCAACCAGTAAATAACAGATTCCTAACCTGTCAATCCGATAAATCAAATGAACAAATTTGTACACTCCCTTTAAAAGCAGCACAGTAACATCTAATACTAAAAGACAATTCTTCTACACATACCCAATTCTTTCCTTCAATCTAACAGTAGAAAGAAGCTGCTATGTATCCTGCAATTCCTGATGTGAGTGCATATATGACCACCAGGGCAGTAAACAGAGCACCTCGGTTGTAGGGATAAAAGACACCAACCAATGCAAGCATAAAAATGAACACCGTTCTGATAGACATAAAAAGTTCAAAAGTGAACCGAATCAAACATCAATAATTGGAATATAGATCTTGATGAAATAACTGTAGTTTCACAAATCTGAAAGAAACATAAATACAGAATAAATATATGGGATCCTTACAAGGTGACCAGTTGTGTTCCAGATCCAAGAGCAGTGGCAAACAAAGAATTGTACTTTGGGAACCGGAAGACATCTCCATGAATATATTTCCATCCAGTCTCTTCTTGATCATCAGCTGCTTCTCCATCTTGACCATACCTTTCATAACAAATTAAATATTTATAGCAACCAAACCAAAATGGAAGGAGTAAAATTACAAGGAATATATACATATATATCAACAGAACTCACTTAATGAAATCATTCTTCAAGACCCGCATGAGAATAGTTGCAAGGAAACCAGTCAACAGGAGAACTGTTACACAAGAGTTGATAATCGAAAACCAATGTATCTCCAAATGATGCGGCAACGAAGAAGACATGGAGTACTTATCCATCCTCTTCTCAAAAGGAATATCGGTTTCCTTCCATTTCACAGAATACATAAACTCAGCTTCAACTTCCTTATCCTCAGTCAAATCCAAGAGAGAATGAGGATCCATACTTGCACTAATCTCAATAACTCGATCCTTATTATAAAGAACATCAAACTGGATATGCTAGTAAAGGAAATACTTGTACTCACTGGGATCGGTTTTTCCTTTCTTGTCAACTTTTCCAATAAAACCCCAGATGGGCAAATCATCATGGTACATTTGGAAATAATAATCCTTATCGACCCCCTTGCGCAAAATGGCAACGTCATCAAAGCTTCTTCTTACAAACAACAGAAGAATCTTTTTCCTCTTTAAAATTCAACTTATAAGGGGCACTGACAAGCCGATCTCCATTCAATACCTCCCCTAATGCTTCTTTCTTCTCCTTTACATGATCTAAATTCCATCGCAAAATCAACACATTTTATTAAATCTAAATGAAACCCATTAAAATCTAAACTAAAAATAACAAAATAACCACACACAAAAAAACCTGGAGAGCAGAAAGGCAGATCAAAGTAGCCATAAGTTTTACTGAAATCAAACAAAATAAACCAAAATCAAGGCATTAATTAAGAGAATAAATGTTAAATGTAATTAGATTTGAATTTTCTGTTCCAGAATAAGGGCATGAGTCAGGATCCAAAAGCTAAGCAATTTCAGACCTAAGGAAAGAAGGGGAAAGGAAATGATAAAGTTACATAGGGTTGTGGAAAGGGCCGACCTTATTGACTTAAAGAGGAACGGCGTCGCCGTCCTTGTAACGGTGGTCTGAGGCATCGGATCTAACACGCGAGAGACAGCAGAGGATTAAAACCCCGATGATTAGAGGAGGGACGATTGCTCAAGTTTTTCATGGTGGATCAGAAGATTGGCGAAGGATCGGAAGTGAGCGACTTTGGAACAAATGAATTGAGAAAAACAATGGTGGATACATTTTGTACGGCCAATTTTGGACACGTATGAAAGTAAGATGTACATGGTCCGACAGGTCACGGTTCCTTTATTTTCTTGATAAACTATATATTCAGTCACTTAATATTGACTTTATTTCTGTTTTAAAGATTTATCTATACAATATTTTAATTTAATCACCTAACTTTTCAAATTCTTTTTTTACCCTCAGTCGTTAGTTGTTGGACGCTAGGGATGTACTGTAACACTCAAAATTTAACTGCACGGAGAAAATGAGAATTCAGGGGCTAAGCTGAAAATAGATGTAAGCTAAGAGTCACAACAAAGGTAAAGTTCTGTAAAGTTTGGTGACCTCAGTGATAATTTACCCATTTATTTTCCCAATCCAAAAAAAATAGAATTGCATATGAAAAGATTGGAAACCATGACAGCGATGTAAACCATGCCTCTATCACTAGACTAAGGGGTTGTTATGAAGTATTAAATATATATTTTAAAACTACTTAGATTAGATTGAAACCTCCCCCAAAAAAAAACTCATACCTAGGAAATTCCTAACTTTTATTTTACTTCGACCATTCGACCCCAAAGTTCATCATCATTGACCGTGTTTTCAACCGTCTATGGTGTGAACCGCCATCATCATTGTGGTCGTCGTCGTCTTGCAACCAAAGCCCAACCGTCCACTTGTCATTAATTGTCATCGTTCGTTGTATAAATCCCTTTAAAGGTTTGTCAAAATTCCTCGATTTTTATCACTTCGTCGTCAATCAGCTGACTGTGATTGACATCGCCAACATCATCAGCTTTAGAGCATTATTGTGCATCGATCGGTGGCTGTGGTGCCGTCGTGTCATCGTTGTTGTTGAAGGAGGAGGAGTACGTCAAGTTCTTATCATTGTCGAAAGCATCATTCTGCCTTGCATCGTCATAAAACAAACACATAAACAAGACTCTCCAGCAGATGATCTACAAATTCGAAGATTTCAATAGCCGTCCGATAATCAGAGCCACCACACACACTCCACGTATGAGATATGATCATACTATTTTTTTTCATTTCATATTCTTTTTCATGACACGAGTGGAAGAGAGAGAAAAATAAAGGCTTAGGTTAATGCAAGGGGTGAAACCAAAGAAATGGAAGAAAGGCTCAAGTGGGTTCACTAATGAAAAATAAGAAGTGGAGCCCTTTTCTAGGGTAAAATGGGGTAAATCCTAATGCCTAAGTTATATCAAACAACCTATTTCACATGTAGTCTAAAAATGTATCATACTACAATTTCTAGATTTCCAAAATTTAATTCGACACACTCAAGAAAGAAAGAGAGCATAAAAGTGAAGATAAACATGCTCAAGGCTCAAAATCTGACAAAGTATGTCAATGAATCAAGTTAGGCAAAAAATACAATTAACAAGATGAAGAAATGTCACAAAGGTCATCAAGTATCATCCTACTCATTCAATTCAACTATCAAAGATGTCAAAATTCAAGGCAATTTCATACGGAAAGAGGAAGAAAATCAAGTAATCAACCAATTCAATCAAGCAAAAAAGACAAGTAGGTGGAATCCGATGCAATCTTTACCCCTCACTTAATCTTATTGTCCCAATACATAAATAAAAATTAAAGAACAAAAGAAAGGGTAAAGAATACTCCCCATGTTCAATGACGATGATTATGAAAGGGGTTGTTTGATTCGGTTTGACTATTGAAAGAGAAACCGTTGGAGTGTGCATCGACGCAAAAGTTCCCTACAAAACCCAAGGGAAATGCTATCAATAGTGGGTAACGAAATTAAACTTATTTATTTACCTCAAATTTTCTAATCCAATAGTGGGCGATGGCATCCGCGATTAATCGACGAAAGACAATCGTGTTCCTTTTGGTTTCTCGTATAAGACATGGCTGTTGTGCAAGTCTCGCTAGAGGCGACAAAGATCAGAGAAGAAAATAAAACACACGGTGATGGCAAGCGAAAATCAAAAATCAGCGTTGTGCGAGCATGAAAGACGGATCAAAGACTGATGCAAGCAGTGACGGCACGAAGAACGAACGTCAATCTAAGAACAGGCACGACAAGCAGCAGCAGTTTGGTTTGTTTAAAGGTGTGGCTTGGTGTTGAAAAATAAAAGAAATAAGGCAATAAGAAGTGAAGCTGTGCGACTGAAAGAACGAAAGAAAGACTTTGGGTGAAAAAGGTTTTGAGTTTTTCTATAAAAAAATGTGGGGTTTAGGGAAATTAAAATAACCGATCAAATAGGTGTTTGAAATTGGGGGAAATCACAAAGACGAATAATTGAATTACTTCTGGAATGGTTTTGTGAAAAACAAAAGTGTGGGGCAATGGAATTTTGGTTTAAAAGAATTGGGTGAGTCTGTGATTTAAAAGAATTGGTAGAGTTTTGGTTTAAAACAAAGGGAGGAGAAAACCTTACTGACGTGCACGACTTTCATTGCTTATGGGGTCTAAAAATTACATTTTTGATCGAAAATACTGCTATCAACTCCGTTCAAGTTCGAATGAAAACACCGGGTACCTAAAAAATAAAAAAAATAGAAAAAAAATAAAAAAAAATAGAAAATAAAATGGGTTGCCTACCATTAAAGCGCTTTTATTTAACGTCGTTTAGCTCGACGACCTGGTCATAAAATCAAAACAAAAAATAGATCAGTAATTTATTAAAATCTCCGGCAACGGCGCCAATTTTGACAAGCGTCGTTTTACTCGTCAAAATAAAATAAAACCTCTTCTCAAATAAAAAGAAATAAAAATAAATATAGTATAGTGAAAGAGGGTCGATCCACAAGGACTTAAAAATTCCTGATGCGATTTAGTGTCGATTTCAATCCAGGCAACTACAAGAAAAATAAATTAGAAAAAAAGGGTTTTACAATTAAGAAATGAAATATAAAAGAAAATAAAAAAATAAAAATCAAAGTAAAAGTAAAAGTAAAAGAAATGAAAACATAAATAAAATTGAAAACAATAATAATGAAATCACCTCAAGCTAGCTTTGTTTCAATTCCATTTGATCATCAAAATAGATTTTTACTCTGGGATTCATATCGGTTACAGTCTACAAAATTCGACCCATTGTAACTTGGCCTTCTCTCATGTAACCAATCTTCCCAAGTCTATATTCGAAAGAAGATTCTTGAGTGGATTAACGACAGCTATTGGCATTAAAACAATCAGAATTAAGTACTGGAAAGGTTCAACTCGGATTATATTGTTTCAACGAGAATCAAATTCAATCTCGTTTTTCCTTAGCAGACAGCCGCTAAGTATGTTCACAGGAAGTCAAATTCCAGAGGCCGATCCTTCCTCCCAACTATATATTTAAACATCCAGACCAATGAGCTCTTTTTGATTTAAAAGTGTTTAAAATTTGTAGGTAAGGACGATTTCCAAACTAATAAACCAGAAAAATAATAATGTATCCCAAAGGGAATTAAGTGATGTTCAATTCTCATGCGTGGAATTGATTCATTACTAGCTCTCAGCTATAATGGAAAAAATTTAATAAATTGAAAATAAAAACAAATCTAATTCAAGTGTGTTTCAAGTTTTACCCTAAGGGTGCGTTTGGTTCACGGAATGAAAGATTACCAGTGGAAATAAAAGATTACCAATGAATATGATTATTGAGAATGTTGTATTTTGTGTTTGGTTGGTTTAGCAGAAATGTAAGATTACCGTGTTTGGTTAAAGGAATAAAAGATTATTGGAATGTATATTTGACAAAATTGTTCTTATTATATATTTGTTTTTTAACAAGGGTGAAAATATTTATATATTTTCTTTAAAAAATTTAAATTCATAATATATATATATATATATATATGTATATATTTTTACAAAATTGAAAATATAAAAAGGTTTAATGAAAGAGTAAAATTTTATTTTAACCCCTGAACTTCATATAAATTTTTAATTATAGATTTTTTTTGTAAATCTAAAATAGTTTAAGGATAAATTTGTAATTTAACCTTCGTTGAAATTTTTATTATTCAATGACAGAATAAGGATATTTTTGAAAGAAATTTTTTTAAGGAAATTTTAGTCCAAAACGTCGATAATCCAACAATACCTAAGAAAAGGGAGGTAATGACATTCTCGGTAATATACCCTAAAAAATCCACTATTGGTAATGTAAGATTACCAGGAATGAAATTCCCGACCAACCAAACGGAGGAATGTGAATTCCATTCCCATGAGAATCTCACATTCCTCCCAACCAAACACACCCTAAGAGTGCGTTTGGTTCACGGAATGTAAGATTACCAGTGGGAATAAAAGATTACCAGGGAATAAGATTACTGAGAATATTGTATTTTGTGTTTGGTTGATTTAGTAGGAATGTAAGATTACCGTGTTTGGTTCAAGAAATAAAAGATTATTGGAATGTATATTTGAGCAAATTGTCCTTATTATATATTTGTATAATATTACAAATTATAAAATAAATTAATATTTATATAATTTTTTTACAAAATTAAAAATATAAAAAAGGTTTAATGAAAGGGTAAAAAAAAATTTTAACCCCTGAACTTCATATAAAATTTTAATTATAGACTTTTTTTTGTAAATCTAAAATAATTTAAGGATAAATTTGTAATTTAACCTTCATAGAATTTTTATTATTCAATGACAGAATAAGGATATTTTTGAAAAAAAATAAAAATTTAAGGGCATTTTAGTCCAAAACACCGGTAATGTCACAATACCTAAGGGAAGGGAGGTAATGACATTCCTGGTAATATACCCCAAAAAATCTACTATTAGTAATAAAACATTACTGGGAATGAGATTCCCGGCCAACCAAACATGGGAATGTGGGATTCCCATCCCATGAGAATCCCACAATCCTTGAACCAAACACCCCCTAAGAGGTATTTATAGCTTATAAACCCCTAAAGATAACATGGAAATTAAAAATGAAAAACCTAAATCTTAAAAGATAAATCTCAACTGTTTTTAAATTTAAATTCATAAAGATTTCGTCCATTTTCTTCCAGATAATGCTAACTAGACTGCTTCTAGAAATTGTTGTTGCTGACTGGATCTTTTGGAAGTTGCCATGTCAGATCGCATCGTGCCCATGCCTCCGGCCATGACCAGAAAATAATAGGGCAAGAACATAAAAAACAGAATATTCGAATATGATAAAAAATAGATGATGAATAACCTTTTGAAATCTCTGTTATTGCTTGAATAGTATTGCAATTTTTTTGGAGGATTTTTAGAATCATTTTACAGTTTTTTTGCATGGGTTAAATACTCATTTACAACTAAAAAAATCATTGCTATTTTTTGTTTCTACAGAGGCGTGTAACTTGTGGTGGTCGGCATGCTAGGTGCTTAGCTGTGATTTGGGGGAGAAAATGGTGGTTCCTGGTTGGGGCAGAGGAATGATGGAATCTGGTTGGGGGTAAAAAAAGGTGAATGTTGACTGGGGTGAAAATGGTGCACTTCGATTGGGGGTTTGGGGGGCTAATTAGACACGGGTCGGGTCTAATTTGGACTTGGTTTTGGTCTGGTTTGAGGGTCAGGTTTAGGGTAGTTGGGCTTCGGGTTTAAAATGTAAAAGGGATTTTTTATTTGGGTTTGGGATGGTTAAAAATGTTTCTCTCGTCATTAAATATTGGTAAAATAAATAATTAATTATACTTGATTGATATATGCTTTTAATTTGTTTTATTTTTTCATGTGTTTTTCAATGGTTTTTCAAGTTAATAACACTCGAATCAATATTGAGAATAATAATATCTTTTCATTTCGGTTGGAGTAATAAATGACTGCTTTGAGACATGAGATGTCATTTATTCTCGATTGGAAATAATTCGATATTACCGTTTTCTCTCGAATCAATATTAATTTTTAAGACGAATTAGTTATATCTCTTCATTTCAATTGGAACAATAAATTATTGCTTTAAGGTATGAGAGATCATTTCTTCTCGATTGGAAATCATTAGATATTATCGTTTCCACTCAAATCGATATTGAATTTTAAGACAAAATAGTAATATCTCTTCATTTCGATTAGAGTAATAAATGACTGTTTTAAGGCATGAAAGGTCATTTATTCTCGATTAGATAATTAGATATTATCGTTTTCTCTCTTAAAATTATTTTGGGTGTTGTTATTTTGAATTAATAATTATCTTTAGAATGAAATTTTAATATTTCTTTATTTCTATTTGAGTAAAAATCGATTGCTTTAAAGTATAAGAGATTGATTCTTCTCGATATGAAATAATTAAATATTATCATGTTTCGTCAAAAAATTCAAAGAATAATTTGTAGGGGATCTTAAATTAAATTAGACTTGAACTCATAAATTTCATTTCAAAGACAACTAATTAATCGACTAGGTACCGATTTAAGGCGATGTGAGGTGTTAATCCTTCCCCACACGTAACCAACTCTCGAACTCAAATTTTAGTAACACAAACCGTGAATTTATTGTTTTAATTAAAATGAATGTTTTTTTAAATGACAAATACTTTTTTTGTGTCCAATCAGACCCTAATCAAATATTGATGGTGACTCGTCGAACCACGTTTTATCGTTAACCGTCATCAAAATTATTTCGAAACGAGATCCATCTTCCCTTTTCGGAAAACCGTTTCGACACATCAGTTTTGTGGCTTGGATTTATTTTCAATGATACAGTGATTGAGATTACTTTGACACTTACCGTGAGCTACATTGTTTACTTCACTTTATGTTTATTTTCTAATATTTTTCATACAAAAGATGAATCTTTCTTATACATATTAATCGAAACGTTGTCAAATGTAATACAATATGGCATATGGTAGTAATTTATTAACTCGGTCGAGCTTTGTTGGTAAGAACTTACGCATTTTATGTTACAGGGTTAAGAAGGTATTGAAGTTTCTGGTGTTTTGGCAGTGATGACTTTAGGAGTGTAAGTAGAACAGCTCTACATGATTCCTTATCTAATTCCTACAAAACAAATCTGTTGAGGTTATGATCCATGGGCAGGTTTTATGCAGCTGTTGCAAAGACAGCCTTTAAGGGTGACAGTCAGCAGCTGTTCCTTTAAGGGTGACATCTTGATTAACTTTTTTAATTCAATGAAATATGATATTTTGAGTGATAAAAATATCTGACAGATATTTATTTTTTTCTCTTGCTTTTGCAGTGGGGTTGTTATAGCTGAAGGCATTCTTGGCAATGATAAGATTTTTCATAACAATGGTTCTGCTTACATTTTATGAAAAAGGATTAGTATTACTCTTTTCATACACTTGCAATATGTTTTCTATATTTTAAAAAGTTTGCCAGTTAACCGTCCTCCAGTTATTTTCTCTACTTCATCATATTTGAACTATTGGAGTAAAGAAAGTTTTATATTACTTGTATGCTCTTCATCATCTTCTATTTAAAATATTGTCCATTCTTTTCATCTTTCTTATATTTTTACTGAAATAAACTGGGTTCCATAGATCTCTTTGTTACTCTTTATGTCTACCCAATTAAATGACTTCTGTGGTCGAGGAAACATCATGAATCTGTTTCTTTTTTCTTCTTCAGAACATTCATGGGGCTATTTGATTCTTCTGTACATCTTTGTCCAAGCATCACGTTGCATTGTTGTTGGAGCATTATATCCATTTTTAACGTATTTTGGATATGGTTTGGATTTAAAGGAAGCTGCCATCCTAATATGTCCAGGGCTCCGAGGGGCTGTTGCATTATCACTTTCTCTATCTGTTAAGGTATGTTTGCATGTATTAGCTCCTTACATGTTTACATATAGATTATAAATGCTTAGAATTGTTATAAATGCAGCATTATCTGCATGCATTGCTATGACTGCTATATCATATTAAGGTATTTTTTATGTGTTAATACTGATCTATATTTGTTTTGGTTGAATGCTTGATTGTGTTTAGCGTTCCAGTGACGGCTCGCCGAATATCAGTTCTGAAACAGGAAGCCTGGTGAGTTTTCGCGATATGCTTCCTGATCGTATTATAATGCTTCGTCAGTATATACCTAGAAATGACACTGATATTATTAATTTACTGCAGTTTGTTTTCTTCACCGATGGAATTGTATTCTTGACACTTATTGTGAATGGATCAACTACACAGTTCATTTTACATTTTCTGGATATGGATAAACTGTCACCACCCAAGGTAAGTTGCTCAATTACTTCCCTGAAAGGGATCCAACCTGAATATTTACTAAGCTTGAGCATTTATATACTATATTATCCTTAATTTATTAGCTGCATTACCTATTTTAAGGTTTAGTTATTATTTTTCTCTCTTTTGAGTATGTTCCATAAGGACATTATTTCCATGTGTTCTGTCTTCTCCATCACTTTGGTTGTAAGATCCCATTTTCTGTTTTGCATTTATATTTACTTCTACAGAAGCGTATACTGGACTACACAAAGCATGAAATGTTGGACAAAGCATTCGAGGATTTTGAAGACCTAGGAGATGATGAGGAACTTGGAACTGCTGATTGGCCTACAGTAAAGAGATACATCACAAGCTTAAATGATTTGGAGGGGGACCGTGTGTGTAAACACTAATTTTTCATTTTACTTAATTTATTATTATTAAAATTATTATTATTATTAATATTATATATTATATATATTATTATTATTTAATAAATATTACAAACCATTTTACAAATCTGGAAGCCCAATCAGATTTGGCCTATACTTAGATGGCCCAAGACTAACCCTAAATGAAGCTAGGGTTTTCATCCTCAACACCCAGCCGTCATTGCTCACAGCCGTTGGATCATGCTAAGATCCAACGGTCCACAAGAGGTCCAGCATGATGCAGCTAGGGTTTCTAAACCCTAGCTTCTATGTTACCGCCGTTGAGAAAGATGAACAGCCGTCGCCTCTGCTGTCATCGTTCCACACTGCCAGATAGTCCAACACCCCGCTGCCGACTCCACTGCTTCAACCAACTGCTGCCAGATGCCTCAGCCATCTTCCACGACACCCACACAAGTCTCCAGAAGGCTAGCTGCCCCTCCACGCGTCGATGTTCAAGGGTGACTCACCGAAGACCGCCTTATTATACGGTCTGACGAGAGCCTCTTCGAGTCCTATAAAACCGAACCTGCAAAAAAAAAAGAAACATCAAAAAAGAGAATAGAGAAGCAACGAGAACACAGCAACCAACAGCAAACATCAATAATCGAAAATAAAAACAGAGAAAAAAAAGAACTTACCCCCAAGATACCAAACGTCACCGGAAACTTTTGTAAATCGAGGTAAACCTTCGGCTTTTGTTTAGATCTACATCTATTGAAAGAGTTTTAGGAGAAAAAGAAACTAGATTTGGGTTTAGGGGAAACAAAGGATCGATTTAGGCTATTTTTCCAAACTCCGGCCACCGTGAACGGTGGCCGGTGGCGGGGATCGGAGCCGGAGCATGGTGGCCGTTCGGTGACCTTATCCCTCTGGTGAGGGAATTTGTAGAGAGAAGCCAGAGAGAACTCTGGCTCTCTCATTATTGAGAGAGAATAAGAAGAGAAGAAATTAGGATGCTGGCCCTTCGGGCCAGCCGTTTAGGGTATTTAAATACCCTCTCCCAAATGACGCCGTTTTGGGGTAGGGTGTTTCTGTAATTTCATAAAGGGTAAACCCCGTCCGCAGTGCTCCAATTTTGTATACCTTGCAATTTAGTCACTGAAAGCAAATTTTGCCTATTATAATTTAGTCTTCGAAGTTTATTTTATTTTAGTCATGTCCAGTATAATTATATATTTAGGGTGAATACTGAATTTAGTCCCTTATAGTTTAGTAATTAATATTTTAATCTGAATAGCATGTTTTAATTTATTCTAATTTGACATTCGAATTTAATATAGTTTTATTTTAGTCCATAAATTAATAAATGAGTAAAATAACATGTTTAATCCCTGTAATTTTAAATAATTAATTATGAATTAGGTATTTAATTCTATTAGGTTATAATTTAGTCACTAATTTCAATTTTTATTTATTTTTTACAAGTTTTATTTATTTTAAATATATAGTTTTAATTTTATTCATTGTTTAGTTATATGTTAATTTTATATGTTTACTTTTAATTATTATTACTATTATTATTATTATTTAGCCATAAATATATATATTTATATCATACATAATATTTATTTTATTTATTAAAATCTTATTTAATTACTTTTAACTTATTTTAATCCTATTTTAATATTTATTTTTCAATATTAAGAAATGGCAGTCTTAAAACAACTGGATGTCCATTTTCTGATATTTTTAAATAAATAAATATCCTATTTTATAAATTATATTCATTGTTTTAATTATTTATTTATTTTTTAATATCGAAGAAAAGAACTGTTTTAAGGCACCTAGAAGTCCTTTTCTGATATTTCTAAATAAATAAATATTTTATTTATAAATATATATAAATTAATATTTTTTCATAATTATAATATTGAAATAATAGGATTATAAATTAAATATATTTTGAATTTTTAAATTTCTAATAATAGAGACAATTTATAATTAAAAAGTACCAATTTTGGGCGTTGTAAGGGTGCTAATCATTCCCTAAACGTAACCGACCACGAATATCTTTTTATTATTAAAAAGAACGAATTTTTGGTTAAATCGCAGATCAGTTTATCTTTTAACTGATGTTTTCTTAAAAACTTTTTTAAAAGATAATTTTTAGGTATTCGACCTACCTGACCCAAAAGGCCGATGGCGACTCCCAAATTATTTTAAACCATTTATTCACATTATTTTCCCGCTGAGTAAAAAATTCGTGCTCGGGCAAAAACCAGTTACGACAGCTTGGCGACTCCGCTGGGGATTGTCAAACTTTAAAATTAATTATAAATTGTCTCTATTAATTAGAAATTAAAAATTCATTTATTTAATTTTTAATTATTTTCTTTCAAATTTTTATGATTTTCATAATATTTATTATATTTATTATTTTTACTTTATTTTCATATATTAAATTTTTCATTTAATTATTTGTCAAAGGTTTGAATATTTCTCCTCACACACAACACTTGCATTGCATAACATAAGCTTTCTAATCAAGCTTGTCCCTTTTAAGTGGGAGTGAAAGCGACGTCTTCGTGAGAATTTATTCTCCGTGTCAGACCTAGCAAGTAACTTTCGGGGTTCATATGCTCTATGTCTTCGTGAGAATTTATTCTCCGTGACAGGCATAGAGAAATGTGTCCCCTCGAATTGAACTCGATCCGCTTAAGTCTGTAATGGACTAGGATTGAGGGTTTGACAGCCCAAGGGGGCATCAACAAGGACAATTCGAGTACCTTTACTCCTAGAACTGAAACTCTGCATATAATAAACCCTAGAAATTCACCAGATCTAAGACAGTACTGAACCTCTGTTCATAGGTGTACACAAAGGAGAAATAAGCTCTAGTTTTTAATTTATTTAATTTATTATTTTTCTCTCTGAATAAATGTTTGCGAACTAGTAATCATGTTGTTAGGTTAATTTTTCCAAACAAAGCATGGAACTAGAAAGCATGAGGTTATGATATATTATATACCATAATAGGTAGAATATTTTCTTTTCATTAATTGGTACTTACCAATTTATTTATTTCCTTTCTTATTTTTTTCATACATTTTGTTTTGCTCTAACTTGTTTATATTGATTTCTTTTGTTTGCATTGCATGATCATAGCATAACCAAAAGGTGTTGACTTAAAAGACTGTTTATCAAATTGGAAAGAAATCATAAATGGACAAAAAGTTTTATGATCGAACAAAATATGATGCAGCCAAGGAATCGCATCCCGAGGGAACTCCGAGGATAGAAGAAAGCTATGCACCTAAAGATCATGTGTCCATTAAAGAGCAAGAGGAGATACGAGAAATAAGAGAGCAGATGTCCAAGATGATGGATAAAATATCTGTTTTGGCCAAAGGAGAAGAGATTCCTGCACAGAAAGAAAGAAAGCTTAATGAAGATAATCCTGCAATTTCAGATATGCAAGGGACTTCTGATCCTAATCAATTGGAGAAGTTACAGACAATCATCATTCGTATTCACAAGTCATCTGGAGATACCAAGGAAATGGTGACAACTGTAAAAGCTCCCAGAGATGAGAAGAAATCATATAATCTAAAATCAACGAAGTTTAGTCTGCTCCCGACGTCTAAAACTCAGGCTCAATCCAAGACAAAAGGCGGTTCTCATGTTGATGCTATACCTATATCATATAAAGAGTTGTATGAAAAGTTACTTGAAGCACAAGAAGTAGCTCCATATTACAAAAAACCATTCCAACCTCCGTATCCAAATTGGTATGACATCAACGTTCATTGTGAATATCATGCCGGAGCTCAAGGACATACCATCGAGAATTGTCTTCCTTCAAATGTCGAGTCCAAAGTATTTTGGATTATGGAACCTTACAATATATGATAAATGATCAACCTAGTTTGGTAATTGAAGATCCTGCCAGATCAACACCAAATGTATTCAAAGGTAATAGCATCAGTAGGGACGTCCAGAAGGAAGAAGATTTGCTGAGGTTCGAAGCTCAAATATGTCATTTGAATAATCAAAACGATAAATTGAGCACTGAAATGTAAAGCATACAAGAAGATTTCCAGAAGGTCAGTCAAGCCTTTCAAAATACTGGTATAGGGAACACCCCAGAAGAGTGGATAACAGGGGTCACCAAATTGAAGAAGAACTGTAACATACATGAAGGACGAGTCAAAAAGTTTTATCATAATTCACGAGTTGTAGAAGAAAGATGCAATACGTCTGTTAGTGAATTGAAAAGATGTCAAGTCAAAAATCAAATGTTGAATAGTGCTATGACCAACATGGAAGTTTCATATCAGATTCATCAGTATGAGATTGATATTGAATTAAAAGCCACTATCGACAAGAACAAGACATTGAAGAAATGTTTAGATGATTATGGAGATCTTGTACGAGAACTCTGTAACCATAAAGATTCCATTAAAAGGGAAAATGAGCAACATTGCCTACAACTCCGGGAATTGACACAGAAGATGAAGGAAAAAGACACTGTCATGAAGAAAGCTGTTGTTCAAGCAAACAATGTGGCTCATAAGCTGGTGGACATAGCTGCCTTCGCAAGAGAATTAAAGCAGATTGAGAACTCCACACCTGAGCATGAGTGGAAGTTAGTTTGGCTTTTAAGGGAAATAGAGAAGTTAGGAGTGAAAGCTATCCCCTATATGTAAAAGTTTTGTTTGATGTACCAAAGCTTTTGTGTTCAATGAAATCTGTTCTAAGATGATCACTCTTGAGTAACACCTTTTCATACATTTGCATTTTGCATTTTGCATCTTTGCATTTTTCATTTTGTATTTATACTTTTATGTTTACATCTTTGAAATGCACATTTTGCGTGTTTATTTTGGCATTTATTCATTTTCGCATTTACATTACATTTTTTTATTTAAATATTGTTATATAATTTAATTATAAAAACATGTATATAATTCATGAAAGGTTCTGTAACAGTAAAAACTAAGACCATTCATATTACTTTACCATCATCATAAAAATAATGAAGCAATCTTATGAGGGACTACAAGATCAGTGGCTAGAAGTATTGACAAGGTTACTTCATGATATAAGGAAAGAAGCATAAGATTCAGTACCAGATGAATCAAATCAAATTAGTCAGAGGATGGCATCTGATAAAGAAGAGATAACTACTAAAGAGCAACCATGCTATCAGAATGAAGAGTCAAGAAAGATAACATACACTGGGGCACCCCACTTGAACCCAAAGAATAGCCTCGTTCATTATTCACAATATGAGGAAAGATTTAAGAGGATGGATGAAGCAATCAAAAATATAAAATGTGTTGATACTTCCCACAAAGAACTAGAAGCAAGAGAACTCAGTTTGGTTCCACACTTGGTTATTCCCCATGATTTCAAAATGCCAAATTTTGAAAAATATGATGGCAGTAGTTGTCCCTTAATCCATTTGAGAATGTTTTACAGAAAAATGGAAGTATATTTAAGTTCTGATGATCTGTTAATTCACTCTTTCCATGATAGCCTTATTGGCCCAGCAGTAGTCTGGTACAATCAGTTGACACAAGAACAGATCAAGAGATGGGTTGATTTAGTTGATGCATTTTTGGAACAATATCGGTATGTTAAAGGCTTAGCTCCAACACGTATGGATCTTCGAAGAGTAAAGAAGAAAACCAATGAAAGATTTCAAGAATATGCCTTAAGATAGAGAGGAGTGGTAGCACAAGTTCAACCTCCCATATTAGAAGAAGAAATATCATGTATGTTTCGTGATTCCCTTCCAGCGCCTTTCTTCGAGTTAATGCATGCAAATCCGACAAAGGAATTCAGGAATCTTGTGAAAAGTGGAGATTTAATTAAGAATGAAATCAGTGAAGAAAACTCAAAAGTCACA
This sequence comes from Hibiscus syriacus, assembly GCF_006381635.1. Lineage (NCBI taxonomy): Eukaryota > Viridiplantae > Streptophyta > Magnoliopsida > Malvales > Malvaceae > Hibiscus > Hibiscus syriacus. The sequence continues at coordinate 10,747,783 of NW_024062733.1, forward strand.
TCCAAGAGCCCGACAGATCAAAAAGTAAAAGCCGATGATGTAAATGAGTGTCGTATCCAGAGTTCCCGCATTTGTAAAAGAAAAAGAGTAAGTAACTGTTCGGATCGACCAAAGAAAGTCATGGGATCAAGAAAAACTTTGGAAGTGTTCCAAACTTCCATTTCAGACTTGTATCCTCATTTGGTTAAAGGTCAAAACATCACACCAAGACCAACTAAAGTGACATCAAACCCTTCTGCTCATAGCTATGATCAAGATAATGTTTGTAATTTCCACTTGGGGGGTAAAGGGACATTCTAGAGTCAATTGTAGGCCACTGTTAAAATAAATTGAGATGCTTGTTGACAAAGGGGTTTTGACACAAGAAATGATCAAGAAATGGGGGGCAAATAAGGATGAAAATCCTGATCCTATTACATACCCAACATTAGAGAAGTAATGAAGCATGATAGATAAATAAGTGGAAGTGTTACCTACCACTGTAGTACTTTTCTATTTTCAGCATCTTGTTTGAACTTGTTTTTTGTTCCTTTCTCCGCCTTTTGTGCAATAAATAAATTTGTGTTGCTTATTAAGGTTATGAGCATTGATTCAATTTTACAATCTTGCAATTCTTTGAATATCAACTGGATTAAAAAGCTCTTCATGATTAGAGTTATAATCTTTGACAGAATATCAGGATTGAAAACCAGAAAAACAAGGACCATTGACCTTACCTCAGAAGAAATACACCCAAACACTATCGTATTACAAATATGAGATAGCCTACTCCTATTGAAAGGAATTACAAAAAGGCTTGGTATTTATATATAGGAGCGTACAACATGGGGCATCATTGGTGTATTACATTACAAAACTGACTAGAGTATTTTTCTATTGATGACATTCGATGATGAACATAATTTTTACAAATAGGTAAATCTAGTTTAAATCAGTTGCTTGAGAATTGAACTCTAACAAAGAGATTTTCTGAATTCCACCAAAACACCTAGACTATAACAGGTTCTTCTTAACAAGCTTAAGAAATTGGATTTGGATACCCATGTTATATTATTATATACAATAAAGCTTGAGTTGTCCCACTAGAGCAAACGGTTAATCGCCCCGGCTTTATGGATAATATTCAGCCAACCCATTATATTATTATATGCAATAAAATTGTCCCTCTAGAGCAATTGGTTAATAGCCCTGGCTTTATGGATAAGTTTCAATTAACCTGATAAAGGTGATTATAATATTATATACAATAAAGCTGAATTCAACTAGCCAAAATGGAAAATGTGTTAACAAATGGACTAAGGGAGTTGTGAAACACCTGTTATAGTCAACTTCACACAAGAACTCAGAAATTTCATTTTTAGACCGATATTTTCGCACTACTTTGATTAGATGAGTCTAAATGAAAGATTCCAAAGAATTGAAATAGAAGGACTCTAGAAGGTCTAGTGATTGACAATCCTAGTTGCGTCATTTTGTACGCATCCAGTTAAAATACAAAGTCCTCAAAGTGAGACATGTGACAAAGTTCACAAAGAGCGAGAGATGAGTGACATCTTAAATAGATGTAACCATAGAAAATAGGAAGGCCATCCTGAAACCAAACCAAATATTGATACTTGTCAAAGAATTATAATTTTTAAACATTACAGAGTTTTTGATTCTTTTGATATTCTTTGAATTCATGCTTATGATTTGATTTTATTGTGAACTTATGATAGGCAACATTCTGCAAAATTCTTTCATTCTTCGATAAAGAAAGGAGAAAAAACATTTTCAAACAGGACAGTCTCAAATGAGGAAGGTCCTTGAAGCAATTATTGCTTATTCTACCTCTGTTGTAGAAAAAGAATGAACGACGCCAGAATGATGAAGCACTTCACATTTTTGAAGGCAAGTGGTCCAAGAAGCCAGAAAGTCTGGAGAATTGAACTTGTGACACTCTCCTATGACATTATTAGCAGCTCATCAAGAAAGATTATCGTTTATCTCATGCTGAGGGCGATAAGTATCACTAGACAGATTATTTTCCCCAACCATCAATTCATGTTCTCTAGAAGATTACATCATAAAGCCATGAACAAGTCACTACCTGCACTCTGGTTATACCGTGATGTTGGCTCAAGTCTTGATACATCATTGCTACTTCTTCTATGCCGATCATTTTCTTTGTCAAGATGATATCCATTATGTCCTTCAAAAGATTGTTGAATTTGAATTTTAGGACTTATGGCACATAATAAGACATTGGAACAAAATCTACCCTTATAGGCCTTTTATATAGGGTAACATTGGTTACAGGATTCCAAAAGTTGAAGATAACCAATTTTACTGTCGACTAAATTGTTCTATGATTCAAAAAGAGTGGGATATTTTAGAGCAGTAGAAGAGACAGTTGTCGTAGCAGTCATTACAAGAAAATGCACCAACAAAAATCTTCTAATTCATCCTGATGATGTTTATTTCTTCCAGTAAGGTTGTTACACGGGATGCCACCGACGACAAGGTCGAATTCAACAAATCTACTCATCAATTGCTCCAACCGATCATCATTCAGTTCTTGCACATATGTTTTCAAAGGTATGCCAAGACAGTAAAAGGCAACCTCTGCATCACTGATCCCAGAAAAAAGACAGGACATTGATATCACCGGAGAATATGTCTCTAGCAGCTCCTCGTGTATGGATTTTAGGGAAACCTAGAAGCATTTCCACCTCATCAGATTCAAGTGGAACAACTTTATTCCTTCAAACCCATACTAGATTCCATTTTCGGCACTCATCAAGAACATACTTATGGACACTCGAAGGTGACTCATCGTCATAAGCTTCAAGAGCCTTACGGATCCTTTCTGTCAATTTGGCACTTCCTCTACATATTTTTAAACAGTTCAACTTTATCCCAGGAAGGTCACCAGTTTGTTGTCAATGGAAAAGCATCATGTATGGTGCAATGAGAAAGTAGAATAAGAGGAAATATGTTCTCAATTGGCAGATTATGAATATAGCCCCATTTCCGTGCAGCAACACAAAAATACTTCAAATCAACAAATTCTGGATTTACATCGTATAAGTACTATGACATTTTGGTCCAAACATCAACTAGAGCAAGCGCCACGTTCTCATAGTAGAAATAAGGAGGCCCAATAGCATCTTCTGGAAGTGTTCTTTGAGTTATCTGATCTGGTTCGGTAGGAACCCCAGAACCAATCATTGGAATTGAAAGATGAACTGCATGATCGTCTTCATTAAGAAGCTTCTTTTTAAGCTTCCTCTGCTTCTTCCTTTTCAAAAATTATAGCCCAAGTTTCACCTTTGCTTGTAATTGGGGTCATTGCATAATGAATTCCTACCTTATATTGGAAGAAATGCGTCAGCCTTAGCCATTTGAGCAGCACATATAAAATCTGTCAACTCTACAATTGATGAATCAGGACCACATCTCTATGACTATTGAAGACTTAGCATTTGAGTATCCCATTTTCGTCAAGTATAACAGTTTATTCTCCTCATCAGAATCATAATTCAGGATTTCCTCAATATCAGAAGAACTATCAAATATCTGTGAAATCATCCTGAAAGATCGTTTCATAATCAGATGAGTAGTTATCAGAATCAACATGTTGCATGGGTGTGGATTTTTGATGAGCCTGTACCACTGTATATGTAGTCTTGCTATTGCATCAGATTACTGTTCACATAAATTGGTTTCTCTTCTACAGAAAGTATATTCCAGAAATAGCATTCACTGAAAGATGATAAGCCACTGTGTCCGCCTGGAACAGATTATCAAGCTATTTATACTGCTTTGTCTGATTAAATCCCTCCAGATATAGAAATGGTCACCTCATTTAGAAGACACATATCTTAGACGTTTCTGTCAGAATGATTGAGTACTTCTTAAGTTTGTGACAACATGAAGATAATTCCTTCAGTTACCTGACAACATTGCTGTTTAGTGACACCAGAATGAGAGTATTCAAGATAAACAAATTTGGAGCATGAATAAAGCTACAAGTACCTACAACAGTTCATTGTCAAAATTGGACCTCGTGGGGATCATGATATTCAAGTCAAATAGACGTTGAGAGTAAGCCTTACAGTTTAGAAGGTCGGGGTATTTTGAAGGCCCAATTCAGAAAGATCCATGTAGGACATCTTGAAATCCCATTTCAACCAGAAATAGAATATTGGGGCATTTTGAAGGCTCACAACAATATGAATATTTGGGCATTCTTGGAGGCTCATCTCAACAAGAAGTAATGTTGAGCACACTTTTAACATTTGTATCAGCAAATGTTGGGACATTTTAAAGGTTCCTTCAGACAGATCCATGTGGGGCATTTTGAAGGCTCAGATTAACAAAAAGTAAATATCGGGGCATGCAGAAAGCCCATTTCAATCAGAATTAGGACTGTTGATGCATTTTTGAATATTTTATTAGCAAATGTTGGGGCATGCTGAAGGCCCACATCATCATGTGTTAAAAATCATTGACTTGAGCAGATATTTCCAATGAGACAGAAAGATATGAAGAATGAAAATGGTGAAACAATAACAGTCAATCTGACTACACATAATTGCTTCGTTCATCAGACAGTTTCATTATGGTCCTGTTGTTGAATAAATATTTATTCAGCAAGTATGGTTTCAAATACCCAATCTTCTTAAACCATGTGTCACATGAAAGTGTGTTCTTTGTTAAGCTACATCATGGTTGCATGAATAAAGATGATCCCTTTGTAGACCATTCGATCCAAGGATCAATTCCTCGAGACCTCGAACTCTGAATTTGGCCTTTTGTGTGTCGGTGATAATTGAAAATATTTCTTTGAGATTCCTGTCAGTTAGTTTCAACCATACTGTTGAGGTTACAAAGTTGTTTTTCACATCAGTTTTGTTTACTTGATGACATTGAAGAGAGAAGCTCATGTATATTGCTCTTTCCCGATGTTACTGGGGTTATCATTGCCAGCTAGACTGAACTGAGTTTTCATCTATTTGGTTTATCATGTGCGTTTCATCCCCAGCGTCAAGAATTCTACGGATATCTTTCCATACATGGCTCTTATAGTGGGTGTGTTTCTACTTCTTACAACGCTCATTACAGAAGAAAGCGTGATCAATATCACTTTTGCCTTTGCCCGAGATGATATCAAGATCAGTTAGTATCTCTTATTCAGTTCGATACTAGCATATTTTGTGAATTTGATCAAGTTTTGGTCATGAAACACACCAACATTTCACTTGTATTCCCATTGAGTTTTGTTCTCAAGTGATCTTGTGACATCATACAAAAGCTTTGAACAAATATGCAAAGAGTTTCATTGATTGAGAAATCTTGGCAGAAGCCACAGGAAAAGATGAATGTGTTGTCAAATGTTTTACATCTAAGTAGAAACCACAGGAAATGATGAATGTGTTGTCAAATGTTTTACGAACCAGTTATTCCGATGCTAAACCAATGTTGTTATCATATGGTTTTCCTTTATTGATCCAAGATAAATTTTATCTTCTTCAACCCCAAGATTAAAAGTGAGATATGATGAAGATTTATTTCCACAGAAGGAGAGCTGAAATTTTAACAACAAGAAACTAGTGGAGCCAATTATGGTTGAACGATAGGTTGTTGTTAAACATCTCGACATGATATGGTCCAAGTTGCCTTGTTCGAGATCCAATTAGATGTGGAGACATGAAAGGAATTAGGATAAATCTTCCTTATGATCTGTTTCAAGAGTCAAATCAGAACATACTCTACTCTCCTAATTAATCCCCGCTGAGTCAGACATATCTACATCTACACTCTTCAAAGATGTTAGATTCTCTTTTTAAAGATGATAGATTCTCTTTTCAAAGATGAAAGCTTTATTGGATTTCTACACAAGTCCAAGCAAAGAAAGGTGGTTTTATCAAAGACAGAATAGTGCATCAAGATCATAGTTTGGACTATGGCAAGAGTTCCATAAATGAAACATTTCCTCTGAGACTTTAAAAAAGCAAAGAAGACACAAAGATACCAGTTGATCAAATGGTTCTTCAGCCTTATGGCATAAGTTGCTACACTGATATCCAGAGGTAACCTTGGCAATAAATAATGAAGTGAAGGAAGACCAAGTTCACCACTTTGAAGTCAAATGAATATTGAATCAACATTCATGCATTCATAAAAACATCATTTGCACAATAGATAATGCATTACATTGATACATCTGAGTGCATTCAAACATGAAGTTTTACAGATTGGGTAGAATTCAAAACCGCAAATACATGAATCACGCAAACATCTGAAGAATATATGGACGTAATCCACAAGAATGAGCATTATCTTGAGATTGGGTCATGTTACCCAATCAACATGATATTTTGAAAAATAATGAGAAAACGATTTTCATAGTTTCTCATTTTATCTTTTCTAAAATGAAATTGTTGAAAAGTAAGAAAACGATTTTCTTAGTTTTTTTACTTAGTAAACTATTTCCAACAGCATTATCTTGAGATTGGGGCATGTTACCCAATCAACATGTTATTTTGAAAAATAATGAGAAAACGATTTTCATAGTTTCTCATTCAATCTTTTCTGAAAATGAAATTGTTGAAAAGTAAGAAAACGATTTCCATAGTATCTTACTTAGTAAATTATTTCCCACATCCATAAGACCTACATTGCAGGATGTTTTCAAATAGCAATTTATCTCACTTGAGATTGTTTTTGTTAAAACAAATTTGTCTCGCTTGAGACAGTTTCACTCGAAACAGAACTTTATCTCACTTGAGATTGTTTTTCTTAAAACAAAATTTGTCTCGCTTGAGACAGTTTCACTCGAAACAGAACTTTATCTCACTTGAGATTGTTTTTCTTAAAACAAATTTTGTCTCGCTTGAGACAGTTTCACTTGAAACAAAAATTTATCTCACTTGAGATTGTTTTTCTTAAAACAAAGATTTATCTCGCTTGAGACAGTTATTTCGAGTTATTTTGAAATGGGGCATGTTACCCAATCAACAAGTTATTTTGAAAAAGAATGAGAAAATGATTTTCCACAGTTTCTCATTCAATCTTTTCTGAAAATGAAATTGTTGAATAGTAAGAAAACGATTTCCATAGTTTCTTACTTAGTAAACTATTTCCCATATCTGTAAGTCCTACAGTGCATGATGTTTCCAAAAAGCCTTCGGGAGCTTTTTGATGTTTTCAAAGCCTTAGGGCCATCTGTAAGTCCTACAGTGCATGATGTTTCCAAAAAGCCTTCGGGAGCTTTTTGATGTTTTCAAAGCCTTAGGGTCATCTGTAAATCCTGCATTGCATGTTGTTTCCAAAAAGCCTTCGGGAGCTTTTTGATGTTTTCAAAACCTTCGGGTCATCTGTAAGTCATGCGGTGCATGATGTTTCCAAAAAGCCTTCGAGAGCTTTTTGATGTTTTCAAAGCCTTAGGGTCATCTGTAAGTCCTACAGTGCATGATGTTTTCAAAAAGCCGTCGGGAGCTTTTTGATGTTTTCAAAACCTTCGGGTCATCTGTAAGTCCTGCAGTGCATGATGTTTCCAAAAAGCCTTCGGGAGCTTTTTTGATGTTTTCAAAGCCTTAGGCTCATCAGTAAGTCCTACAGTGCATGATGTTTTCAAAAAGCCTTCGGGAGCTTTTTGATGTTTTCAAAACCTTCGGGTCATCTGTAAGCCCTTCAGTGCATGATGTTTTTAAGACCTCTGGGATGATGTTTTCAACATTTCAGTTTTACTCAAAAGAAGTCAAATAAAAATTATTATCTTTTTCGTCTTTGCTCTATTCTTGTTAACACAAGAATGAGCAAAGAGGGGCAGCTGTAAACACTAATTTTTCATTTTACTTAATTTATTATTATTAAAATTATTATTATTATTATTATTATATATTATATATATTATGATTATTTAATAAATATTACAAACCATTTTACAAATCTGGAAGACCAATCAGATTTGGCCCATACTTAGATGGCCCAAGACTAACCCTAAATAAAGCTAGGGTTTTCATCCTCAACACCCAGCCGTCATTGCTCACAGCCGTTGGATCATGCTAAGATCCAACGGTCCACAGGAGGTCCAGCATGATGCATCTAGGGTTTCTAAACCCTAGCTTCTACGTTGCCGCCGCTGAGAAAGATTAACAGTCGCCGCCTCTGCTGTCATCGTTCCACACTGCCAGATGGTCCAACACCCCGCTGCCGACACCACTGCTTCAACCAACTGCTACCAGATGCCTCAGCCATCTTCCACGACACCCACACAAGTCTCCAGAAGGCCAGCTGCCCCTCTACGCGTCGATGTTCAAGGGTGACTCACCGAAGACCGCCTTATTATACGGTCCGAAGAGAGCCTCTTCGAGGCCTATAAAATCGAACCTGCAAAAAAAAAAGAGAGACATCAAAAAAGAGAACAGAGAAGCAACGAGAACACAGCAACCAACAGCAAACATCAACAATCAAAAATAAAAACAGAGAAAAAAAAGAACTTACCCCCGAGATACCAAACGTCACCGGAAACTTTTGTAAATCAAGGTAAACCTTCGGCTTTTGTTTAGATCTACATCTATTGAAAGAGTTTTAGGAGAAAAAGAAATTAGATTTGGGTTTAGGGGAAACAAAGGATCGATTTAGGCTATTTTTCCAAACTCCGGCCACCGTGAACGGTGGCCAGTGGCGGGGATCGGAGCCGGAGCATGGTGGCCGTCCGGTGGCCTTATCCCTCCGGTGAGGGAATTTGTAGAGAGAAGCCAGAGAGAACTCTGGCTCTCTCATTATTGAGAGAGAAGAAGAAGAGAAGAAATGAGGATGCTGGCCCTTCGGGCCAGCCGTTTAGGGTATTTAAATACCCTCTGCCAAACGACGCCGTTTTGGGGGAGGGTGTTTCTGTAATTTCATAAAGGGTAAACCCCGTCCGCAATGCTCCAATTTTGTATACCTTGCAATTTAGTCACTGAAAGCAATTTTTGCCTATTATAATTTAGTCTTCGAAGTTTATTTTATTTTATTTTAGTCATGTCCAGTATAATTATATATTTAGGGTGAATACTGAATTTAGTCTCTTATAGTTTAGTAATTAATATTTTAATCTGAATAGCATGTTTTAATTTATTCTAATTTGACATTCGAATTTAATATAGTTTTATTTAGTCCATAAATTAATAAATGAGTAAAATAACATGTTTAATCCCTGTAATTTTAAATAATTAATTATAAATTAGGTATTTAATTCTATTAGGTTATAATTTAGTCACTAATTTCAATTTTTATTTATTTTTTACAAGTTTTATTTATTTTAAATATATAGTTTTAATTTTATTCATTGTTTAGTTATATGTTAATTTTATATGTTTACTTTTAATTATTATTACTATTATTATTATTATTTAGCCATAAATATATATATTTATATAATACATAATATTTATTTTATTTATTAAAATCTTATTTAATTACTTTTAACTTATTTTAATCCTATTTTAATATTTATTTATTTTTCAATATTAAGAAATGGCAGTCTTAAAACAACTGGATGTCCATTTTCTGATATTTTTAAATAAATAAATATCCTATTTTATAAATTATATTAATTGTTTTAATTATTTATTTATTTATTTATTTTTTAATATCGAAGAAAAGAACTGTCTTAAGGCACCTAGAAATCCTTTTCTGATATTTCTAAATAAATAAATATTTTATTTATAAATATATATAAATTAATATTTTTTTCATAATTATAATTTTGAAATAATAGGATTATAAATTAAATATATTTTGAATTTTTAAATTTCTAATAATAGAGACAATTTATAATTAAAAAGTACCAATTTTGGGCGTTGTAGGGGTGCTAATCCTTCCCTAAACGTAACCGACCACGAATCCCTTTTTATTATTAAAAAGAACGAATTTTTGGTTAAAACGCATATCCGTTTATCTTTTAACTGATATTTTCTTAAAAACTCTTTTAAAAGATAATTTTTAGGTATTCGACCTACCTGACCCAAAAGGCCGATGGCGACTCCCAAATTATTTTAAACCATTTATTCACATTATTTTCCCGCCGAGTAAAAAATTTGTGCTCGGGCAAAAATACAACAGTGTGCATCCTCATTATGAAGCTGAAGCTGATAATAACCTGGACCCTTCAAACTTGAAATATATCAGAGTACGGCTTTTAAATGGTAAAACCCTCATTTCCTTTTAGTCATGATGCTCAATTTTATATTATTCATGTACTGATTTTCAGTGCAGTTGTGCTTCCTGTTAGTATGTTCTGTAATATTAAAATTCAACTCGAGCCATATAAAACTGTTGCTTAATGGTTTGTGGCTTTGCGCTATAGCATACAATATGTTCTCTTTAGAAGTAATTTGTTTGCTAATCCGAAGACTGAAAATTCTTGAAACAGGTGTCCAGTCAGCATACTGGGGAATGCTTGATGAAGGGAGAATTTCACTAAGTACAGCAAATATTCTGATGCAATCTGTAGATGAACCTATTGATGTGGCATCTCATGAACCTTTATGTGATTGGAAGGGCTTAAAATCTTATGTTCATTTCCCAAATTATTACAAGTTTCTTCAGACAAGTATGTTCCCACAAAAACTGATCACGTATTTCACTGTGGAAAGGCTGGAAAATGGGTGCTGTGTTTGTGCTGCATTTCTTTGAGCTCATAGAATTGCACAACGGCAACTTCATGAGTTTATAGGTAATGATCATTCTATGATGTATCCTTTTGACTTTCTTTTCAATGTTCTTGGATTTTATCTCCCTCTATTTGGTTTGCTTGAATTTTTCACTTAAGTATAGGATTCCAACTTCCAATCCTTCATTTGAAACAACCTGCTTATTTCGTATAACTTCACTTCTCTGTTTAGTTGACAGTGTTGTTGCTTCTACTGTAATCTCTGAAAGTGAGGCTGAAGGAGAAGAGGCCAGGAAGTTTTTGGAATATGTCCGTACAACTTTTCCACAGGTATGTCAACCATATCTAATTGTATTTATCCAGTAGCCTTTCTCATCTATACTTCAAACTTATTAATCCGTTTGAAAAACATCTTCAGGTTTTGCGTGTTGTTAAAACAAGACAAGTGACCTACTCGGTATTGAACCATGTGATGGATTATTTACAAAACCTCGAGAAGGTTGGTTTACTGGAAGAAAAGGAAATGCTTCATCTTCATGATGCTGTCCAGGTAGCTTTTCCTGGTACCAAAGTTGCATGTTAAGGCGGTTTATTCTCTCGATATTGCTATTACACGAACGATACAATATCATGGTTTCCCTTCGTTTCTGCAGACTGACTTGAAGAAGCTTTTAAGGAATCCTCCCTTAGTAAAGATTCAGAAAATAAATTATCTTATAAGTGCACATCCTTTACTAGGCTCCCTTCCTTCTACTGTCCTCCTTCCTTCTACTGTCCACGAAAAACTTCGGGTTTCTACTAAAAGAAAAAATGAAAACACGTGGTATGACAATTAACAAAGAGGGTTCTAAACCAAATGGCATTTGGCTTATTTCAAATGGTGTTGTCAAGGTACCTAAATATTTCTGCATGCAAGACTCAACTTGCCAATTCTTCTTAAATATAACCTCAGTGTTTCTTTGAAGCATATTTTCAATTGGAAATTGTCATTTGGCAGTGGACGAGTAAGAGCATAAGAAATAAGCACTCAGTGCATCCAACTTTTGTTGAAAATATTTGCAGTCGGTGGCTGTTAAAATTGAATTCAAATAGGGCTGTTGTTGAATTCAAATGGGGCTGCTTAGAATTCAAATGTAGGTTACCTAATTGTGTTGAAAATGTTAATGGTTAAATCATATAATTAATCATTGTATTTTAGGGTAATTTCAAGATTAGTCCCTAAGTTTCAACTATAAATACCCTTACCCATTTAGCTTCAAAATCATCCCAAAAATCATTTCTTTCTCCCATTACTAGAGAGCTTTCTTGTGAGTAGTGAGTGTTTTGTAAACACCTATAAATTTTCTCTCTTAGTAAAAGATCTGCAGCAGTCCGGAGACGTAAGCAAAATTGGCTGAACTCCGTTATCAATTTCGGATATTATTTTTCTGCTTTTATTTCGCATTCTCACTAATCTGGTTATAGGAAAATTACTCAGTTTAATTTCCCAACAACTGGTAATCATAGCTTTTGGTTGTGAATTTTGTCAATTTTTTGCGAGGTTACTATCACTTGAATAGTAAATTTCGTGAATAATTAATTTTTTCGGCGATACGAATTTGTCGACGGATGTGTTCTAATACACGGTGGTTTGCAAGAATTGTCATAAACGATCCAAACGAAGCCAGATTCGAGTGGGAGCGATGGCTGCAGACGAAGGGAAGGTGAAAATTGAGAAGTTCGATGGTGCGGACTTTGGCTTTTGGAAAATGCAGATTGAAGATTTTCTGTACCAGAAAAATCTTTATCAACGTCTCTCAAGAAAGCAACCAGAGGACATGAAAAATGAAGACTGGGCTCTTCTCGACAGACAAGCCCTCGGAGTTATCTGACTGACGTTGTCCCGAAATATTGCTTTCAACATAGCAAAAGAAAAGACCACGGCGGGTCTTATGGCGGCTCTCTCCAGTATGTATGAGAAGCCATCGGCCTCAAACAAAGTTCATTTGATGAGGCGGATATTCAATTTGCGAATGGCGGAAGGGGCATCAATGGCTCAATACCTAAATGAACTCAACACAATCACAACCCAGTTGAGTTCAGTGGAAATTGAATTCGATGATGAAGTTCGAGCTTTAATTCTCTTATCATCTCTACCAGACAGTTGGAATGCTACTATTACAGCAGTCAGCAGCTCGTCGGGAAATAACAAATTAAAATTCGATGATGTTCGAGATCTGGTATTGAGTGAAGAAATTTGACAGAGAGAATCGGGTGAAGCATTAACCTTCTCAGCCTTACACACGGAGTCCAGAGGGAGAACTTCATAAAGAAATTCAAATCGTGGCAGATCCAAGTCCAGAACGGGAAAATCAAGAACAGGAAAGAAAGATTTTACCTGTTATAACTGTGGCAAGAAGGGTCACTTTAAAAGAGATTGTCGAGCACCGAAGAAAAATACCGGCGTACAGGAATCTGCCAACGTGACAGAGGAGACGGGTGATGCCATGATTCTAAGCGTCAACAGTCCGATTGAATCATGGATCTTAGATTTAGGGGTATCTTTCCACTCCACCCCATGCCGAGAAATCATGGAGAACTATGTCAGTGGTGATTTTGGAAGGGTTCATCTAGTTGATGATGAAACCTTGAAGATCGTCGGAAAAGGAGACATCCGATTAAAGTTGTCAAACCAGACCACCTGGACACTGAAAGGAGTGAGACATATTCCTGGCCTCAAAAGAAATTTGATTTCTGTAGGACAGCTTGATGGAGAAGGATATAATACAACCTTTTTAGGCTGTGAATGGAAGATTACCAAAGGAGCACTCGTCATTGCTCGTGGTAAGAAGACTGGTACTCTCTATGTAACCTCAAATTTAGGGAATAACATTGCTGCAGCAGATGCTGATGGAAAATCAAACCTATGGCACCAAAGGCTTGGCCATATGAGCGAGAAAGGGATGAAGACACTTTTGTCAAAAGGGAAGCTGACGGATCTAAAGAATGTAGATGTCGGACTATGCGAAGATTGCATCTTTAGCAAACAAAAGAAAGTCAGTTTTGCAAAGATTGGCAAGACACCCAAGGCAGAAAAGTTAGAGTTGGTTCATACTAATGTATGTAGATTATCTCCAATTCCATCTCTTGCAGGCTCATTATATTATGTCACCTTCATCGATGATTCTACAAGGAAGGTGTGGGTTTATTTTCTGAAGAAGAAATCAGAATTCTTTGATACCTTCAGAAAATGGAAAGTCATGGTGGAAAATGAGATTGGTTTGAAAGTCAAGCGGTTGAGGTCTGATAATGGAGGAGAGTACAAAAATAAAAGATTCAGAAATTTCTGCGCAAATAATGGGATAAAGATGGAGACAACAGTTCCCATGACACCGCAGCAGAATGGCGTAGCAGAGCGTATGAACAGAACTCTAAATGAACGTGCCAGAAGCATGAGGATACATGTCGGACTGCCCAAATTTCTATGGGCTGAAGCTATCAACACTGCAGCTTACTTGATCAACTGTGGGCCCTCAGTTCCTTTGGATGGCAGAATACCGGAGAAAGTTTAGAGCAAGAAAGAAATAAACCTTTCACACTTAAGAGTGTTTGGTTGTATTTTTTTATGTACACATAGATTCTGCTGAAAGAAGTAAACTTGATGCCAAGTCCAACAAATGCGTCTTTGTTGGTTATGGTGGTGATGAGTTCGGTTACCGATTTTGAGACTATGAAAATCGAAAGATCATCAGAAGCAGAGATGTCATTTTCAATGAGAGTGTGATGTACAAATACATATCAACCATAGAATCAAGTAGCTCAAACACCGAAGATGAAACAAAGGAATTTGCTGAGTTCGAGGAGATTTTTGGAAATGATGTCCAGATCAGTCCTGAAGCAGTTCAAGAAGAACCAGGCACACCAGAACTGAGACGCTCCTCCAGAATTCCTAAACCAACCCAACGGTATTCTCCTTCTTTGCACTACTTGTTGCTGACTAACAATGGTGAACCAGAGTGCTATGATGAAGCAATGCAAGTGGAGGATTCAGTCAAGTGGGAGTCTTTCAAGAAAGATGAGATGGACTCGCTTATATCAAATCAGACATGGGAATTAGCTGAATTACCACCAGGCAAGAAAGCACTCCGTAACAAGTGGATTTACAGGATCAAATAAGAGCACGATGGGAGCAAACGCTACAAAGCAAGATTGGTTGTCAAAGGCTTTCAGCAAAAAGAAGCTGCAGAGAATTTACATCTTGAGCAGTTAGATGTAAAGACAGTTTTCCTTCATGGCGATTTGGAGGAAGAAATCTATATGAGGTAGCCATAAGGCTTCATAGAGGCAGGCAAGAAAAACCTGGTATGCAGGTTGAAGAAGAGCTTGTATGGTTTAAAACAAGCTCCTAGACAGTGGTATAAGAAGTTCGATAGTTTTATGGGTAGCAATGGTTTTACCAGATGCCAAGCAGATCATTATTGCTACATCAAGAGGTTTGACAATAGCTTCATTATTTTATTATTGTACGTTGATGACATGCTCGTTGCAGGCTCAGACATGCAAGAGATTATAAACTTGAAGCAAAAATTTTCAAAGCAATTTGCTATGAAGGATCTGGGCGCTGCAAAGCAGATTCTTGGTATGAGGATCAAGAGAGACAAAAAGTAGGGGACTTTGATATTATCACAGGCTGAGTACATCAGCAAAGTACTCTCCAGGTTCAACATGTAAGATGCTAAACCAGTAAGTACACCTTTAGGTGTTCATTTCAGACTCTGCAAAAAACAGTCACCAAAGACGGAGGAAGAACGTGCACACATGGTGAAGGTGCCGTATACCTCAGCAATTGGAAGTCTGATGTATACCATGGTTTGTACCAGACCTGATATTTCTCAAGCAGTGAGAGTTGTTAGCAGGTACATGAATAATCCGGGCAAGGTACACTGGGAAGTAGTCAAATGGATCCTCATATATCTACGGGGTACCACAAACAAAACATTTTATTTCAAAGGTGGAGATACGATACTGACAGGCTATGTAGATGTTGACTTAGCCAAAAATGTTGACATCAGAATGAGCACTACAGGGTATGTCTATACTCTAGGAGGAACCGCAGTGAGTTGGGTTTCTCAACTATAGAAGATAGTTTCTCTCTCCACAACTGAAGCAGAATATGTCACTGTTGCGAAAGCCAGCAAGGAGATGGTTTGGCACCAAAGTTTCTTGGAAGAGTTAGGCAAGAAACAAGAGAACAATGTTTTGTATTGCGACAGTCAAAGTGCTATACATCTAGCAAAGAATCCGTCTTTTCATTCCAAAACGAAGCACATACAATTGAGATATCATTTTATCCGGTCTCTTCTGGAAGATGGAATTTTGAAACTTGAAAAGATCAGTGGAGCTCAAAATCTAGTAGACATGTTGACAAAGACGGTGACCACGGACAAACTGAAGTTGTGTTCAGCTTCAGTTGGCATGCTAGAATAACAAGACTAGAAATACTGCTGCATTGATCGAGGTGTGAAGACAGATTAAAATCAGTCTTCAAATGGGAGATTGTTGAAAATATTGGCAGTCGGTGGCTGTTAAAATTTAATTCAAATAGGGCTGTTATTGAATTCAAATGGAGCTGCTTAGAATTCAAAGGTAGGCTGCCTAATTGTGTTGAAAATGGTAATGGTTAAATGATACAATTAATCATTGTATTTTAGGGTAATTTCAAGATTAGTCCTTAAGTTTCAACTATAAATACCCTTACCCATTTAGCTTCAAAATCATCCCAAAAATCATTTCTTTCTTCCATTACTGGAGAGCTTTCTTGTGAGTAGTGAGTGCTTTGTAAACACCTGTAAATTTTCACTCTTAGTAAAAGATCTGCAGTAGTCCGGGGACGTAAGCAAATTTGGCTGAACTCCGTTATCAATTTCGGGTATTATTTTTCCGCTTTTATTTCGCATTCTCACTAATATGTGGTTCTCTGTTTTTTAATCGAAAGTGACAGAATACTTTCAGTGCTAAGGTCAGATCATGAGGTAGCAGATTTTCCCTGGCAAGTATAATTGTTTCCTATAATTTGACAAATGAGGAATTCTACAATCTATGGTGTCATTTGTGACTTTAGCTGTCTTCGCTTGTCTTTTTACTCGGTTTAACGAAGTTGTGTTTACCGTATTTCCCCCATCCCAGTAAAGTGCTATTGTCCTTGCCAAACTCTTGGTTCCTCAAATATTTGAGAAAATGGCACTGCCAGATCTAAGAGCACTTGTAGCAGAAAGGTCATCAATGAAGATATACATTACAGGGGAAACAATAGAAGTGTCTCACCAATCTGTAGGCTTCTTGCTGGAAGGGTTCATTAAAACTTTACGTGTTCAAGAAGAGCTCGTCGCATCTCCGGCAGTTCTTTTGCCTTCTCAAGGGAATCAAACTTTCGTAAATGCAAATAAGTCAGGTGACATCATCGTCGTTCTATGCAAATAAGCCGGAGTTTGTCAAGGATGAATCGATCACAGCCGGCATACAACCGGTCATACGATAGAGTTCTTTCATTCCCTGGCCATCCACTGGCTTCTGTCAGATCAGAAGGATCTGTTAAACTGAGGAAGGATCTGTTAAACTGAGGAAGAATCTCGAAGAAGGGAGAAAGATTACAAGATGGGTACCCCCAGCATAAGCAAAGAACACAGACTCGAAAGAGGGTCACATAAACGATGATTCGAGTGATGATGAATCTGTTTGTGAGGGTGAAATCCTGGTAAAAATCGATTCGCCTAGCGGAATATCGTTCAATCAAACTTCTTGAAGGTTTGCCTATGTTCAGCTCATGGTTGTGAGTTCCTTCTTAACTGTTGTATCATTATAGAATTGTTGGCATGTGTCTTTTTGTTTGGTTATGAACAAAAAGCTTGGTTTGTTTTGAATCTCATTTTTGTCCTTCCATTCAACTTTATTGTTGAATAAGTCTGGTTTAGAAACCAGGGCGCTGGTTTTCTGAGTCAGTCATGAAACAATGAATTCTCGCCAGTTATGGAACTTGTGAAACTTTATACTTTATAGGTGAATAAATGAAATATATATATATATATATATGCTTCATTTACACCTGGTTTTAGTTTTCTGTGTCTTTTTATGATCGTTGGATGAGAAAAAAAATCGAAGGATGAGTTTATTCATCTTCTTTTTCTAGTGGATATCTTTTTATTTTATACTGTTAATCTCAACCTTTGACTTTACCTCATCTAATGATTATAAAAATGTGTAAAATTGAAAAGTTTCACACTATGTTATATGGGGTAGAATTCAATTAAATAGTGTAATTTATACCTTTTTATGATCATTGGATGAGAGAAAATAAAAAAACTGAAATTAATAGTAGAGAATAATAAGATTTTTACTTGAAAAAATGATGATTTAATCTCAACCTTTAATTTTCCTCGTCTAGCGGTTGTTATACCGTAAGGGAATCGAGAATTGTCTATGTTTGATTAATGAGGAAGAGAACAATTTAAATTTTCAAATAAAAATTAATTCTTTTTAATCCATTACTAATCAACATAACTATTTAATATTTATGATCCCATATGAACATAAATCTAATGATTATAAATTCTTGAAAAAAATTATTATTTCACCCCTAATATTTTGAAACTTTTACAATGTAATTCAATTCTTGATTTCGACACTTCTTCACTCAAGGCATTATATACGATTAATTAAATTAATGATGAACTTGATGTTTGATGTTAAAATAAGACGTTGAATCATATCGAATTTGACATCATAAAATTTGAGGCGTTACAACCCTTTGCAACAAAATTAATTGAGTGATTCTATTATGACTTTCTAAAATACGATGGCCCATCTGTAAAATTATTGATAAAAGAGTGACATGGGATGTAATTTACCCAACAAAAAACCAATTGGAAATGTTTTCTAACGACACCTTTTTAACGTCCTTTTTTAGATTCAACAGCAAAGTAGCATGATTGTTACAATTAATTAATCAAACGATTCAATCATGATTTTTTGAAATACGATGAGCTATATTAAACTTACTAATAATTGAGTGACTTACGGAGTCATTTACCCTTGGGTGTTAATATTTAGGGTAAACTACACGGGAGACCACCAAACTATGATCATTAATCGATCTTGCCACTTAACTATTTTTTATCTCGATTCGATCACCAAACTTTTTAATTGATTCAATGAGACCACTCTCTGTTAAAAAAACGGAGAATTCGACATGTCCATTAATAAATTGGTATAATTATATATGCGATCCTTAATATTGGAATAATTATACTTTTGGTCCTTAATATTTACATATTCTATCAATTTAGTCACTATTTAAATTCAATTAAATAAATTTAATTATCCAATTAGAACATGACACATATCAATACATGATTTGAAGGTTTTATTTATGAATTTTAAATTATTAAATTTAATGATTTTTTATCCAATCAGGTGGTAACAAGTGTCACCACCCCTATTGAAATGAAAAATTGAAGAACAAAAGTTACAGAAAGGGAGGATCGAACCTGTGCTTTGGGGGAATATTAACTAACGCCCAAATCATTGGGCCAAAGCTCCCCAATACTTTTAACTTGCAACAATATGTATTTGACTTCTAAAGATTTTTTAATGATAAAAACAATTAAAAAAATTATTTATTTAAATAAATTTCGGTTCGATTAATGGTTAAAGAAAAAAATTCGGTTAATAATTTTCAAATAAATTTCGGATCGATTAACGATTAAGGAAAAATAATTTATTTTATTCAGGTAATAATTTTAAAATAAATTTCGATTTGATTAACGGTCAAATAATTTCGGTTCGATTAATGGTTAAAGAAAAAAATCGGTTGATTTGGTTCGGTTAATAATTTTCAAATAAATTTTGGTTCGATTAACGGTTAAAGAAAAATAATTTATTTTAATCTGTTAATTCGATTAATAATTTTCAAATAAATTTGGGTTCGATTAACGGTCAAATAATTTCGGTTCGATTAATGGTTAAAGAAAAAAAATCGGTTGATTTGGTTCGGTTAATAATTTTTAAATAAATTTCGGTTCGATTAACGGCTAAAGAAAAATAATTTATTTTATTCGGTTAATTCGATTAATAATTTTCAAATAAATTTGGGTTCAATTAACGGTCAAATAATTTTGGTTCGATTAATGGTTAAAGAAACAAATTCGGTTAATAATTTTCAAATAAATTTTGGTTCGATTAACGGTCAAATAATTTCGGTTCAATTAATGTTAAAGGAAAAAATTCGGTTAATTTGGTTCGGTTAATAATTTTTAAATAAATTTTTGTTCGATTAACAGTAAAATAATTTCGGTTTCATTAATGTTAAAGAAAAAAATCGGCTGATTTGGTTCGGTTAATAATTTTTAAATAAATTTTAGTTCGATTAACGGTTAAAGAAAAATTAATTTATTTAAACAAATAATTTGTTTAATTGATTTTATCATTAACGTACTTTTAGAAGTCAAATACAAATTGTTGTAAGTTAGAACCATTTGGGAGCTTTGGCCCAACGGTTTGGGCGTTAATTAATCTTCCCTCAAAGGCACAGATAGGGTTGTTCATTTGGTTAATTCGGTGGTCGACCGAACTGAATTACCATTAACTAAACTTTTTTTTTCTTTAACCGTTAATCGAACCGAACTTTTTTTCGAAAATATTAACCGAACCGAATAAATTTCGGTTAATTTTCGAATTAACCAAAAATTTTTAAAATTTTCTAATTTATATAAAAATTTAATATTTTTTAATTCAAAAAATAGTTTATAATTAATTTAAATAATATATAATTATAAAATAAAAATTTTATATAATTTTTTAATTAATTAATATTGATTTAGGTTTAAAAGTTATTGGATCTTAAATTATTAATTGGGTTTTAAATAGTTTGGGCTGAGCCCATATGTTATATATAATATATATAATATTTTTAATTAAAAAAACAGTTTAAAATTAATTTAAATAATATATAATTATAAAATAAAAAAATTATATAAAATTTTAATTAATTAATATTGATTTAGGTTTAAAAGTTATTGGATCTTACATTATTAATTGGGTTTTAAATGGTTTGGGCTAAGCCCATATGTTATATATAATATATTTAAAATTTAATTCGGTTAATTAACCGATTTCGAACCGAATTAACCGTTAACCGAATTCTAAAAGTTTTCTTAACCGTTAACCGACCGAACTAATTCGGTTCGGTCGGTTAACCGAATTAGTTCAAAAATTTGAACACCCCTAGGCACAGGTTCGATCCTCCCTGACCTCAACCTTTGTTCTTCAATTTTTCATTTCAATCGGGGTGGTGACACGTGTCACCAACTGATTGGATAAAAAATCATTAAATTAAATAATTTAAAATTCATAAATAAAACCTTCTAATCATGTATTGACACGTGTCATGTTCTAATTGGATAGTTAAATTTATTTAATTGAATTAAAATAGTGACTAAATTGATAGAATATGTAAATATTAAGGATCAAATATATAATTATGCAACTTTTATTAACGGACACGTCACCAAGTCTTTTTTTTTAACGAAGAGTGGTCTGATTGAATTAATTAAAAAGTTTGGTGGCCGAATTGAGACAACAAATAGTTCGTTGGCAAGATCGATTAATGACTATAGTTTGGTGGTCTCCCGTGTAGTTTATCCTAAAATTTAATATATTTATTGGAAGATAACGTAAATGTGTGGTGTTTTGAAAAGACCGGTTCAAATGGTATTAGTAATACCAGAAGTTCACTGCATTTCCTTGATTGGTGATAACCGGAAGAAAGAAAGTTTCAATGCAAGTAATCCACGAAAATTTCTCAAGTCAAATACGTTGTATTGAAGTCAAATTCAGAGTTACAGAAAATTTTAAAAAAATACTAAAAGTTAAAGGAAATAAAAAGATTTTGAGATGAAAATTTTGTGTAATAGTGTTTGAACAAAGTTCTAACAAATCTGGGTTTTGTTAGTTTTCCTCTGGGTTACATATTTCTTCCAGTAGGCAGTGATTTCCCTCTGTGTCTCAATGGCAGTCTTCTTCATACTGCCATTTTTGCATTGTTCCTGCTTGGCATTGAGCTTGGCGGGGAGGTCGTCGAGCTCATGGACCACTTTTTGGATGTCAAGCACAAGCCGCTCGGCCAACGTGCGAGAGAAGTCTTCCCTGATGACGACACGGAGCACGGTGACATGCTGAGCATCCGCCGGCATGGTGTATGCCGGCACGATCCAACCATATCGACGCAACATCTCCGATATCTTGAACTCGTCGTGCCGTTTGTTGTCCTTTAGAGAAAAGGCCACCAAGGGCACCCCGTCGTCCTTTGACACGATGTCGAAACGTCCTGTTTTCTCCAATCCTTGTTTAAGGACCATGACATTTTCATGGCAATTCTCCATCACATTCTTGTATCCCTGCAGGTAAAAAATCAACAACAGTGCACCAGATCAGCCAATATGTAGTTAGTTTGTACGGACCTATACATGATTTTATGTTTACGGTTTCTCACCTCGTGACCCAATCGAATCAGTTGGTAGTACTGAGCAATGACTTGGCTGGAACCTTTGGAGAAATTGAGAGTGAAAGTGGGTTGATCAGCACCAAGGTAGTTAATGTGGAAAATAAGTTCTTCAGGCAAGTCCTCCTTGCTTCTCCAGATAACCCAACCGATCCCAGCATAAACAAGCCCATATTTATGGCCACTAACATTAATACTCTTCACAAGTGGTAGCCTAAAGTCCCATTCAAGCTCAGGGTACAAGAATGGTGCAATGAACCCACCACTAGCTGCATCTACATGAATTGGCGTATCCCATCTGCACAACAGACACTTGAAATTTCAATTCATTGAAAAATTTTCATGTCAAACTGCAAAAAATGGATATATATATATGTACCTGGTTTCCTTGTTTTTCTCCACCAAGAGATCATTTAGAAGCTTGACGTCTTCGAATTCTCCGTTAAGGGTCGAGCCTAAGATCGCCGCTACGCAGATGGTATTTTCGTCGACCATTTCGACAGCCTTGATGGGATCCATCACATAGTAGCCTTCCCTCAGCTTGACTTCCTTGAGCTCTACCTCAAAGTACCTGGCGAATTTCTCCCAGCACACTTGAACATTGGCTCCGGTCACGATGTTGGGCTTATCGTAAGGTTTGCCTTGTGCCTTACGCTTGTTCTGCCACTTTCTCTTGAAAGCTAGACCAGCCAACATGATCGCCTCCGACGACCCGACTGTTCCCACTCCGACGGCGGCCTCAGAGTCCCCTAGTGGCGCGTTGAACAAATGTGCTATCATGTTCACACAACGATTCTGCATCAAAAGTACATATTGTGAGAAAAACTGAAAGAAAATTTACTAAAACCAAAAACAAATACACACATATATATATATATATATATATGTATATGTATATGTATATATATATGTATATGTACCTGAAGCTCGGTGGTGACAGGGTACTCATCCATGTCAACGTAGTTCTTGTTAATGGCGTCCATGATAAGCTTATTGCATTCAGGTTCCATCCAGGTAGTAACAAAAGAGGCAAGGTTTAGCCTTGGGTTTCCATCGAGCATGAGCTCGTCATTGATGATCTGAAACGCCGCCTCTTTAGGTATGGAGTCCTCAGGCATCTTGAACCTGCAATATTTTGCTTTCCACCATGAAAATTGTTTAACCTTTCAAGCTTCAAATCCATGGGAATGGGGATTTACCTGGAAAGTGAGTTTCGGACATGGCGAGAGGCAAAAGTGGAGTGAACCGAGACATCGGTCTGAGAAGCTGTCTTAGATAACACCATGGTTTTTGATGTCTTGAGAAATTAAAACAACTGCAAAAATGAAGCCAAAGTTGTTTGCTTGCTTTGGTGGGGGGAGACATTGAGAAACAAATGGTATTTATAGGTATATCTGAAGCATCCTGTACTATTCAATTATTCATTGTAAAGTAACTTATTGTAATAAAATACCACATATTTATGTATTTATATTATTATAAAATTCTTAACTGAATTGCTGTCACGGATCCAAATAAGATATTATTAAAATATTTTTATTTAAATAATAATTACTATTTTTGTAAAGTCAATAAAATTTATATATAAACTTCTTATTACTTTATCTATAATTATTATTAAATAAATTTAAATATATATATATACATAAAATATTATTTTCCAGCTCAGTTGGTAGAGCACAAGATTCTTAACCTTGAAGTCGTGGGATCGAGTCTCACGGAGAGCATTTCATAATTCAGAAGTCTTCTACGGAAGTTGCTCTCAACCTGGTGTTGGGAGCAAGGACAACCAACCATGAGAAAAAAAAAAGCATGAAAAGAATAAAAGTTAAAAAACACATGGTGGTATCGTACGGCAAAGGAGCGAACCGGGTGCGGTGCCACCCACTGAAACTCGAAAGAGCCTGCCCCATTCACACCTCCCCCTAAATTCACGATTGGGAAAATAAAAGCTATTTAAATAAAGCTAGGACTGAATCTGAAAGGAAACAAATTACGTAAGGACTTAAAATCTATTTTAACAAAAAAATGGGAAAATAAAAGCTTGGTTTCATTAATATTCAAATTTGTAGGACCTAGAATTAAATAAAACCAAAATATGTGGGGATTTGAAACCCCCCCCCCCCTCCCATGTTATAAATGACTTAGTCACTTGTAGCATTTTTGGAGGACCAAGAACAAGTAAAAGAAGTAGACCCACAAAAGCCATTGAACAAGGACTTCTCCCCGATCAAGATTTGCCTACCTACTTTTGATTAACATATATGTTTCTTCTTTCTTTAGTCAACAATCAACGTCTAAGTTCTAACCAAAACTTGTTTTGAAAAATATGAACATTAACATTTACGTTTTAATATTCTATAAAATATTATTTATTAAATAAAACTATTTTATCTAAGTTTAATTATAGTAATATATTTTATTTTTTTAATATTTAATGGTTCATACTTTGGGTTATACAATCTGAGCCAAATACAGAACGAGATTTTATAAAAACGAGTTTGTGTTGTGATTTACCCAAATCTTGTATACACTGAATGTAGGTAGATGTGTGATAGAAAAAGAATTTTTAGCATACCCAAATCTTAATATTATATCAATTTAATATGACGATAAAAAAGTGTATACTATAAGTATTTCACCAAAAGCATAGAGCAATATTGGATCCTCTTCCATCCATTGACAAAACAGCACATTGATGTATGAAGGTCCCAAGTCTTGGATTAAAAAAATGGGCACAGATGTAACCAAAAAAAAAGGAAAATTGAACATAGACAGTTGAAGATAGAGTCATTTTAAAATATAACAAAACTGATATATACAAAGAATGTAAAATTTATAAATAATCAGTTGGTCAAATAGAATAAAGTATCAAATTTCTTAAGTAAAGATAAATGTTTAAATTCTAACATTGTAAATGAAGAAAATCGGATCGGACGGGTCACCCCCATAATGCATCTCTACAGTACCTAATTTGAACTAATCAACCAGTATATTAAAAATCAATGATTATATTAAAATTTAAAGAATAAAGGTATGACATAGCCCTAGACTAGGGGAGTCACTCATTACCTAAACTTTAGTGTACCAATAAAAATAATAATAAAAGGTAAGATTAAGTTACATTATGTATCTTTTTAGTTAAGTATTTGTTTAGGATCATTGAATTAATATAAATTAATGATTGAATTTAAAAATCGAAATACTTTTTTTTATAAAAATAAAGAAGTAAATAATCTTAATCATCAATTTATTCTCATCTAATTATCTTAGATAAATACAAAATCTTTTAATTTAGATTTTATCCATATATATTCAAAAAACATAAGAATCAAAAATATATTTTGTTTAAAAAGAAAATCAAACTATATCAAATGATCACAAATCCTAGAAACGAATAACCACAGGTAATAAAATAAGGCAACTTGAATGAAAAGATAAATAAACAATCAAAGCGGTATAACCTTTTGGATTTTGACGACGCCGACCACCTTGTATAATTTGTATTACATATTTAATAAATAATAGCAATGAATCATTTTTCGGATTCTTTTTCTTTTCACTTTTTTAGTGTCATTGAAAATATTCAATTGATTTGAGTGCAAGTTAATTAAATCTATGAGTATATTTTTTATTCAAATTTTATTTTAATTTTTTTTACTCAAGTTGAATATATTTGTTTGAGTTTTTGTTTAAATTTAAATGTAATTATTTATAATATTATGGTCAGGGAATGACCTAGAGAGAGTGGGTGGGGCGGTCGCCCCCTAAAAATATAAAATTATCATATATTTTAGATTTTTCCATTTGAAATTTTTTTTTCGTCCCCCTAAAATTTTATAAGTTCAAGTTCGTCCCCAACTTAAAATCTTACGTCCGTCCCTGATTATGATATTGTTTAATTTCAGTTTGAATGACTCTATTTAACCATATACTAAGAGTGTATACGGTTTGATTTAATTCGAATTTTTAACTTTTTTAATAGTCTATCAATTTTCGATTCGATTAATCTTGGTTTCAATTTTTATATTAATTTTAAGTCCTGATACTTTCTATTTTATTTTGACAAAAACTTTATTTTATGGCTTTTAAACATTATTTGGTAAAAATTTATGTCTTAACTTTTAAAATTAATGTAAGAGAATTATTTGGAGGGATAAAAAAAAATTTGCTCGACAAAATTATTTATTTATGAAATTAAACCCGAATTGAGTGCCTCGTTACAAATTTCTCTAAACTTAGATAGAGGAAAATAATACACCGCTACTAAGATCAATACAAATGAAAAAAAAAACATGTGATATATCAAAACTGCCATGGCAAATGAAAGTAACTCAAACAATAACAGTTTCATATGTAGAACTGGTTTTGTAAGGATATTCAAAGAGTGTTTTTAGAATACATCGAATTTTGATATATATTGGATTAGAAGATAAATAAAATAAAACTACATCAAATCTCGTCTCTTGTATACATATACTAAACAGTACTTCATCCGAAGGCCACTTTTCCCTCTCTCATAATTTTTATTAAAATATATATCGCTAAATACCTTACACCATATGTAATTTTTTTTTATAGTCGGAGGTGATTACAAGGTAGCATATGTTGATAATTTATCTTAAATATTTACAACGCATACACACTTTGCAAATACAGCTACTCTAACCCTAAACCTATAGGAAGAATAACACCCATTTAATGAGTTCCTAACACATATAATTGTTTATTTGATCAAATCAATTCACAATATATTTTCTAGTGATAATAAATACAAACTAATCACATTTAGGGACAAGCGCAAGAATTTATATTATGGGTGAATTTCTAAAATTTTAAAAATGGACTAACTTATAAAATTTCAAAGAAAATAAAAACAAATTTTCAATTAACAGTATTAATAAAAAAATTATAATATATTACAATTTTAAAATTTTCAAAAGCAAATGTCTCACCCACCCTTATATATATATAGATGATGGTCTTCATTCCACTATTAATTAAGCAGTTAGAATCGGCCAAAAATTGAATTCAAGTCTACCATCTCAAAGAAATGGTCAACTACACACATGTAGACATGAACAAATGATAAATTATTTCTAATTTCGACATTCATTCTCAAATATGCTTCTTTCTCAAATTCCATTGCTCAAAATCTGTTCTATCTTTATTTTCTACGTTCAAATAAAGTATCTGACCTTGAAGTTTACAGAATATTCCATTTAATTGTTTGAATATATTTATTACCATGGAGCAAGGGTTTTATATCCGACCGACAAACCAAATAGATCAGTATTTAATCCCACCGGATTTTATAATAAAAAATTGCATGTTGGGGAAGGGAATTAATAAAAAAAATGAAAAGAAGCAAAATTCAATGTCTATGTTGTGAAGCTCTGGACTATGAACAATTCCAACGGTTGAATCCAAAAGAAAACGTTCTACTTTGCAGTTCAGTTTGGTTGGACATCTCAAATTAGCATTTACCCAAATTTGGGATGAAATTTTCAACCAATGTTGATCATTTTGATTCTACTTTGCAGTTCAGTTTGGGAGGAGGGATGGAATTGTTCCACTGAATTTTTTTAAATTAATATATATTATGTTTTTGCTTCTTTTAAAATTTTATTAAGTACGTCTCTTTTTAAAATTTTAAAATTTCGTTTCTTATAGTATAAAAAATTGTGTCCGCCCCCCTACTTAAGAGCGAAAAAAGAGAAAAAAGAGAAAAATGATGGAAGTGGAGGGTTAATAGAAGAAGGTGATGGCAACCCAAGAAGAGATGATGGAGAACGAGGTCCCCATCCCATGCAGAGATCAATGTGGAAAAAAATTCGTAATATATATATATATATATATATATATATAGTTACAGTAATATATTTAATTTTTATTAGATAAAATAAGAATCTGATTTAAAAAATAGTATACAAAGATGTATTGTTACAGTTATATCCAAATGTTCAAGGAATAATTATATATTACATCAAATTTTTATCAATAACCCAAATCTTACTCGAACAGATTTCATCCAAATAAAAATCTGACACAACCTGACTCAAATCCCATTTTTAAAAATAAAAAAAATTAATTAAAATCAAATCAAATCATAATACACCGTATTTGGGCCAAATTCCCATTCTTTAAATATTAAAGTAAGGCTTAATACTAAAATAAGTGTCCAAACTATACTTCTATATCCAAATAGATGCTTAAACTATTTTTTGACTCATCCAAGTGTCTAACGTTACAAACGTTACCCATTTAGGTGCCCAGGTCGTAAAAAGTGTTAATTTTCCCGTTAAGTGACATGTGTCACAACATGATAATTTTTTTAAAAATTATTTAAAATAAAAAAAATAAAATTATATATTAAAAAAGAGAAAACATAAATTTGAAATAAACCCAAAATTTTGAAAACATTCATTTCAACCCCTAAACCCACATCATTCACCACCTTTTGCCTCGAATAAGCCCCACCCGACCTCCCCTCCCCCCGCCAACCAAAAGCCCTATGAAATCGTGACCGATTGACGACGAATCAGCATTTTGTCTCTCGCAAATCCTAGGATTAAAATCGCAATCCCACGTAGTTCCAACAACCAATCGACTGAAAATACGACGGCGTATGGTAGGGACTACGTCTGTGGCGATGGTCGTGGTTGGGAAGGGCGACGACAGTGGATTAAGGTTAGGATTTGAGATTTTGAGGTTGTTTTATAATATTAGAAAAGTTAGAGTTTTTTATAAATATAATAACAATTTTAATATTTTTAAAAAAAAATTTCAAAATCACCAGATTGTGACATGTATTACTTAATGGGAGAAATTAACGTCGTTGATGGCCCGAACATCTAAATGGGTAACGTTTGTAATGGTACGCACTTGAATGAGTCAAAAATAGTTTAGACACCTATTTATGAAAAATTGTGTAATTTGGACAATTATTTTGGTATAAACCCTTAAATTAATGAATTGAACACTGGGACACCATTACCAATACTTTTGAGGTTTTATACTCGTCTAATAGAGAATCCAATCTTGTTTGGTTCATGTGGCATTTGATTTGAAAGAAAAGGTAGAACGTATCAATTGGTTGCGTTTGGGGTCTATTCATTCTTGGAATTTTGTTTGATTTACTTTTTCATTCAATTGGTTGTGTTTTATTATATTGTGTAATATATTAGATTATTTAAAAAATTTAATTTATTATATTGTGTAATATATTAGATTATTTAAAAAAATTAATTTATTATATTGTGTAATATATTAGATTATTTAAAACAATTTAATTTATTATATTGTGTAATATATTTTCTTTTGCTTTAGTTATACAACGTCTTCAATTTTTATACTTTGGAATTTCTTGAACTGCACGTATAAAAATGGAAATTTGGCATTGGAATTAAAAGTTCAGTCAGCTACTCCTAATTCGGCGACTTGGACTTCAGGTTAGTAGGTTACCTTCTTCCAGGGCAACTAACATGTCCTAAAGGAGGGCAAAATCGTGATTTTAAGAACATGCATTCGAGGAAAATGGTGCTAGCCATCTTCTTTAATGGCAGCACAGTCAAAGAGGTGCCCTAAGCCGTGTCCTTTTTCCTTGATGCAGTCGGTGCTGTAGATGAGACCAAACGTATCTAGAGTTATTCGAGTTTGGTTCTGTTCATATTTGATTTGAATTTGAGTTCTTACCAATTTGAAGTGTACTACTTAATATATGGTTCGAAGAGTTTGCGAACAACTAAAAAAATAATATATTAAATTTTTATTTTTTAATTTAAAATATTAATAATATTAACATTTATATATTTTTATAATGTATAAAATATTCACGTACTTAAACTTCATGTTCAACTTTGAACCTTTTAACCTAATTAAGTCAAAATAATTCTAGTTAAAGCTTTTTCAAGCTCAAGAAAAATTTTAATATTTTATTTTAAATCAAGTTTAAAAATTTTAAACTCATAAAATTTTAATTCGTATCAATTAACTTTAAAATTTTCAAATGGGCTCGAGCATAATAATACTTAAATTTAACTCAAATTTGTGGCAAAATAAAATCAATGACGAGAAAAATTAAAGAGAGAGAGGGAGAGGGAGTGTAAAAAGTTATATAAAATGTCTTTTTGTGGATCATGATGAACTTGACAGTATTACAGTTTAAGAGAACATAAAAGAACAAATATTACTATATTGTATGGGAAATGTAGCTGCTGTAACAAAGGTCAAAGTAAAGACAGTTTCGATTAGGGGTAATGATTTAAGAAAAAGGAAAGGTCGATCAGAAACTCGTGATGGGATTTTCATTTTGGTATTTATATTTATCTTAATGTAGTTAGAGAATTATTATTGTGTAACAGAACAAAGTCAGGCATAGGCAGGTATAATTAGTGTTCCTTACGGAATTTACAGCTTCATTTTCTCGTGATCTTCCCTTTTATCTCTATTTTTTGGAGGTGTTTTTATATATTCCTAGTATTCTATGTTTTGCTTTTCTTAAAAGAGCTCCTTGTCACGAAATTGGGCATTTTCCTCACACTTTGGGCTATTTTAGCTATGTTGGGCCACACTTGGTCTTGGAGGTTGATAGAATAGTGTAGATTATTCTAGAACACTCAAGACTTGTACATATTCTAGAAGCATTCTAGAGTCTTCCATGTTAGGTAGGAAATTATAGAGAATTCTAGAGAATCTCTCCCTACCGTAGGATCAAGTCAATCTCCACCGTCCATTAAGGAGGTGGGAGGCTATAAATAGATGTAAAATCCTCATTTGTAAATCATCCAAGAGTTGTAAGCTTTCAAGCATATCAACAAGCTTTCTCTCAAAGTTCTTTCCTTTCTTCTTTGTTTCCTTGTCAATCCTTCCCACATTAGCACGAGTTTGAGTGAGGCTAACTTAACTATCGCGAGGGGCGAAAAAGGAGCTAAGGCCGCACAAGGCTTATTGAGAGATTAAGTACGTGACAGTTGGTATCAGAGCCAGTAAAGGCGTCAATATCGTGCACGTATCTTGTAGGAATAGCTGGGAACTCGAACAAGTCGACTGTTGCTGAGGAACGTGGGAGGAAAGCTGCACCCACCAACAAGAATAAGAAGAGGGACCAAAGTAAGGCCCGCGAGAGTGCTTCCTTAGAACCGCTGGTGGCGGAGTTTGGCGAAAGGCTGGAGAGGGTTCAGCACGACTTCAAGATGTTGGAGGACCATGTCTTGGAGCAAGTCGACACACTCAAAGGAAATGTCGAAGAAACCAACAACGAGGTGGAAGCTCGGTTCATACGGCTAGAGGATATGATCCAAGCCGTACGTGAAAGCATCGAGGGGATGCGGGAGGACTTGACGCTCTGCAAGAGAGCCGCCGTTAGCGGGGGTGCTAACAATGTCTCCACCCCGAGGGTCGAGTGCCCCAAGCCGCAAGGGTTCAACGGGGTGAGGGACGCCAAGGAAGTCGAAAACTACCTATGGCGGATGGAGCAATACTTCGAGGGAATCGACCTTAACAACGAGGCCACCAAGGTAAAGACCGTTGCCTTATATCTTTCCGATACTGCTATGTTATGGTGGCGTAGGAAACATGCCGACATTGAGCGAGGGGCTTGTCGGTTAGATACGTGGGATGAGTTCAAGAAAGAACTCAAGAAGCACTTATATCCCGAGAATGTAGTCTACGAGGCTCGCAAGAAATTGCAGGAGTTGAAGCAACGGAGTATTATGTGGGACTATGTGAAAGAATTCACAACCCTTATGCTTCAAATTCCCAATATGTCCGAAGAAGATCTCTTGTTCTACTTCATTGACGGACTACAAGGATGGGCCAAGCAAGAGATGCACCATCGGGACATTAGAACGGTTGAGGAGGCCATCGCCATTGTCGAGTCACTCGTCGACTTCCAACCCTACTCCCACACCAATACGGTGAAGAACAAGGATAAGTATCCAGCCAGAGGTGGGGGAGAACGACGGGAGAATAACCAAGGTAACCGAGACCGAGATCACCGAAGGCCACAAGCTAAAGAGGGGGATCGAGATCGACGTTCGGGTCGAAGGGACTACGAAGAGAAGAAAAAGGCCTTCGTTCCTAAAGGAGGATGTTTATTGTGTAAAGGGCCGCATCCGATGAGTAGCTATCCCAAACTTGGTTCATTGTCTGCCATCGTCGATCGTCAAGACATAGAGTCTCAAGCCGAGATGGGATCGCTCTAAGCTCTAAACGCCTTGAAGGCCAATTCGTTGACACCAACACCGAGTAATGGGCTCATGTATGTGGAAGCAGTGATCAACGATAAGCTGACAAGAGCCATGGTGGACACGGGAGATACCCACAATTTCGTGTCTAAAGACGAAGCCAACTGTTTGGGCCTAAAGTTCACTAGGAGCACAGGATGGCTCAAGACGGTAAACACACAAGCGGTACCACTCCATGGCGTGGCATGAGGGGTCGAGCTACGCTTAGGCACTTGGAAGGGCCAAGTGAACTTTTCCGTCATTCCTATGGATGACTTCAAGGTTGTTTTGGGGTTGGACTTCCTCCAACAGGTAATCGCTTTCCCTATGTCTTCCTTTAGTTTCGTTTGTATCTTAGAGAAAGGGTCTCCTTGCATGATCCCCATTGTCGAGGCACCGAAAAAGCAAGGTCGAGATGCCACACAACTCTCGGCCATACAACTTGGTAAAGGCATCAAGAAGGGGACATTACTTACTTGGCCATGCTAAAGGAAGATAACGAGATTGAGAAAACGGATGACCTACCATTGATCATCCGTGAAGTCTTAGAGGAGAATAAGGACGTGATGCCGCCCGAGTTACCAAATAAACTTTCACCAAGGCGTGAAGTGGATCACAAGATCGAGTTAAAACCCGGTGCCAAGCCGCCTGCCCTGGCACCCTACCGAATGGCCCCACCCAAACTTGAGGAACTTCGAAGGCAACTCAAGGAGCTAGTAGATATGGGAATGATTCGACCTTCGAAGGCACCGTATGGCGCACCGGTACTCTTCCAAAAGAAGCACGATGGGTCGTTTCGCATGTGTGTCGATTACCGGGCACGTAACAAGGTAACCATTAAAAATTGCTACCCGATCCCTTTGATTACCAATTTATTTGATAGACTTGGAGGAGCCAAGGTGTACACAAAGATGGACTTTCAAAAAGGCTACTACCAAGTTTGAATAGCTGAAGGCGACGAGCCAAAGACCGCTTGCATCACCCGATACAGATCGTACGAGTGGTTGGTCATGCCCTTTGGTCTAACCAATGCACCGGTGACGTTTTGCATGCTCATGAACAAGCTCTTCTAACCGTACTTGGACCAGTTCATGGTGGTGTACTTGGACGATATCGTGGTATACAGTAACTCCATCGGGGAACATGTAGACCACTTGAGGATTGTGTTCAAGATACTTCGAGAGAACGAGCTGTACGTCAAGAAGGAAAAGTGCACGTTTGCCACCGAGGAAGTACACTTCCTTGGACATGTAATCGGCCACGGGAAGCTATTGATGGACGAGAGCAAAATCAAGGCCATAACCGAGTGGGAGTCGCCGACCAAGGTAAGTGAGATGAGGTCATTCCTTGGTCTAGTAAATTATTATCGCCGGTTTATACAGGGTTACTCAGCGCGAGCATCACCATTGACGGACCTACTCAAGAAGGGAAAGACGTGGGAGTGGTCCGAACAATGTCAGGAAGCCTTTGAGGACTTGAAGGCAGCAGTTAGCCAATAACCTGTCTTGGTCTTACCTGACTTTACCAAGCCATTCGAGGTGCACTCTGATGCGTCCGACTTCGCTATCGGGGGAGTACTAATGTAAGAGGGGCATCCGGTAGCATTTGAGAGCCGCAAGCTAAACAATACCGAGAGACGGTACACAGTTCAAGAGAAGGAGATGACGACCATCATCCATTGCTTGCGGGTATGGAGACATTATTTACTCGACGCGCACTTCACCATCAAGACTGACAACGTGACAACGAGTTATTTTCAGACTCATAAGACGTTGTCACCAAAACAAGCTAGGTGGCAAGACTTCCTAGCCGAGTTCGACTATACGTTGGAATACAAGCCGGGCAAAGCTAACGTTGTAGCCGATGCCTTAAGTCGAAAGGCGGAGCTTGCTGCAATCTCTCTCTCCAAGGGAACCGTGTTGGAGCGCATCAAGGAGGGCCTTGAGCAAGACCTAATGACGAGAGAATTAGTAAAGCTGGATAGCGATGGCAAAACCCAACGGTTCTGGGTAGAGGACGGTCTACTCTACACCAAGGGACAGTGAATATATGTCCCAAAGTGGGACAACTTAAGGCGGGATCTTATCAAAGAGTTCCACGACACCAAGTGGGCTGGTCATCCAGGTCAAAAGCGCATTATGGAATTACTAGAGACAACATACTTTTGGCCCCATATGAAGGATAGTATGGAGCTTTACGTGAAGACTTGTCTTGTGTGCCAACAAGACAAAGTAGAGAACCGACAGCCGGCGGGATTACTCGAACCTTTACCAGTTCCCCAAAGACCTTGGGATTCAATCACCTTGGATTTCATTAGTGCATTACCCAAGTCCGAGGGATACGATTCGATCATGGTCGTCGTGGACCGATTTTCCAAGTATGGGACTTTCATACCTTGCCCCAAGGATTGTACTGCGGAGGAGGCTGCGCGAGTGTTTTTCAAGAACATCGTGAAGCATTGGGGCTTACCAAGGAGCATCGTCAGTGACCGAGACCCTCGATTCACCGGACGCCTATGGACGGAATTATTCAAGCTCCTTGGCACCAAGTTAAATTTCTCCACAAGCTTTCACCCTCAAACTGATAGATAGATCAAACGGGTGAACGCTTTGTTGGAATATTACTTGCGG
Organism: Hibiscus syriacus; assembly: GCF_006381635.1. Classification (NCBI taxonomy): domain Eukaryota; kingdom Viridiplantae; phylum Streptophyta; class Magnoliopsida; order Malvales; family Malvaceae; genus Hibiscus; species Hibiscus syriacus. Next base: position 10,782,817 of record NW_024062733.1, read on the forward strand.
CACTTCGTGAGTGCTAACCAACGAGATTGGGCAAAGTTGCTAGACGTCGCCCAATTCTCTTATAACCTGCAGCGGAGTGAAGCCATAGGTCGAAGTCCGTTCGAGCTTGTGACCGGATAACAACCGCTCATGCCACACACATTGACAATGCCACTTGACGAGGGCAAAAGTCCCAGAGCCACCAAGATGGCTAAATCATGGGAGGAGAACGTCGACATCGCCCGTGCATGTTTAGAGAAAGCGAGGAAGAATATGAAGAAGTGGGTGGACGAGAAGATGCGACATCGAGAGTTATCCGTTGGAAACTTAGTCCTTGTGAAGCTTTTGCCACAACAGTTCAAAGCTCTCTGAAGCGTTCACAAAGGACTAATACGGAGATACGAGGGATCGTTCTAGGTACTTGCCAAGGTGGGTAAAGTGTCTTATCGCTTAGACTTGCCAAGTACACTTAAGATTCATCCGGTCTTCCATGTAAGTATGCTCAAGCCATATCATGCCGACAAGGAAGACCTAAGCTGAGGGTATTCGCATCGAACACCTCCCGTAGTAACCAAGTCTTACGACAAAGAGGTGGAAACGGTGCTCACAAGCAGGACGGTCCGCAAGAGAGAGTCCCACCGCGTACCGAGTATTTAATCAAGTGGAAAGGACTACCAGAGTCTGAGGCAACATGGGAACTAGCTGAAGACTTGTGGCAGTTCGAAGAGCGTCTCAAAGCGTACGAGGCGACGAGGACGACGCCAGAATAGGTGGGGGAGAATGTCACAAAATTGGGCCTTTTTCCTACCCTTTGGGCTATTTTGGCTATATTGGGCCACACTTGGTCTTGGAGGTTGATAGAATAGTGTAGATTATTCTAGAACACTCAAGACTTGTACATATTCTAGAAGCATTCTAGAGTCTTCCATGTTAGGTAGGAAATTATAGAGAATTCTAGAGAATCTCTCCCTACCGTAGGATCAAGTCAATCTCCACTGTCCATTGAGGAGGTGAGAGGCTATAAATAGATGTAGAATCCTCATTTGTAAATCATCCAAGAGTTGTAAGCTTTCAAGCATATCAACAAGCTTTCTCTCAAAGTTCTTTCATTTCTTCTTTGTTTCCTTGTCAATCCTTCCCACATTAGCACGAGTTTGAGTGAGGCTGACTTAGCTATCGCGAGGGGTGAAAAAGGAGCTAAGGCCGTACGAGGCTTATTGAGAGATTAAGTCATTGACATCCTGCTCTTTAGGTCTTCGTTGTTGCTGCTTTGTACTTGGGAGTTCAAAATATATAACATAAAACTGTGAAAGATAGGTCATTTTTTATTCGATTTTGTTGTGTCTTTCTTTGTTTTTTGCAAGCGAGCGTGTATGGGCTAAAAGGAGAGACCTGGCATTTGAGGGTTTTAAAGAAAGAACTTTTGAGGTGATTGGGACCCAAAATGGGTAGTTTTGGGAGGGGTGGTGCAGTTAGGCAGTATATAAGATCAAAGATACCTCGTTTGAGATGGACACATAAACTTCACCGTTGTTTCATTCATGCCATCCAAAGGCTTAGTGGCCAACATAGTAAGTTCTTGTAAAGTCGCCGCCTAAATGAATTTCAATAGAGGAGAACCGAATTCGGTGTCCAATTTTGTTGAAAGTTATAATAGGTATAATTGCAATTTAATCTTTGCACTTTAGGGTATTTTCAAAGATTAGTCCTTTAGCTTCAACTATAAATACCCTTACCCATTTAGCTTCAAAATCATCCCAAAATCATTTCTTTCTCCTAATACTAGAGAGCTTTCTTGTGAATTGTGAGTGTTTTGTAAACACCTATAAATTTTCGCTCTTTAGTAAAAAATCTGCAGTAGTCCGGAGACGTAAGCATAATTGGCTGAACTCCGTTATCAATTACAGGATTATTTTTCCGCTTTTATTTTGAATTCTCACTAATCTAATTATAGGGAAATTACTTGTTTATTTCCTAATAACTAGTATCAAGAGCATTTGGTGGTGAATTTTGTCATTTTTTTCTGTGAGATTACTATTCACATGAATAGTAAATTTCGTGAATAGTAAACTATTGTCGACGATATGAATTTGTCAACGGAGGTATTCTAATGCACGGAGGTTCGCAAGAATTGTCAGAAACGATCCAAAAGAAGCCATATTCGAGTGGGAGCGATGGCTGCAGATGAAGGGAATGTGAAAATTGAGAAGTTCGATGGTGCGGAATTTGGCTTTTGAAAGATGCAGATTGAAGATTTTCTGTACCAGAAAAATCTATATCAACCTCTCTTAGGAAAGCAACCAGAGGGCATGAAGGATGAAGAATGGGCTCTTCTCGACAGACAAGCTATTGGAGTTATCCGACTGACGTTATCCCGCAATGTTGCTTTCAACATAGCAAAGGAAAAAACCACGGCAAGTCTTATGGCGGCTCTCTCCAGTATGTATGAGAAGTCATCGGCCTCAAACAAAGTTAACTTAATGAGGCGATTATTCAGTTTACGGATGGCGGAAGGGGCATTAGTGGCTCAACACCTAAATGAACTCAACACAATCACAACCCAGTTGAGTTCCATGGAAATTGAATTCGATGATGAAGTTCGAGCTTTAATTCTTTTATCACCTCTATTAGACAGTTGGAATGCTACTGTTACAGTAGTCAGCAGCTCGTCGGGAAACAATAAATTGAAATTCGATGATGTTCGGGATCTGGTATTGATTGAAGAAATTCGACGGAGAGAATCGGGTGAAGCATCAAGTTCCTCAGCCTTGCACACAGAGTATAGAGGGAGAACTTCATAAAGAAATTCAAATCATGGCAGATTGAAATCCAGAAGGAGAAAATCAAGAATGGGAAAGAAAGATTTTAACTGTTATAATTGCGACAAGAATGATCACTTTAAAAGAGATTGTCGAGCACCGAAGAAAGATATCGGCGCACAGGAATCTGGCAACATGATAGAGGAGACATGTGATGCCATGATTCTAAGCATCAACAGTCAGACTGAATCATGGATCTTGGATTCAGGGGCTTCTTTCCACTGCACTCCATGCAAAGAAATCATAGAGAACTATGTCAGTGGTGATTTTAGGAAGGTTCATCTAGCTGATGATGAAACCTTGAAGATTGTCAGAAAATGAGACATCCGATTAAAGTTGCCAAACTAGACCACTTAGAAGCTGAAGGGAGTGGGATATATTCTTGGCCTCAAAAGAAATTTGATTTCTGTAGGATAGCTTGATGGAGAAGGATATATGACAATCTTTCAGGCTGTGAATGGAAGATTACCGAAGGAGCACTTGCCATTGCTCATGGTAAGAAGACTGTTACTCTCAATGTAACCTCAAATTTAGAGAATATCATTTCAATAGTATATGCTATTGGAAAATCAAACCTATGGCACTAAAGGCTTAGCCATATGAGCGAGAAAGGGATGAAGACACTTTTTTCAAAAGGGAAGCTGACGGATCTAATGAATGTAGATGTCAAACTATGCGAAGATTGCATCTTTGGCAAACAAAAGAAAGTCAGTTTTGCAAAGATTGACAAGACACCCAAGACAGAAAAGTTAGAGTTAATTCATACTGATGTATGGAGACCATCTTCAGTTTCATCTCTTGTAGACTCACTATATTATGTCACCTTCATCGATGATTCTACAAGGAAGGTGTGGGTTTATTTTCTGAAAAAGAAATCAGAAGTCTTTGATACCTTTAGAAAATGGAAGGTCATGGTGGAAAATGAGACTGGTTTGAAAGTCAAGCGGTTGAGGTTTGATAATGGAAGAGAGTACATAAACAGTAGATTCAGAGATTTCTGCACAAACAATGAGACTAAGATGGAGACAATAGTTCCCATGACATTGTAGCAGAATGACGTAGTAGAGCGCATGAACAAAACTCTGAATGAACGTGCTAGAAGCATGAGGATACATGCTAGCTTGCCCAAATTGCTATGGGCTGAAGCTATCAACACTATAGCTTACCTGATCAACCGTGAGCCCTCAGTTCCTTTGGATGGTGGAATACCAGAGGAAGTTTGGAGCATAAAAGAAATAAACCTTTCACACTTAAGAGTGTTTGGTTGTATTTCTTATGTACACATAAATTCTCCTGAAAGAAATAAACTTGATGCTAAGTCCAACAAATGTATCTTTGTTGGTTATGGTGGTGATGAGTTCGATTACCAGTTTTGGGACTACGAAAATCGAAAGATCATTAGAAGTAGAGATGTCATTTTCAATGAGAATGTGATGTACAAAGACATGTCAACCATAGAATCAAGTAGCTCAAATACCAAAGTTGAAACAAAGGAATTTGCTGAGTTTGAGGTGATTTCTGGAAATGATGTTCAGATCAGTCCTAAAGCAGTTCCAGAAGAACCAAACACACCAGAACTGAGATGCTCCTCCAGAATTCCTAAACCAATCCAACGTTATTCGCCTTCTTTGCACTACTTATTACTGACTGACAATGGTGAACCAGAGTGCTATGATGAAGCAATGCAGGTGGAGGATTCAATCAAGTGGGAGTCTTTCATGAAAGATGAGATGGACTCGCTTATGTCAAATCAGACGTGAGAATTAGCTGAACTACCATCAGACAAGAAAGCGCTCCATAACAAGTGGATTTACAGGATCAAAGAAGAGCACAATGAGAGTAAACGCTACAAAGCAATATTGGTTGTCAAAGGTTTTCAGCAAAAAAAAGGTATTGATTACAATGAAATTTTCTCTCCAGTCATAAAACTGTATACAATCAGACTGGTTTTGAAAATTGTAGCTGAAGAAAATCTATATCTAGAGCAGGTAGATGTGAAGACAGCTTTTCTTCATGGTGATTTGGAGGAAGAAATCTATATGAAGCAACCAGAAGGCTTCATAGAAGCAGACAAGAAAAACCTGGTATGCAGGTTGAAGAAGAGCTTGTATGATTTAAAACAAGCTCCTAGACAGTGGTACACGAAGTTCGATAGCTTCATGAGTAGCAGTGGTTTTACCAGATGTCAAGCAGATCATTGTTACTACATCAAGAAGTTCGACAACAACTTCATTATTTTATTGTTATACGTTGATGACATGCTCGTTGCATGCTTAGACATGCAAGAGATTATAAACTTGATGAAAAATTGTCGGAGCAGTTTGCAATGAAAGATCTGGGCGCTGCAAAGAAGATTATTGGGATGAGGATTAATAAAGACACAAAGTCGGGGACTTTGATGTTATCACATGCTGAGTACATCAAAAAAGTACTCTTCAGGTTCAACATGCAAGATGATAAACCAATAAGTACACCTTTAGGTGTTCATTTTAGACTCTCCAAACAATAGTCACCAAAGACGAAGGAAGAACGTTCACACATGGTGAAGATGCTGTATGCCTCAGCAATTGGAAGTCTGATGTATGCCATGGTTTGTACTAGATTAGATATTGCTCATGCAGTGGGAATTGTTAGTAGGTACATGAATAATCCGGGCAAGGTACACTGGGAAGCAGTCAAATGGATCCTCAGATATCTGCGGGGTACCACAAACAAAGCACTTTGTTTCAAAGTTAGAGATACGGTATTGACAGGCTATGTAGATACTGACTTAGCCAGAAATGTTGACATCAGAAGGAGCACTACAGGGTACGTCTATACTCTAGGAGGTACTGCAGTGAGTTGGGTTTCTCAACTATAGAAGATAGTTGCTCTCTCCACAACTGATGCAGAATATGTCGCTGTTACGGAAGCTAACAAGGAGATGGTTTGGCTCCAAAGTTTCTTGGAAGAGTTAGGCAAGAAATAAGAAAACAATGTCTTGTATTGCGATGGTCAAAGTGTTATCCATCTAGCAAAGAATCCGTCTTTTCATTCCAAGACGAAACACACATACAATTGAGGTATCATTTTATCCGGTCTCTTCTGGAAGATGGGATTTTGAAACTTGAAAAGATTAGTGGAGCTTAAAATCTGACAGAAATGTTAACAAAGAAGGTGACTACAGATAATCTGAAGTTGTGTTCAATTTCAGTTTGCATGCTAGAATAACGAGACCAGAAATATTGTTGCATTGATCGAGGTGTGAAGACAGATTAAAATCAGTCTTCAAGTGGGAGATTGTAAAGTCAAAAAGGGGAGGCGACACCGCCTAAATGAATTTCAACAAAGGGGCACCAAATTCGATGCCCAATTTTATTGAAAATGATAATAGGGATAATTATAATTTAGTCCCTTACCCATTTAGATTCAAAATCATCCCAAAATCATTTATTTCTCCTAATACTAGAGAGTTTTCTTATGAGTTGTGATTGTTTTGTAAACACCTATAATTTTTCTCTATTTAGTAAAAGATCTGCAGCAGTCTGGAGAAGTAAGTATAATTGGCTGAACTCCGTTATTAATTTCGGGTATTATTTTTTCATTTTTATTTCGCATTCTCACTAATCTGGTTATAGGAAAATTACTCGATTATTTCCTAGTACTTCTCTGATCTTGTTTCTATCTTTTCAGCGATAATGGCTTTCGTATGTTTCTTACGCCTAAACTTGTTCTTCAACTGATGGATGTTAATGGACTCACCATTTCTCATGTGAAAAGCCATCTTCAGGTTCATCTTCTTCCCCCTTTCGATTTGTTTATCGTCTTCCATTTTCTCTTCATGTTTTGTTCCATTTCCCTAATAAACCAGATGTATCGGAGCAAGAGAAGTGATATCTGCAGACAAGGTATCATAATTGTGTTTTTCTACGCTCCTTTTCCCATATGAACTATCAGAAAAGATTTCTATACGTGTTTTTGGTAAATAGATCAGTTGGATGCTTCAGTTCATTTATTACTCTCTATTCCTAGAATGTACATAATTATCTGTTAATTTCTCAATGTTTTCTGCAACAAATTTGCAACACAAAAAATGACAACCTCATTTCTTTTATTCCCAACATGAATGATGCGTTCATGTTTGTGGTCTCCTTTAGCTTAACATGATTTGTTCGGCTTCTATGACAGATAATAATTCAACCCATCAAAGAAGACAGACTTTCAAGAAGCATGATGGTTGTATTGATGAAGAAGGTGACCATATGGGTTTTCACTCAGCTTGAAAACTCATTGAAGAAGAAGAAGAAGAATCAGATTCTCGTTACTGTTCACTCCCTCCTTCAAAAAGCTCAGCTTTCTGTTCAGCTAATAGGGTCATTTTGCTTCTAAAATTCTTTTTGTTAAATGTCCCATCTTTTTCTCTACACTAGAGCTAGAATGGAGACCAGCAGGAGTTCAATGTCTGATCAGAATCTGGAATGCAGCCACGGAACATGTGGGACAATGTCAAATCCGTACACTTCTGATGATTATCTGCACGCCATGGGAATAAAGGAAGGTAATGGGTCTGATCAGCAGAAGGGTCAATATACTTTCTTCTCCCAGCTGCCATTTGATCTTTGCAATTTCAACTCTTTCAGATATTTTGTAGAAAACATTCCCCCCTCTCTCTCTCTCTCTTCTCTCTCTCTCTATCTATATATATATATCCGATATCTCACTGATATTTGTCTTTGTTGTCAGCTTTGAGTGTAATGTTGGTTTTGCTGCCAAACCTTTTTAAAGTTTGCTAAATGGAAGGTTGAGCTGTTCAACCTGCATAAAGGAGGGTGCAAAATTACACAACTTTAGGGATATAATTGCCTTCTTCTTAGCTCAAACCCTATTTGCCTTTGCAACAGGTTCCCACACCAGTAACCACGACCCTTTTCCTTTTTGCCCCTCACTTTAGGATGATGCAAAAGAACTTTTGACATTCAAGATTAGGGGATTGAAAAATTGTCTCTATTAACTTTTTTTTTCCTTTTCCCCTTTTCTGGTTTCTTTTCTTTTTTGTCAGTGATGTATGAATGTAATGTTCTGCATCTTAAAGTTTAAAGAAAGAACGTTCTCTAGGAACGAGGGGGAAAAAAGGAAAACTGGATTGCACAAGTGACTATATATAAATCAAATTGAATTAAACTTAAGATTCTTGGGTTTTGCCTGAATTGCTTATCCCAGATCATCAAAAGCTTTGCATTTCAAGTTTTTAACCATTGCTGCTATTGAAATTTGAAACAGTGAATGGCAGAGGCCGTTTTATTCAACATAGCTGATGGAGGCCTAGGAAAGCTAGGCTACCTTGCTCTCCAGGAAACCGGATTGGCTTGTGGTGTCAAAGAAGAGCTTGAGAAACTGAAAAACACAGTTTCCACCATCTGAGCCGTGCTTCTGGACGAAGATCAGGAGCAGCAGGATGCCAAGAGCCATGAGGTTAGAGATTGGCTTGCGAAGCTTAAAGATGCAGTTTATGATGCAGATGACCTGTTGGATGATTTTTCAACTCATTTTTTGAAACGCCAAGTCCAGCGGAAAAGGGCAAAACCGGTCCGCTTTCTGTTTTCAGAAGTCAACCAAGTAGCTTACAATCTTAAGATTGGTCATAGAATAATGCCCTTAGGGAGAGGTTAGATGCAATAGCTGCAGATAAAACCAAATACCACTCTACGGATCGATCGGATGTAAGCGTACCGCTTGTGAAGGTCGAGAGGAAGCAGACACATTATTTTGTCCGAAAGGAAGATGTAGTTGGGAGGCAAGGTGACAAAGATGCAGTCATGAAAATGTTGTTGAATATGAACGGTGGGGATAATGTTTCGGTGATTCCAATAGTTGTGTCGACACAGTTTTTCACCCGACGGGGATTTTCTTTTTGAAAATCGTTTTGAAATGTGAGGAGTCGCCACAAATAATTTAAGGTGAGATTGGAACACCATAAAAATGTGTGATTTTAATAAAAATATTTTATTTTAATAAAATTATTTTATTTTGATAAAAATATTTTATTTTGATAAAAATATTTTATTTTAATAAAATACTAAGTTTTGGGACATGCGAAAATCCAGAAATCATGTTCGGGAGTCGGTTACGTGTGGAGAAGGATTAGCACCCCCACAAACGCCCAAAAATTAGTACCTAGTTGATTACTCTATATTTAAAATTAGAAAGTTTGAGTTCGATCTTTATTTAACTTAAAAATCATTAAGGATGCAAAGTTGAAAAGGGTATTTATTTATCGAGACCGATAGCATCGCCCCCGAGCGTAAATGTGGGAGATCAGCTATTGTGCCTAATAACCGAATATTGCCTCGTTTTTAAAAGGAAAAAAATGACGCGGTTTTGAATAGGATGTCTACCTATTTAGGGAATCACCAGTAGTTATCCCGAGCGTGATCGCGAGAGATATACTATTAATTCCTTAAACAAGTGAACAGTGCATTTGATTTATAAAAATAATGTTGTCAAATAAAATTTATTCGTCCTAATTATACTAAAATAAATTAAAGTTTTTTCTAACTTACAGTGACAAAGTATGACAATTGAAGAACCTAGGGGGGGCTTAAATCTAAAAAGTGGTTCTAATATTAATCCTATTTAATTTTAATTAATTATTGAATCAAATAATCGAGATAGTCCCTCGAGCGTTTACGCGAGGACCAACTCGAATTCTCCCCTAAATTAAAAGATTGGTTTGAAATCTAAGCTAAAATGGAGGATCTATTTAACCTATTTAATTATGTCAATATTAAAAGTCTAATTGAAGTTTGGGGATTAAAAGGATTAAGATCTAAAGTACCGAGTTCTAAAAGATTTAAAAGTTAGAGACCTAAATTAATAATTTCTAAAGTTAGGGGGCTAATTAAAATCTAATTATTACTTAACTTATTACACTAAAATTTTTAGAACATTTTAATTATTAATTAATTTTATAATCGAGTAATCGAGCATGTTATGATAAAACTCAACTCGGATTACTCCCTAATTAAACTAGAGTGTCGTCCTAATTGCTAAGTTTGTTTCGAATACTAAATATAAGAAATAAAACTATGAAATATTAAAACAATTAATAAACATAATAAAAATAATAAAAACAACAAATAAATAATAAAAAATAAAGACAGTAAAAAAAACATAAAATAAAAATAAATGAGGACCTAATTGCATAAATATAAAATTACTAAACTAAAAGACAATAAACTAAACATTCAATAGGGACTAAATTAAAATTAATATTAAGGTAAAGGCTAAGAATAGGTAATTATATTATCATATACTCTCAATGTAAGATATTATTATAAACTAATAAAATGTGTTCGATATATTCATAAATAAAAACATGTAATGTGTACATAATATAATATAAGTAATATAAGATATATTTAATAAATGTAAAATATAGTGTAAATATAGTAAAAACATATCACAATATTTAATGATAATAAAATAATAGAAAGTTTAAATATATACATACATATACATGTAAACATAGGAGAAAAAAGAAAGAAAAAATCCTTAGAAATAAATGAGCATAGAAAAAGGAATCAAAACTTAATAAATAAATGTATAATAGAGTAAGTTAATGCAAATGTGAATTATGATAGAAAGTAGATTTAAAGTAATTACATGCAAAATAAAAGAAAAACTAAAATAAAATAGTAAAGAAACAAAGGATAGTAAATCAAGATGCTTTAAAAGGAAATTTAACTAAAGAGCAAAAAAGTCAAAGGAAGCAAACGACAAAATTAAAGGAAAATAAAAGGTTAGAAAAATTATAGCTAATTAATAATGAAAAATCAAATAAACAAGGAAACAAGATTAAAATAAATTAATAGGATTTCAAATCCAGTAACCTAAAAATATAGATGTGAATGGAGTAAAAATTAATTAAAAAAAAGAAAGAAACAAATCAGGAAAAGATAAAACAAAATAATATAGAAAAGAAAAAAGGAAATATATTAAACGATATGGGAAATCAAATACACAACTAATTAATAATGAAAAGTTAAATAAACAAGGAAACAAAATTAAAATAAATTAATAGGATTTAAAAAAACAAATCGAACGGAATATTACAGTAAAAAATAAACAAGCAAACCTGAGGACCAAAATGAAATAAAAAAAACAGAAGTGTGAAAATAAAAATAATAGAAAACATGAGCAATGGTGACTTAAATTTAATTACGCGGAAACTATGGAAGGCAAAAGTGCCAATAACAAAATATTAGAAGGCAAGTAAATGAAAGTGCACGGTCTAGTAACCGAACTGTAAAACTCGGCAAAGGTCGGATGGCTTGAAAGCAAATAAACCAAACATTAATATTGAAAAATAAAAATGGTAAATAATGAAATTAGGACATTAATTTTTAAAATAACGAAATTAATAGTGATTAAAATGGACTCGGGTAAAACTAGAGAGGACCGCGCATGTGGTTAGACCACTGAGACCAAAACGCCCAACATCAGGTAAAAACGACGTTGTCTCGTGTGCTCGGGCAGGTTCCAAAACGACGTCATTTCGGCTTGCCCTTAAATAGGTAAAACCCCCTTTTTCTCATTTTTCTTTTTCTCTCTCTCTTCAATCCCAAATATCTCATTTCTCTCTAAAACAACCCCAAAATCGACGATGAGCACCACCGTCGGACACCGTATCGATCACCGTCGGTCGTCGTACCTCCGTTGCCTCTGGCGGTCGTGCAGAACCAAAAAACACGGGTATGCTCTCCTTGACGTTGGGATCTCAAATCGGGCCACAGTTTTGTGAGATCTGGCGCCCATCCCCGCGAAAATGGTCGGCGACCTTTCGGTTCTTCAGTGTCCCGATCTACTCCGTCAGTCATTGGATCAAGCTAGCTCTGAGGTAAGACATTCCCGAGGGTTCTCTGAGCACTTTCACCGTTCAGATTGGGTGATGGAGGCCCCCAACGCCGGTCTCCGTTTTAACCAAGAGGTAAAACCCCTCCTCCTCCTTTTCATTTTCCTTCGAATGATATGAAAAAAAATACCATAAATAGTTTGTTTTTAGGTTTGATGGAAATAGGAAAATGAATACTAGTAATACTAAAAATAAGAAAATTTTCTTGTAATTTAAAACTTTTTATTTGTTTCGAATAACTAACGGGAGAAATCCCTTTCTACAATGTTCTTTGAATGCTAATGGAAAGGGGATGAAGAACCCCTCAATTACATTGTTTTCAAAAAGGAAAAAAAACCCCATTGTTTTACTTTCGTTCCCCCTTTCCATTACACTGATTTGGATTTTTTATAACCCATTACATATGTAAAAAAATAATGAAAAGAATTACTTGTTGGTGGATGTGTTGGACCAGGGCATGGGCAAATACATGGGGCTACTCGGTGGAGGCAGTTTTACGTGGGCATGGTATGGCCTTGGCAATGATGATTAAAAAATGGTGCACACAAGTAGGGATAAGGGCACAAGGGAAGACCACTCTAGCTCAACTTGTGTACAATGATGAGAGAACTATGAAACATTTCGAGCTGAGGATGTGGGTTTGTGTTTCTGAAGTTTTCGATGTGAAACCATTGTTGAGAAGATTTTGGAGTCTGCTAGTAATTCCAAGTTCTTAAATTTAGGGATGGATTCCTTGCAAACTCACATTCGGAGAAGAATCGATGGTCAAAAGTACTTACTCGTGTTGAACGATATGTGGAACGAAAATCGATAGAGGTGGAAGAATTTGGCGAATTTGTTGATGAATGGTGCAATAGGTAGCAAGATCATTGTCACGATGTGCGCTCAAGTGGTTGCTTCCATTACATGCACAAACCCACCTTATATGTTGGAAGGTCTTCGAGATGACATGTCTTGGTCCTTGCTCGAAAAAGTGGCATTTAAAGAAGGTCAAGAGCCAAATGATTCAAGATTAGTAGCAATTGGGAAGGACATTGTCAAAAGATGTACCGGTAATCCCCTCGCCATAAGGACTATTGGCGGCGTTCTATATACCAAAGTTACTGAAATCGAGTGGATCTCTTTGAAAGAGTGTTGACGATAACTCGAAACGAAGATGATGTGTTATATGTGCTGAAGTTAAGCTATGAACAACTGCCACCATATTTAAAACAGTGCTTTTCTTATTGTTCATTGTTTCCTAAGGACTACAAGATAAACAAGCAGATGCAGATTTCACTTTGGATTGCAGAAGGGTTTATACAATCATTGTAGGGAGTTCAATGCCTCCACGAATTGGTGGATGAGTATTTCATGGATCTTCTTCAGCGGTCCTTTTTTTAAGATATCGAATACGATGATTGGGGCAATGTAATAAGTTGCAAACTGCATGGTCTCATGACCTTGCTCAATTAGTTACAGGAAGTGACATCACCATGGTAGATTTGGATTGTAAAAATATATGTGAAAGAACCCATCATGTGTCATTCAATGCTGAGTTAGATTCATCCTAGAAAATCCAGACCCCTTTGCTCAACATGAACAAAATATGGTCATTTATGCTTCCCAGGCAACCTGTTCATCGTGTGATTTTGGACAAGGTCGATCATGATACAATCATTTTAAGTTTGAGACGTTTGCGTGCACTGGATCTACACAATACCAGTCTTCGCATTCTGTCGAGCTCCATCAGTAAGTTGAAACATTTGAGGTATCTTGATCTCTCCAAGAATGAAGTTATAAAAAAACTCCCGAGTTCGATTACCGAGTTGCTTAATTTTCAGACACTGAAATTTTATTCTCTCAAGAGATTAAAAGAGCTGCTGAGAAAGCTAAGAGACATGATCAGTACTAGGCATCTTGAGACTGGTCAATGTACTGGTTTGACACATATTCCATCTGGGATTGGCAACTAACTTCTCTTCAGACATTAACACGATTTTGTAGGCACCGTGTCGGTTGAAAAGAGAAATGGAGGCATAAAAGAATTAAAAGACCTAAATGAGTTGAGGGAAGAACTAATGATAACAAAGATGGCAAACTTGAGAAATGTTGCATCAGAAAGCAAGGAAGCAAACTTGAAGGGGAAACAACACCTTGAGGTGTTGACATTAGATTGGAGCCAAGAAATTACTAAGCATATAAGTTCCGAAGAAGATGAAGCATTGTTGGAAGGTAACCAGCCACATTTAAATCTTAAAGAGTTCCATATTTATGGATATCGAGTTCAAAGGCTCCCGAATTGGATGAGTTTCAACTTATCGTTGCTACTCCCGAACTTACTCGAAATTACCATATGGAATTGTACCAAATGCTTACATCTCCCTTTATTCAGTCATCTTCCTAAGCTTAAGGTACTTAGGCTTGAAGTGATAAATGCTATCGAGTACGTTGAAGATAGCAGTGTCAAGTCTTCGTCGTCTTTATCATTCAAGGGCAATTCGTTGAAAGAAGGAACAAAATGTAAAGATTTCTTCACTTGCCTAGAGGAATTGGTGTGTTTTGATATGTGAAACCTGAAGCAATGACATAGGGAAGACTCTGTAGTGACAAATAATAGCAAAACAATAACAACAACATCCCCACAAAGGCCATTGCAGTAGAAGGAATCAGTGCCTTCATTCCCTAGTCTTTCGAAAATTAAAAATCAGGATTTGCACCAACCTGACGCATATGCCATTGCATCCTTTTCTGGAAGAACTGGAGCTAAAGAATGTGCCTGCCAAGCTTTTACGATGTTCGGCAATGGCAGCAGCAGGAGCGAATTTGGGGCATCCTTTATATCTTTCCATGCCGAAGGTTATGCACATCGATGGTATCGTAGATTTGGTTTCATTTCCAGAGAAGGGGTTTTATTATCTCTCGTCTCTTCAGCATTTATCCATACAAAACTGTCCTCATCCAGCATGCCTAACCAAGGAAAGCATGGAGAGTTTAACATCTCTTTGGTTTGTCGACTTTTGTTGTTGCAAAACGTTCGAGTCACTATTCAAAGGGTTCAAGCATCTAACATCCCTCGAAGAGCTCAAAATCAAATAGTGCCAAGAGCTCGATCTAGCAACCGATGTGGAAAATAATATCATGGAATTGCAAGGCCTCTTGAGACTCTGCATGTTGAAAATTGGTGACATGTCGAAACTAAATTCTCTGTCTGGGGGTCTACAACATGTCACAACGCTCACGTACTTGCATATATCAAATTGTTCGAATCTGAAGGCGTTACCGGAATGGATTGACAAACTGACTTCACTTCAAAGATTTGAAATCCTTGACTGTCCTCAGTTGGCATCATTCCCACAAGCATTGTGCTCTTTGGAAGCATTGAAGTACTAGAAATTTCGAGCTGTTTAAAGTTATTCGATACAGGCCAAATCAAAACAAGAAAAAATTAGACATTGGTTACTCACATACCCGAGATTTTCATTGATGGGAAGAAAATGTTGTTGAAAAGTCAAGCCACTTGCTAAAACTTTCGGTGGCCAAAACTTTCGGTGCAATTGACACCGAAATTGTTGAATTTTTGGCATCGTAAAATCATAAATTTAGTCCCTATACTTTAGGGTATTTACAAAATTAGTCATTAAACTTCAACTATAAATACCCTAACCCATTTAGCTTCAAAACTATCCCAAATCATTTTATCTTTCTCCCAATACTAGAGAAATTAAAGAGTTTTCTTTAGAGTTGTTTTCTCTTTTTTATCAAGAAAGAATTGTCATTGTTTTCTCTTTGTTAGATTGAGAGAAGTTGTAATTCTTATTTTCTCATAGTGAAATTCTTCTATATTTGCCCGTGGTTTTTAACCTATATTATTTAGGGGGTTTTAACGTAAAATTTGTGTCTTCTTTACTTTCATTTTTATTTTCTCAAATTATCAGTTGTGATTTTTCTCTATCCGATAACCGTATTCTACAACAATTGACATCAAGAGTGATAACTCCATAAAAAGACTTAATTTCTAGTTTTTTCACTTAAGTTATTGCTCGTCTAGACAAAGTATGCACTGCATTTTTAGTTGCATATAGGTTATATTAGATTGTGGTGGATAAGTTTTGCTTAGGAAAGATTTATTTGGTTTGACTGATGCTGTTGAAAAGAAAGGGTTGTTTGGGTTGTGTTTGTGCAGGGATCCTACAGAGGAAGAACATTTCAGTTGTGACAATGTAAAAGTGCAAAGGCCAACGGAACAGACGAGAACGTGAGGAACATATTTATCTCACCGAGGCAGGATTTATTTTAGGAAGTCTGAAGCAGGTGTGGTGAAACCGCCTATATCACACGCTAGCTGGATGACCTACTTCACGTGCAAGCAAGCCTCAATTATTCTGACAGCCGCTAGACACCTTTCCTTTTTAAGTCTGGGTAATTAATAACGGCTAGTTAAGGAAACTCCAAAAGTAGACAAAGACCTAGGAGATGTTTCATTATAAATAACCAACTGTAGCCGCCAAAAAAAAGAGGAGGGAAGAAAAAGAGAGAAGAGCTTTACCCAAGGCATGAGCAAGCAACTGCAGTGCTTTCCCACCGTCTACCCACTAACCTTTCTTGGTGTCCTCCATAGTCAGATGATAGCAGAGCGGTGATCAGACCTCGAGAGAGGGTGATCACCAAGGCAGACATGGTGCTGATCAGGATTGTAGTGACAGAGCCCCCAGTTTTGGGAGTCATTTTTCCTTTGTTTTTATCTATTATCTTATTTGGGGTTGTATGAAACGTTAAATCTTGGATGATCTTTGATAGCACTATGAATTCTTTACTTGGTGTTAAACTTTGTTTTGCCTGAACAATATTTTTATATTTATGAATGATTAATTATGTTTCACTTATGATTGTTTTGCTCATAGTTTAAATATTTTACCTTAGCACTGTAAGAGCATCGAGAGATAGCCTTGAGTTTTAGTAAAACATGTCTTGGCACTGTAAGAGCATCGAGAGACAGCATTGGGTTTTGGTAAAACATGTCTTGGCACTATAAGAGCATCAAGAGATAGACTTTTGTCTAGATAAGTGATTCTTAAATTCGAGAAAATTAAGATAGATCAACATGAGCAATGTAATGAATCCGGGATGGTGAAGTTCTAACTTGTCTACCTTAGAGATAAGGACTGAGTTTCAAACAACTAAATGGGATAGATGCTAGAGTAGGAGAGACTACGTCTATAGTTAACGTTGAGAGGTATTGCCATAGCAACCGTCTAAGAATACCTAGTAATCCTGTCAGATAATTTTAGTGGGTCATAATAATTCATTCTAAACTGAGAATAATTGTCGTCAAGACAATAGTTTAGCATAAGTGCTCTGTGACACGTCTGAATATGTGAGGTTGTTTGCATTATATTTAAACCATCACTTGTTTTGTTTTATTAGTCTGCATATTAATTTTTCCTCAACCAAACTTTTCTGAAATCATTGAATCATTTTTCTTAGTTCATTAACATTAGTTCTTAGGATAATACTTAGTAGGAAATAGCTTGTGACATTAGCTCTAGTTATGGTGAAAATATATTTCTAATCCAATCCTTGTGGAGATGATACTCACTCACTACTATATTATTTGCATCGATTGTGTATACTTGCACATATTTGTTTACCTTAGCATATACATTTACAAGCGATCAAAATTTTGGCGCCGTTGCCAGGGATTGGCAACTGACGAAATTTTTAGTCATAACAAGTTCTTTTTGTCACTTTATATTTACTTAGTCTAACGTAGTTTTTACTTTTGTAGGTTTTAATTATTGCATGACCTTGAGATATTTTGGTAAGCCTTTGGAACCATTTGACCCTAAAATCAAGCAATCACTCAGACAAAGGTTGTGCACCCAAAGAACCAGAGAAAAATCAAATCAACTTAAAATGCAACACAACATGGGAGATTTAGGAGATCCAGATGCAGGTATCAATCTTCAAGTTGCAAGGCCAAGAGCAATACGAGATCATTTGAACCCTATTTTTGACAATCTCAATCCAGGCATAGTGGCACCTGAAATACAAGTCACTCATTTTGAACTCAAACTGGTGATGTTTAACATGCTAAAATCTATCGGAAAATTTGGTGGTTCACCCAATGAGGATGCTAGGCAACATGTGCGTGCTTTCCTTGAAGTATACGATTCATTTTGGAAACAAGGGGTACATGAAGATGTGCTCAAAATGAAGCTTTTTCCTTACTCCTTACGCGATAGAGCAAGAGCTTGGCTCAACGGAGTTCCTTCCGGCTTAATGGAGTCATTGGCAGATTTATGCAAGAGCTTCTTACTGCGATTCAATCAGCCCAATATGAACACTCAACTTCGCAATGATATTGCTAGTTTTCACCAAGGAGATGATGAATCAATGTATGAATGTTGGGATAGGTATAAAAGCCTACTTCGCAAATGTGTTAACCATGGATTCACGATTGGACGCGAGTGGTAATATTTTATAACGGAGTCAACGCACCAACTCGAATGATGCTAGATGCCTCAACGAATGGAACCTTACTAGATAAATCACCGAGGAAGTTTTTGACATCCTCGACAAGATAACAAATAATGATTATCAATTTCCAAGTGCAAGATTGGGAACTAGTATAAAAAACATCAGGAGCATATGAATTAGAAAGTAAGGATTCGGTAGCAGCTCAACTTTCGACCATAACCAATATGTTGAAAAATTTACAACGTCCCAATGAGGTAAGAGAAGTTAAGGTGACCAATAATGTATTCCTATTTTGTCACAGCAATCATCATGAGAATGAATGTCCTAAAAACCATGAGTCAACCAATTTTGTGGCCAACTACAATTGGAACAATAATAACCCCTATTCGAACACATACAATCTTGGTTGGAGACAACACCCAAATTTTTCTTGGAGTAATCAAGGGAACAATAACAATCAAGCCGCAAATTACAGGCCACATCAAAATAATTCTGACCATCAAAATTTTGAATCAGCATCATCAGCAGCCCTGGCAGAACAATAAAGGTATAACTTCTTCCTCTAATACTAATTTGAATACTAATTCCTTGAAGTTATCATTGCAAGAATTCATGGTCTCAACAAAAGATTTCATGGCTTCCACAAAGACCTTGATGCACGAACATTCTGCAACAATTAAAAATCAAGGAAATTTGTTACAAAGCTAAGCAACACTTTTGTAAAGCCATAGTTCATCTCTCAGAGCGTTGGAGAATCAAGTGGGACAAATTGCTATGGCATTACATTCTCGCCCAAATGGAAATCTCCCTAGTGATACTGAAGTCACTAAGCATCATGGGAAGGAGAAATGCAATGTACTTACGCTAAGAAGTGGAAACAAGTAGACCAAGATGACAAGTTTGGGGGAGAACACCTGAAAAATCCTTAGCGTAACACAACTAGTTGATCAAACTGAGAATGTTGAACGAGAGGAAGTGCCTGAAGAGAAGAAAAGAAGTGAATGGTCAGAAGAGCATCGACCAGATAATAATAAATTCATGGACAAGGCCAGCGATTACTCAGTACCATCAGCAGTCGATGTGAGACCTCCACCACCGTTCCCTCAACGGTTAAAGAAGCATGATGATGAAATCTAGTTCAAGAAATTTGTTGATATTTTGGATCAGTTGTGTATTATTGTGACCTTACTTGAAGCCATCGAGCAACTGCCTTCCTAGTATCTTAAGGAAATTGTTATGAAGAAACCGAAGGTAGAACGTGTTGCCACGGCAACAGAAATTTGTTTAGCAGTTAGCAAACTCCCACCAAAATAAAAAGACCATGGCAGTTTTATAATACCATGTTCCATTGGTAATGACTTCATAGGATGAGCTCTTATTGATTTGGGATCAAGTGTAAATTTGATACCAAAGTCCATATTTATGAAGCTAGACGGGTATCATGCCCACCCCACATTGGTCATCCTACAGTTGGCTGATCGGTCTTATGTGCGACCCGGCGACAGAATAAAAGACGTCATAGTAAAGGTGGATAAATTTATATTTCCAGTTGATTTTCTTATCCTGGATTGTGAAGCCGATGAAAATGCACCAATTATTCTGGGATGCCCCTTGTTAGCCACCGAGAGAATCCTTATATATTGTGAAAAGGGAGAATTCACCATGAGAGTAGGCGAGCAAAGCATCACTATCAATGTATTCAACTCTATAAAATATGTGGACTATTCAGAGGAATGACAATGCCTTAATAAGATTGAAGAAAAGACAATCCTTGGATCCTTGGACGAGGTGAATCCTTAAGGCTCGATGAATACAGTACTTTGTACCATGAACCTACAACCGAGATACATGAAGTAGAAAACTTTGGCCCATACGAACTATTTTTAGAAGACGATCCTGAAAATCATGGCCTCGACCACAGGAATCTGAACAATGAACACCCCGAAAATGATTCCAATGCAAGATGTGGATGAAAGACAAGGGACCAATCGAGACTGTTATGAACCCTTAGATTATGATGAAGTTAAATCTTATGAGTCATCTTCACAACATGCACCAAAATTGGAACTTAAAATGTTGCCATCACATTTGAAATATGCTTATCTAGGAGTTGATGAAACTCTACTAGTGATAATTTCTGCCAACCTAACCTTCGAACAGGAGAATAGTTTGTTGAATGTTTTGTCACAACACAAGAAAGCTATAGGATGGATGATGATAGACTTGAAAGGAATCAGTTCGACCATATGCATGCACAAGATCAATCTTGAAGATAGCCACAATACCTCAATGGAACCCCAAAGATGGCTCAACCCGATAATAAAGAAGGTAGTTATGAAGGAAATTATAAAATGGTTGGATGCGGGAGTAATTTATCCTATATCCGATAGTTCATGGGTTAGCCCAATACAATGCGTACCAAAGAAAGGTGGTGTGACTGTGGTTAAAAGCGAGCATGACGAGCTCCTCACCACGAGAACAGTGACGGGATGTCGCATATGCATTGATTACATGAATCTCAACAAAGCCACCAAGAAGGATCATTTTTCTCTTCTTTTTATCGACCAAATGTTGGATAGATTAGAGGAAAAGCATTTTACTACTTCCTCGATGGATACTCGGGGTATAACCAAATTGCTATAGCACCCGAGGACCAAGAGAAAACAACTTTCACGTGCCCATATGGAACCTATGCATTTGGACGAATGCCGTTTGGACTGTATAACGCTCCAGCTACATTCCAAAGATGCATGATGGCAGTCTTTTCAGATATGGTGAAGAGTGCATGGAAATATTTATGGACGACTTATCCGTCTCAGGTGATGATTTTGACCGATTTCTCTACAATTTATCCAATGTGTTGAAACGCTGTGAAGAAACCAACCTAGTACACTTAAATGGGAAAAATGTCATTTTATGGTAATAGAAGGAATAGTGTTGGGTCACAAAATTTCATGCCATGGCATCGAAGTCGATCAAGCCAAGATGGATGCAATTGCAAATATTTCCCCACCTACTAATGTGCGAGGTGAACGCAGTTTCCTTGGACATGCAGGCTTCTACAGGCAGTTCATAAAAGACTTTTCACAAATTTCTAAACCCTTATATCTTTTGCTTCAACAAAATCATCCATTTGAATTTACTAATGATTGTTTGAATGCCTTCACAGATTTGAAGAAAACGCTTTCGGCAACATCAATTGTTATCCCACCAGACTGAAATGAACCATTTGAGCTCATGTGCGACCCTAGTGACTATACAGTTGGAGTAGTGCTAAGGCAACGAAAAAGTAAAATCTTTCATGTTATCTACTATGCGAGCCAAACTCTTAATGATGCACAAGTGAACTATACCACCACTGAAAAAGAACTCTTAGCAGTAGTATTTGCATTCGATAAGTTTAGGCCATATCTAATAGGCACTAAGGTAATTGTGCACACAGATCACTCTGCCATTAAATATCTGATTAATAAAAAAGATACAAAGCCTAGACTAATTCGGTGGATATTACTACTGCTAGAATTTGATTTAGAGATCAATGATAGAAAATGTATAGAAAATCAAGTGGAAGACCATTTGTCTAGGCTAGATAACAAACCTGATTGTCCTGACATCACATAAATTAAAGAGGATTTCCCAGATGAGAAAATATTATTTGTCACGGCTGCACCGTGGTATGCTGACATAGTTAATTTTCTTGTTAGTGGTATTGTTTCTCCTGATTTATCTAGCCAAGGCAGAAAGAAGTTTCGACATGATGTGCGACATTACTACTGGGATGAACCGTTTCTATTCAAGCAATGTGGAGACCAAATAATCCAAAGATACATTCTAGAAGAAGATAAGCAAGATATCCTACACTAATGCCATTCGTCACCATATGAAAGGCATTTTGGTGGAATGAGAACAACATCAAAAGTGCTTCAGTCAGAATTTTATTGGCCAACCCTGTTCAAGGATGCACATGAATTCTATAAGTCATGTGATAGATGTCAACGAACAGGAAACATCTCGAAACGGCATGAGATGCCATGGCAAAATATTATAGAAATATAACTTTTTGACGTATGGGGAATAGATTTCATGGGACATTTCCCATCATCATTCGGAGATTTGTATATTCTTCTGGTAGTGGATTATGTGTCAAAATGTGTGGAAGCCATCGCAACACCTAAAAACGATTCCAAAACGGTGCTAAAGTTTTTGCACAAAAATATATTCACCCGCTTTGGAACACCACGAGCTATAATTAACGACGAATGCACACATTTTGACAAAGAATTGATTGCCAAGGCACTGAAAAGATATGGAGTACGACATATGATAGCTATGTCATATCACCCTCAAACGAATGAACAAGTCGAAGTATCGAACCGGGAGATTAAGTAGATCCATGAAAAGGTTGTCAACCCAAGTCAAAAAGACTGGTCGCCAAAGCTAGATGAAGCACTATGGGTCTATCGCATAGCATTCAAGACACCGTTGGGAATGTCCCCGTTCAAGTTGATCTACGGAAAGGAATGTCATCTATCGGTCGAACTTGAACATAAAGCTTACTGAGCCATCAAAAAGATAAACATGGATGCCCAGCTTGCTGGAGAAAAAAAGACTCTTGTAGTTGAATGAGATGAATGAATTTAGAGCACATGCATACGAGAATGCCCGCCTATACAAGGAGAAAACAAAACGATGGCATGACAGAAAAATATTGTCGAGGCAATTTTATTCTGGATAACAAGTACTGCTCTACAATTCACACCTTAAGTTATTCCCAGGCAAGCTGAAATCAAGATGGTCAGGACCGTTTATCTTTCACCAAGTCTATGACAACGGAGCAATTTAAATTCAAAACCAAAACGATGTTTACATCTTCAAGGTGAACGGGCAGAGACTCAAGGAGTACAAAAGAGCCTCAGTCATGCGCGATAAACCGACATCATTGGCACATGATGCCCAAGAATTTGCTTTACTTAATTGAGCAAATATTAGTTACCCAGACAACGAAAATCTGAATTCTGTACATAAATAAGTTAAGTTATTTTCTACTTTAATCCGTTTTATTTTATTATTTTCTTCTTTCTTATTATAGGCAAGCAAGGAACACGTGGCAACATGTGGAGTTGAAGCATGCATGAAAGAAAAAGCCCTAGGGTACACGGGTTTGGCGGTAGAATAAAGAGGGAAATAAATCTTTTATCCCTCTTTATATCTAATCGTATATTTCTCATTTAATGAGAAATCATTTCCCCACCATAAAATAACTAAATTACCCTAAAACCACCAATCACTTTTCCAAGAAAAACTACCCAACCTCTTATTCTTCATCGTTTTTTTCTCTCTCTACAAACAATAAAATCTTTTCTTTCTCTCAACAATACCTCCCCATCGCCACTACTAAATTTAGCCAAGTACAATGGTGAGAACAAGGAAAACCCTAGCACAGAGTTTTGAACATTTCCAAACAGACGAAGCAGAAGCACGCTTCAAAATTTTTCATAAACGCCAAGTATACTTGGAAGATAGATTCGTTTTCCCAGCCGAGGAAGAGGAGCCGTTTGGATCGGAGGTGATGGACGTGATAAAGAAGCATAACTGGGAAAAGTTTTCTTGCAATCCCAAAGCTGTAGCACCGGCGATGGTATAGGAATTTTACGCTCATATCGAAGACCCGTCTAATTACACAGTTTATGTTCAAGGAAAGCTCATTCGATTTTCCCCCTCTGCACTCAACCTATATTTCTAAGTTGGGGAAAGTTGAAGAGCAACACAAAATATTTGTGGCAGAGGCCGATCAAGAAACATACATCGGCGTACTACTGGATCTATGCTTCGGGTGGGCCAAGTTCGAAGGGAATGCCCCTACGAGGAAAAGAGTAGATCGCAACCGCACGTGAAATTGTGGAACCACTTTCTCAAAGGCAAACTGATGCCAACGTCTCACAACACCACTGTCCTCGTGAAAAGACTACTACTCTTGCACTCAATCATATACGGGAGGAAGATTGAAGTTGGAGAACTTATTTTCGAGCAGATCCATGACTGTGTCAAGAGGAATCGAGGTAATCTTCTGTTTCCCAACTTGATAATCGTATTATGCAAGAAGAAGAAGGTTCATGAGGATCACTTTGAGGATTTCATTAAACCAAAGGAGGGTATTACTGAGAAAAATGTCCTCGAGCTGATGAGTCTCAATGACGACGACCCATAGGAAAGTTTGGAGCGAGGAGCAAAATTGGTTACTGCTGCTAGAATGGCTATTACGGTCACGCACACTAGAGAAACGCGTGAAAAGATCGGTCGCCTGGAAGACCACATGGAAATTTACTTCAAGTATGTCAAGGCTAAGGACATGCAACTCAATGTCTTCTTCAAGGAGTTTTTCCCGAACACAAACATCAGACTACCGACCTTCCCCGTTGTCATCCTCAAATACAATGTGTGTAGGAGCACATACCATGCCTCGACATCGCATGTAACCTCCAGAAGTTCCCCCAAAAGTACTCGTTGATATGTCACCACTAGCAACTCAAGTACCACCTGTACCAGAAGAAGGCCAAGGCGAAACAGAAGAGTTCTTGAGTTCCTCATCCTTTTCAACATTCGAAAGTAGTGATGATACTCCGCCCCACTTCTTCACTGACAAAGATTTCACACCAGCACCGAAGCAACCTGAGCATTATCCCATTCAGTCCCCTGTTTGACCAACATCGCCAGTCCCGACAACAGCTCCTAGTCCAACACCAGTCCCAGCACAACCAACTCCTATGACCGAGCAATCCACTCCAGCACGAGCCTCGACCAACAAGAAACGCTACAAGAGAATGACAGGTCGTATACTTCATCCGTCTCCTTCTCAACCTGCAGTAGTAGACTTTGGATCGGAGAGTCCCTCTCCTCCTAAACGACGCCGAACGAGGGCGTCCAGTCAAGCCACCCCACCACAGTGAGTCTTTACTTTAGTTTTGCATCTGCATATAACATCATGTAATTTAGTTTTCATGCATTGATGACAATGCATCCCTCAATTTTGGGGGAGGTATTGTACCATATGCTGCTATACTTTGATATAAATCAATTGATGATAATTGGTTGAGAATTTTGGTTGTCATGATATAAATAGATTGAGATTATTGTTAGGAATAAATTAGGGATGCCCAATGATGAATGCAAAATTTTATTGCCTAGGCCAGAATTATTGTTAAGACTGTCTAAAGAAGAGAACCAACCCTAGGCTTGGTTCCTTGAAATTTATAAACACGATTGTAAGTTGTTTTTGCTCTAGGTAATCTGTAAAATTTTTAGGAAAGAACTTTCTATTTGTCGAGGCTTCAAAAATATTCTAAGGGTAAAGTGGAAACTCTCTAGTGTTTAAAAACTCGAAAATACACAGGGACACTCCTCCGTGCAAAGGCATGTACAAGAAAAAAAAACTCCAAAAGAAATTAAGAGTAGCCAAAGCCTATGAGTGAATGAAAGTAGTCCCAGGATGACTCTGCCCGACTAGCTTGGGGGTTGAAGGTATGCTCCCTTTCACCTAGAGTGTGGAACGGTAGGTGTGATGAGCTGACTCCCCTATAAAAAAATGAACAAGGAGAATAAAAGTTGATAAATAACTACGAGTATAAACTAAGCCTGATGAATAATTTGTTGCCTTGACAAACCAGAAGTGCTTACTTTAATTTTTCTAATTACCTCTATGCATAGAATGGTTACAATCACGCATACACAATAGAAAGGGATCCTGACTAGGGAAGGGACTTGACTGATATGACTATCAACATGTTGAGGCCAAAATAATTTTTGATGAGGGTTAAAATCTCAAACCATATGATTTTCTTAACACTGCTTTGCCATGACAATTTTAATTCTCTTCTAGCTATTATCCATTTCTTGAAGACAAGCAATAGTTTAAGTTTGAGGGTGTGATAACTCCATAAAAAGACTTAATTCCTAGTCTTTTTACTTAAGTTATTGCTCGTCTAGACAAAGTATGCACTGCATTTTTAGTTGCATTTAGTTGCATATAGGTTATATTAGATTGTGGTGGATAAGTTTTACTTAGGCAAGATTTATTTGGTTTGACTGATGTTGCTGAAGAGAAAGGGTTGTTTGGGTTGTGTTTGTGCAGGGATCCTATAGAGGAAGAACATTTCAGTTATGACAATGTAAAAGTGCAAAGACCAGCAGAATAGATGAGAACGTGAGAAGCAGATTTATCTTGCCGAGGTAAGATTTATTTGAGAAAGTCTGAAGCAGGTCTGGCGAAACCGCCTATATCACAGGCCAGCTGGATGACCTACTTTACGTGCAAGCAAGCCTCAATTATTTTAACAGCTGTATTTTGTTTTTAAGTATGGGCAATTAATAATGACTAGTTAAGGAAACTCTAAAAGTAGACAAAGACCTAGAAGATGTTTCCTTATAAATAACCAGCCGTAGCTGCCAAAAAGAAGATGAGAGAAGAAGAAGAGAGAAGAGCTTTACCCAAGGTGTGAGCAAGCAACTGCAGTACTTTCCCACCATCTACCCACCAACCTTCCTTGGTGTCCTCCATAGCCAGGTGATCACCAAGCCAGGCGCAGTGCTGATCAGGATTGTCGTGACAGAGCCCCCGGTTTTGGGATTCGTTCTTCCTTTGTTTTTAACTCTTATCTTATTTAGGGTTGTATTAAACGTTGAATCTTGGATGATCTTTGATAGCACCATGAATGCTTTACTTGGTGTTAAACTTTGTTTTGCCTGAATAATATTTTTATGTTTATAAATGATTAATTATGTTTCGCTTATGACTATTTTCCTCATAGTTTAAATATTTTACCTTAGCATTGTAAGAGCATCGAAAGATAACCTTGGGTTTTGGTAAAACGTGTCTTGGCACTGTAAGAGCATCGAGAGATAGCCTTTTTGTCTAGATAAGTGATTCTTAAATTCGAGAGAATTAAGATAAATCAACGTGAGCAATGAAATGAATCTAGGATGGTGAAGTTCTAACTTGTCTACCTTAGAGATAAAGAGTGAGTTTCAAACGACTAAAAGGGATAGATGCTAGAGTAGAAGAGACTACATCTATAGTTAACGTTGAGAGGTATTATCATAGCAACCGTCTAAGAATACCTAGTAATTCTGTCGGGCAGCTTTAGTGAGCCATAATAATTCATTCTAAACTGAGAATAATTGTTGTCAAGATAATAGTTTAGCATAAGTGCTCTGTGACACGTCTGAATATGTGAGGTTGTTTGCATTATATTTAAACCATCACTTGTTTTGTTTTATTAGTCTGCATATTAATGTTGCCTCAACCAAACTTTTCTGAAATCATCGAATCATTTTTCTTAGTTCATTAATATTAGTTCTTAGGATACTACTTAGTAGGAGTTAGCTTGTGACATTAGCTCTAGTTTTGGTGAAAATATATTTCTAATCAAATCCCTATGGAGACGATACTCACTCACTACTATATTACTTGCATCGATTGTGTATACTTGCACAGATTTGCTTACCTTAGCATATACATTTACAAGCGATCAAAGAGCCAGATTAGAGTGTGTAATATCTACTTATTGTCTTTATGGTTGCCACCAAAAGGTGGATCCTCCAACATAAGAAAGTAAGAAGGTGTTACCTATTATTTGAAGGTTCCAGAAAACTATTCATGATAGTGAAATAGTTGGAGCTATCCGTAATAGAAGCTATGTCAATGAAATTTGATATTGAAAAATTCAATGGGAGAAATTTCTCATTGTGGAAATTGAAGATGAATGTCATCCTAAGGAAAGACGTGTGTCTAGCAGCTATCAGTGAAAGGCCGGTAGATTTCACAGATGACAACAAATGGATCGAAATGGACTGAAATACTATGGCAAACTTTCATCTAGCATTTGCAGATAAAATATTGTCAAGCATCGAGGAGAAGAAGACAACTAAGGAGATATAAGATCATCTCACTAAACTATACGAGTCCACATCGTTGCACAATAAAATTTTCCTTAAGAGGAAATTGTACACTCTCCGTATGCCAAAATCTACTTCAGTGACGGAAAACTTAAACACACTGAACACTTTATTTTCTCTGCTTACATCCTTAAGATGTATAATAGGAGAACAAGAACGTGCTGAACTTATACTTCAAAGTCTACCTGATTTGTATGATCAACTTATCATCAACTTGAGAAATAGTAATGTCACCAGTCTAGTCTTTAATGACGTAACAGCTGCTATTCTACAAGAAGAAAATCGGTGCAAGAACAAGGAATACAGACAAGTGAATCTAGAACAAGCAGAATAATTGACAACGATGAGAGGGAGATCAACAGAATGTGGCTAAAATAGCAGTCACAAACATGGTAGATCGAAGTCGAAAAGCAAAAAAAATTTAAAGTGCTATAACTGTGGAAAGAAGGGTCACTTGAAGAATAATTGTTGGAGTCTAGGTAAAAACTCTAATCCACAAGGCAATACCACAAACACTTCAGATGATGGAGATGTTCTATGTTGTGAAGCGTCAACCACCGTGGAAGGTAGAAAGAGATTTGCATATATATGGCTCATTGATTCGGGAGCAACATATCACATGACCTTAAGAAGATAATGGCTCCATCATTATTATCATGTCTCAGGAGGATCTGTGTATAGTTGCAATGATCATGCCTTAGAGATCGTTGGCGTTGGAACCATCAAATTGAAGATGTATGATGGAATAATTAAAGTTGTTCGAGATATGCGGCAAGTGAAAAACCTGAAGAAAAATTTATTATCCTATGGATTGTTGGATAATAATGCAAGAAAGATTGAAACACGAAAAGGAATCATGAAGGTGTTCCGTGGAGCGCTTGTGGTGATGAAAGGTGAAAAGATAGCAACAAACTTGTACATGCTGAAGGGAGAGACTTTGTTAGAAGCAGAAGCCTCTGTTGCCTCATGTAGTTCAGATTCTGTAATGTTGTGGCATCAGAAACTTGGACACATGTCAGAACAAGGAATGAAAGTCCTTGTGGAACAAAAGCTACTTCCAGGCTTAACAAATGTCTCACTTACTTTGTGTGAGCATTGTATAACAAGTAAGCAGCACCGATTAAAATTCAACAAGTCAAATTCTAGAGGCAAAAGTGTTCTAGAATTGGTTCATTTTGACGTATGGCAAGCACCAGTTACATCCCTAGGCGGAGCAAAATACTTTGTCTCGTTTATTGATGAGTACTCTAGGAGATTTTGGGTGTTCCCTATTAAGAAGAAGTCATACGTGTTTTCAACTTTCAAAAATTTCAAAGCGCGGGTGGAACTTTATTCTGGAAATAAGATCAAGTGTTTCATAATAGATAATGGAGGAGAATGCACAAGTGAAAAATTTGATGACTTTTGCAGGAAAGAAGACATCAAAAGACAGTTCACAGTGGCGAACACTCCTCAACAAAATGGAGTGGCAGAGCGGATGAACAGAACCTTGCTAGAAAGAACAAGAGAAATATTGAGGGTTGCAGGCCTAGAAAAAACATTTTGGGTAGAAGTAGTCAATACTGTTTGTTATTTGGTGAATCGAACTCCATCAACTACAATAGAGCTGAAGACACCAATGGAGATGTGGACTGGTAAATCAGCTGATTATTCAAACTTCCATGTATTTGGGAGTATTGTGTACGTGATGTACAACTCCCAAGAAATTTCAAAGTTGGATCCAAAATCCAGGAAATGCAAATTCTTGGGGTATGCTGATAGAGTAAAGGGGTATTGCTTGTGGATCCCATTGCCCGCAAAGTGATCATTAATAGGGATGTTGTTATCTTAAGCTACAAAGAAAAGAAGAAGATGGTAGCATTGAAAAGTCAGAGACTACATAGATACATGTAGAAAAAGAGTTTGAACAATGAGATTCTTCTGAAGCAGAACCAAAACATGATGAATAAGAACCAAAGAGTTCTGAAGCTCCAACAACTCGTTAATCAAATCGTGTGAGAAGACCTCCCAATTGCCACTCAGATTATGTTATAGAAGGAAATATTGCATACTACCTTTTAACAGAGGACGGTGAGCCATCAACATTCCAGGAGGCAATAAACAGCTTAGATTCTTCACTATGGATGTTGACGATGCAAGAAGAAATTGAAGCCCTTCATAAAAATAATACATAGGACCTTGTGTCATTACCAAAAGGAATGAAGCCATTTGGGAACAAATGGGTCTTTAAAATCAAGCGAAATAGTGATGATCAAATTGAGAGGTATCGTGCAAGATTGGTGGTCAAAGGATATGCTCAAAAAGAAGGTATTGATTTCAATGAAATATTTTCTCCTGTGGTTCGACTAACAAGAGTTCGAGCAATCTTGAAAATGTGTGCTACATTGAACTTACATCTAGAGCAGTGTTAAAGCAACTTTTCTTCATGGAAATCTTGAAGAAGAGATTTATATGCTCCAGCCTGAAGGTTTTGAAGAAAAAGAAAAGAAGAACTTGGTTTGCAGGTTGAACAAATCTCTGTACGGTCTAAAGTAGGCGTATAAGAGATTATATTCTTTTATTATGTATATTGGATACAACAGACTTAATGCAGACCCTTGCGCCTATTTCAAGAGGTTTGATGATAACAATTTTGTTATATTGCTGTTGTATGTGGATGACATGTTGGTTGCATAACCCAACAATGATCATATTGAAGAATTGAAGGCGCAACTACCTAGGGAATTTGAAATGAAGGACTTGGGATCAGCAAACAAGATTCTAGGGATGCAAATTCACCGAGATAGAAGTAATAGGAAGATTTGGCTTTCACAAAAGAATTACTTGAAGAAGATCTTGTCAAGATTCAAC
Organism: Hibiscus syriacus; assembly: GCF_006381635.1. NCBI lineage: Eukaryota > Viridiplantae > Streptophyta > Magnoliopsida > Malvales > Malvaceae > Hibiscus > Hibiscus syriacus. The sequence goes on from NW_024062733.1 coordinate 10,813,765, forward strand.
ATGCAAGATTGTAAGCCAATTTCTACCCCTATTCATATTAACTTCAAATTATCCTCCAGTATGAGTCATAGCAGTGAAGAAGAGAGGATGGAGATGTCTCGAGTATCGTATGCATCAGCAGTGGGAAGTTTAATGTTCGCTATGATATGTACAAGAACAGACATTGTACAAGCAGTGGGAGTGGTTAGTCGGTACATGACGAATCCAGGCAAAGAGCATTGGAACACAGTAAAGAGAATCCTGAGATACATCAAAGGGACCTCAAATGTTGTATTATGTTATGGAGGATCAAACTTACTTATCAATGGGTATGTAGATTCTGACTATGCAGGGGATTTGGATAAAAGTAAATCTACTACAAGATATGTGTTCAAAGTTGCTGGTGGAGCTGTAAGTTGGTTTCAAAATTGCAGTCATTTGTGGTTATTTCCACACCAGATGCAAAATATGTAGCAGTTACACAAGCCAGTAAAGAAGCAATTTGGTTGAAGATGCTATTGGAGGAGCTTGGGTACAATCAAGAGTATGTCTCTATGTTTTGTGACAGTCAAAGCGCCTTGCATCCAGCAAGGAATCTAGCATTTCATTCAAGGACAAAGCACATACGAGTTCAGTACCATTTCATTCGTGAAAAGGTGGAAGAATGGACGGTAGATATGCAGAAGATCCATACCAAAGATAACATAGAAGATTTTATGACGAAGGCGATCAATGCCGATAAATTTACTTGGTGTTGATCCTCTTGTGACCTGTCAGAAACGTAAGCAACATGATGGTACAAGGTAGAAAGAATGGTGTGAAGATATGATTGTTCCAATCAAATCTTCAAGTGGGAGATTGTTGAAAAGTCAAGCCACTTGCCAAAACTTTCGGTGGCCAAAACTTTCCGTGCAATTGGCACCGAAATTGTTTAATTTTTAGCATGGTAAAATAATAAATTTAGTCCCTATACTTTAGGGTATTTATAAGATTAGTCCTTAAGCTTCAACTATAAATACCCTAACCCATTTAGCTTCAAAACCATCCCAAATCATTCTAGCATTCTCCCAATACTAGAGAAATTAGAGAGTTTTCTTGATAGTTGTTTTCTCTTTTTTATCAAGAGAGAATTATCATTATTTTCTCCTTGTTAGATTGAGAGAAGTTGTAATTCCTATTTTCTCATAGTGAAATTCTTCTATCTTTGCCCGTGGTTTTTACCCTATATTATTTAGGGGTTTTCCACGTAAAATTTGCGTCTTCTTTACCTTCATTTTTATTTTCTCAAATTATCAGTTGTGATTTTGCTCTATCCGATAGTCGTATTCAGTAACAAATGTGACCTCAACTGATATTATACATAGGCATAATTATATGATATAGTTATAAAATTAAAAATAATATTAAAGATTGTATTAAACAGATATATATGTTGAAATTTATTAAAAAACGTAATATTATTCATATAATTAAACTTATTAGATTGACTTTAGTTAGTAAAAGGAGACATTATTATCTCTAAAAAAATTAAATTCAAAGAGTTGTATTTATAGAATATATAGACTGTCATAATGTCATTTACTAAAAAATTTTGAACATATTTCCTTAAAGTTTATTTTAAAGAATTTATTGATGATGACGATGATGATCGGAGGTCGATGAATATGGATATAGTGGAGTGTACTGATGATGGTGTGTGGCAAGTGCAACGATCACTAAAGGAACAACAATAGCTACTTAGGGTGAGAAAGTGAGAAAACGAATTTTTGAATGGATTCAATTTAAAACTTAAAAATTATAAATTTTCATTTTACCCATTAGGTACCTATCACCTGTAAGTCAATAAAAATAAATTATTTTTATTGACTAATTTATTAGAATTAAAATCAAATCAAATTATATTAAAAATAAAATTAAAATCAAGGACTAATTTATTAGAATTAAAATCAAATTAAATTAAGTGTAAAAGTAAAGTACTATTTATTATTATGTTAATTTTTTAAATTATCACATCATCTTTAATAGTTTTTGATAAAAATAATTAATTATTATTTTTCAATTGAAATGATTGTTTTATAATTTTTATAATTAAAAGAAGTAAAAAAATATTTTAACATATTTTTGTCTATACAATTGACAAAGAAAAACAACCAGCCAGTGGTATAATGAAGAATAAATTTATTGTAATTGATACTTTTGATTAGAAAAATTGGAGAATAAGTGCGTTCAGTACTTAATAATATATTAATGCAGACATAAAATAATCATAAGGTAGATTATATGTTTAGTGTTTAAATTATTATTTTTGTTTAATTTGAATTATTTAATAATTATTTTTTTAAATTGTATCTAACATTATATTCTAATTTCTTTTTGGTTATATATCATTAATAATCAAATATTTCTTTTAGATTTAGTAATTAAGATAATTAAGATGAATATTTCTTTTCAGATATGATCGACCTACATAATATGAAATACTGTAAATTATATGTTTAGTACTCTAACTATTATTTTTGTTTTATTTTAGTAATCTAACTATTATTTTTTTTAAATCATGTAGAACATTAAATTTTAGTTTCATTCTGATCACCCGTCGTGAAAAATATAATAAAATTGCTGACATTTTTAAATTTTTTTTTTAAAAATGATGAGACATTATTTTATGGTGACATATTAATATCATCATATAGTTTATCGTATAAAATATTTTTTTTAAATTTTTTTAATGATGTAGTATTATTTTATGGTGATATTATCTTACGGTAAATCAAAAAAATAAAATCAGAACCTAATATTATATATAATTTAAAAAAAAAATTGTGTGACGAAGGAAATAAAAATTCTAATCGAAGTATTGAACATATAGTTTATCGTATAAAATAATAAGTGTGTTTAGTACTGAATGGTAGTATATCAATGCAGACATAATATAATCAAAAGATTCAAAACTGAGATTACATTTAGAAATAAAATAAAATAAATGATAAGTGGTGCGGATGAGGGCCCACTCGGCCAAGTTGCACGTTTCTCTCTCTTCGATCCCCTTCGATTCTTTTAAGCATCAGCAGCTCAGAATCGAAATTCTGATTCATTCGATCAAACACAAAATAAAAAAGAAAGTATGAAATCAGGGTCGTTGTCTGTTGATGGCGTCCCCGCGAGCATTACCAAGGTTTCACAGACGACGGTGTCCTCCACCTCCTACGGCGGTTTCAGCTCGCTCTCCCCGTCTTCTTCCTACCTGTGACCCCTCTTCTACCGCCGCCGGTATGTCTCCCCCCAAAGCTTCGAATCTCATCCGCCGAGCTTCTTTCCTTTTCACGCTCCTCACTCTTTCCGTTTTGATGCTTTACACCGTTACTGATTCCATCCGCTTCCTTCGTTTCCCCTCCGCTTCCAGTTTCGTTATCATTTTCCCTTCCTATATCAATTACGTTCCTTCTCCGGTTTGTTCTCTTCTCCTTTTTCTTTCTATTTTTATTGCATGCATAATTTCCTTTTGGAAAAATGGTTACTTGGGAGTAATAAACTATTCAGCACATTGGTTTAAATTAAGAACCCAGTTGGCTTATTAATTTTAAAGTATTCCTAGATTGATTGGTAGGGCTAATGCTTATTATAGACTAAGGATTCAGTTATAATTTTCTGGAAATGAAACTTCTTAGAAGTTTATGTAGGCTTGGTGGCATGTAGATTCTTCTTTTATGTAATTCATTTTAGATAGTCGATTTTTAGATATGGATACTTAATTTGTATATTTGTGTTTAGTGCTCTTTAGTGAAATTTACTCAAACAGCTTGAACAACTAATCTTTTATCGATTTAACAAATTTCATATGTGCTAAATTTAAGGTTAAAGATACCCTTAATGGATGATGAGATGTAAACTACAGTGTTTAGCCGCAAAAGCAATCCCGGGAATATCCCTGAATATTTTTCACATTTAAAGTTGTTTACCTGCAGGACCCAATGCAACATCTTGAAGAAACTTTGAGGAATGCTTCTATGGGGAATAAGACTGTTATTTTAACTACATTGAATGATGCCTGGGCAAGTACCAATTCGGTTGTTGACCTTTTCCTCAAGAGTTTTACGCTTGGAGAGGGCACGCATTGGCTTTTGAACCATTTGGTGATTATTGCCTTGGATGAAAAGGCATATAATCGTTGTCAAGTTATACATAAGCATTGCTTTTCTCTTGTCACCGAGGATGTTGATTTTCAACAGGAGGCATACTTTATGACCCCTAACTATTTGAAGATGATGTGGAGAAGGATTGATTTCCTACGTTCTGTGCTTGAGTTGGGTTATAGTTTTGTTTTCACGGTATCTTCTTTTCTCTATTTTGGAAACTTGATGTCATTAGTTTGACCAAGTTTGTCCAGTTTGTGGTTGATATGACTGTTTTTGTTTTAGAATTGATGATCTTTCTCGCTTGTGTAGCTTGATATCTTACTAAAAGATTCATTGTTATTGTGGTGCATATTATCTTTTCTAAACATAGTCAATGAATGCAAGATGCTAGATTCAGTTTTTGAAACCAAATTGCTTTTGGAATTTTTTGAGTAGTTTAAGCAGTATTAGAAGCTCTTGCTGTTCAAATAGTCAGAAGAAAACCTGTTTTGCTAAGGGATGCACATCATATGAGCTTGTGGGCAATGTTGCAGCCTTACTGACTGCAGGAAATGCATAATGAAAAATCAACAAAATAATAGATATGGAAGCTCCTAGAGCCATAAATAATAGATCAGGACTTCCTATAGTTTCATTTAGAGCTACAAAATGGAGGCCTTTTGTCCGAGAATACCCTTTCTGCTGAAAGACCAGTCTTCTGTTACAAATTTTTGAAGAACACATTTTACTCTCTGTATAAAATAATAAATAAAATGTAAATCTTAGGACCCTGTTAATTTTGTAGATTAGTGGTTAGAATGTCAAAGCAGGACTATGGTCTGTCTTCTTGACCCAATACTGTTAGGATATGAGGTGAGTATTAACAATATTTTTGCACTGACAAGAGTGTTATTCTCTTTTCTTGCAAAGTTGCATTCTGTTGTGTGCTGTGCCGAGTCCGTTTCACTATTTACGTTAGTAGAAATAGACTAGCTTAAGATACGGTCTCGTCTAACATGTTGATACACAAAGGAGGAAGAAGGATAGCAGGGATTGTTAGGTGGCTACAATCATATCCCTCTAGATGCAGTCTTGTCTTCGATGTTCTTAGCTTTTCTCGGTTATATTTATGGATGTTATTCAATATAATGAATCTTATGAAAATTGCTTATCTGCACTTTTAATGCCTTTTTCATCATTGGTTAATCTCCAGGATGTTGATATCATGTGGTTTAGGGATCCATTTCCAAGGTTCTTTCCAGATGCTGATTTCCAGATTGCATGTGACCATTTTGTAGGCAGTCCAGATGATCTGAATAACATGCCCAACGGGGGCTTTAACTATGTAAAGTCTAATAATCGGTCAATAGCATTCTACAAATTCTGGTATGATTCACATGAAACTTATCCCGAATATCACGATCAGGATGTTCTCAATAAGATCAAGCTTGATCCTTTCATCTCAGACATTGGACTGAAGATAAGATTTTTGGACACTGCTTATTTTGGTGGTCTTTGTGAACGTAGTAAAGATTTGAATTTAGTATGCACAATGCATGCGAATTGCTGTTATGGTATGGATAGCAAGCTTCATGATCTCAAAATCATGCTTCAAGATTGGAGAGCTTTCATGTCACTGCCGCCGGATCTGAAGAATGAATCTGTTATCTCCTGGAGGGTTCCCCAGAACTGCAGGTACTCTTGCTATCTAATCTTGCCACCCCTTTTTCCCCCTATCATACCATGGCATTTATAAGCTTCATATAATATGGAACCTTTTCCTTAAAACGGTTTCGTTTTTACTTAACTACGTTGCAGTCTCGATTCTTTACGCCATTTTGATTCACCGCCGTCAGAAGTGATTGTTGTTGACCAAGAAGAAGAGCAAGAGGACGAAAATTGATTGGAATTGTACATGTCTTTAAATCATTTATTGGCAATAGATATTGAGAGGGTAAGCTTTCTTTTTCCTTTACACACACTAGTTTGATGATAGTGACCTTATACTTCCCAGTCGTTTGCATTAGCATATCATAAACATTATCACTTAATCTACTTGTTACGGTTACCAGATTTTCGTTTTAAGAGTCCAATAATATGTCAAGTAGTCTTTTTCGGATATCGGAAGTTAAACAAAGGCCCATTTGGGGTAAATCCTTTCAACCCAGTTTGCTACATTCGCAAATAGCATAATTCAAACTTTTAAATTTGGGATGTTACTGTACGAACAGGGAGAATGTTAAACTGATGTTAGTTAGATGATTGGGTCGATAATAAAAAGTTGTTACGGTCGTTTTCTGTTAGTTTTAACAATCTGATTCCCTTCAATGCTACCAGTTTTTTAGGATCAGTTGAACTACAAAAACCCTTGATGGCCTTGGTCCAAACCCACATGAGGCCTACATTTTTTGTTATTCTCAAAATCAATTTTATGTCGGGTAAACTATATATTTAGTATTTAAACCATCAATTTTAGTATTTAAACTTTCAATTGTTTTACAATCATATCTAATGTTTAGTTTTCATTTCATTTTAGTACACCGCCGTTAAAAACTTTCATTTAGTACCTAAACTATCAATTTTGGTCCGTTTTAATATTTAAACTTTCAATTTTTTTTGTTTTCAAAGATTAACGTTAAATTTTGAACGGGATACTAAATGAAACAAAAATTAAAGTTTTTAACGGTGGGATACTAAAATGAAACAAAAATTAAATTTTGGGTATGATTTAAAAAATGATAGTTTAGATATTAAAATGGATCAAAATTGATATTTTAAGTACTAAACATGTAATTTACCTTTTTATGTTTTGCTAAACCTTAATTCCGTCGTCGGTGTTTTCCTTGGTTAAAATTCCATGCACTCTACATTTTAATGGAAACCTCGAAGGAAATACACAAGTAGAAACCTCGAAGGAAATACACAAGTAGTCCTTATTACGTGGTTCGATTATGACTACAAATTCGGCACTCTTCTTTTGTGTCACTAATTGGTAAGTTATGAGTAGGGGTCGGAATAGGCCAGGTCGGCCTACAGGGGCCTACGGCCTGACCTACATAAAGCTTGGCCTGACCTGGCCTATTTAATAAAAAAGCTAGGCTCAGGCATTTTTAAAAGCCTATTAATTTAAATTGGCCAGGCTTAGGCTTATTATTAAGCTTTATAAGCCTGATAGGCCGACATATATATATATATGCTTATAAATTTTATTGATTTATCATGCGTTCGGTGATGCCAAACAAGGGCAAGGGATGGGAGTTGCTGTTGGGCATGGTGTGGCGTGGGGAACATCAAAATATGAGAGCTGCTGTCGGGCAAGCTGCTTGCGTGGGAACAACAAAGTATGGGCGTTGTTGTTTGGCTCACACAAGTTTTATCGAATAAGATATTATATTCATGCATGTTGTGAACTTGTGATTCTGATTTTGCATTATAATTGGACACACAAGTTGCAAAATATTAATATTATAATTGGACACAAACAAGTTGGATTTATTGGAAAAGTGAAATAACATGCGTAATGGAAATTGGAGAAAGTTGAAACATAATGGGGTCATGTTAGCTCAGGTTGTGCATAACTTTTGCCTCTTCCAGTTGCAGTTAAAAATTAAGAATCGTAGAGTGAAGTTCATTTCAATGATTTTTTAGTACAAATTTTTTATCTAAAAGGAAAGGTGGAACATGTTACACGCCCATGAACCCAAATATTTGTATATTCTTGTTGGCTTTACTTTTAAAATAATATCACAGTGAGTACGGACCACACGTGCTTAAATCTATGATTATAATGACAATTGACAAACCTGTCTCTGTAAACACCCTTTGTAAAACCATTCCACTTCTCCAATAGCAATTAGCAAACACCCTCTGTTTTTACCAAAAAAATAAACCATATTAGAATCCAAATATAATGAAGGAAAATCGAAATGGATATGAGATTTTTTTATTTGATTTAGTTACCTTGAAAGAGGTATTTGGAGATCTCGCAGTGGTTTTTCTCTGGGATAATCTGGAATCAAGAAAGCAAAAACATTATAGCCATTCTCTTACAAAAAATTTTCTCAGAAACCAAACATAAAACTCGATCTTTGATAGAGGTAAAACTTCAAAACCTTGCCATTTTTTCTTTCATCTTCTTATTCCTTTAACAAGTTTCATTATGAATCTTGATTTAGGCATGTTCATGTTGGTTTTTTGTTACTTGGTTCTTTCATCTTCATATTTTTACTATGTTTAACAGATGTCTTCTCCCTTGGAAATTAGTGAACCAATATCATCCACTCATACAAATGATAATGAGGTGAATGTACAAGTTCCTGCAGATTTAATTCAAGTAGAAGCTAACAATAAAAAAAATGAACATGAAGAACCAGTTATCGGGAGAAAGAGGAAAAAAACTTCAGTTGTTTGGAATGATTTTGACAAAATGGTAATCTCCCCTGGGGTGAAGAAAGCTGTTTGCAGATATTGCAAAAGTAAATTTGCTACTGGTGGAACTGGGTCAAGTACTACCCATTTGAAAAGACATTCCAAAAGTTGCATTCAAAAGAAGGCTAAAACAACTGTTGAAAGTAGACAACCCACCATTCCATTCCAACCTTCAAATTCAAATAACCCTTTTATGATTCCCGGTGTTAGATACTCTAACGAAAAGATAAGGGAAATAATTGCAACTGCTATCTTGGTTCATGAATGTCCTTTTACTGTTGTTGAGGATTCTATTTGGATGTGGGCCTTCCAATATGCAAACCCTGATTTTCATAAGGTTACTCAGAAAACTGCAAGAAATGATTGTTTGACACTGTTTGAGATGGAGAAGAAAACATTGAAGAAATTGTTAGAAAGAGTAAACTACATATATGTGGAATTCTAGCCATCAAGTAGTTGAATATATGGTTATTACTGGACACTTCATTGACGAGGGATGGAATCTTCAAAAAAGAGTTTTAAGTTTTGTGAAAGTGCTTGCTCCAAGGCGTGGTATTGATGTTACTGATGCTATTTTTAAGTGTTTGAAAACTTGGGGGATTGAAAATAATTTTTTTTCAATATTTGTGGATAATGCTTCTTACAATGACTCATGCATAAGATGTCTCAAAGAGAATATATCTCTAAGCAGTAAGTTATTCCTTGGTGACTCTTTGTTTCATGTTAGATGTTGTGCTCACATATTAAATTTGTTAGTGCAAGATGGCCTTAGTACAATTAAGGATATCATTTTCAATATTCTTGAAAGTGTCAAATATATTAACCACAATGATGCAAGAATAAAGGCATTTTGTGATGTTGAGCAAAAACGCTTGAAAGAAAGGAAACTTGTTATTGATTGTCCAACAAGATGGAATTCAACCTTTAATATGTTGTCAACTGCTTGAAATTTAAGAATGTATTTTATTCTTACAAAGAAAGAGAGCCTCACTATAATTATGCACCTTCACTTGAGGAGTGGAATCAAGTTGAGAAAGTTTGTAAGCTGCTGGAAGTTTTTAATCTTGCTACTCATGTCATCTCAGGTACAATAACAAATATTTTTTTTGTATTTTATTAGATCACATTGTTATCCCTAAAAGTCTTTAATACAACTATTATTTAAACACAGGTAGTAAGTATCCAACTGCAAATTTGTATTTGGCAGAAGTTTGGAAGGTTAAACAAATACTTGATAAGGAGATTGAAGATGAAGATCTCTTCATGAGGGAAATGGTAGGTCCAATGAAGAAAAAGTTTGACAAATATTGGGGGGGAATGTAATATGTTGATGGCTATCGCAAGTGTTTTGGATCCTAGGTGCAAATTTCATATGTTGAGTATAAGTTTTCCCTTGATATATTCTAAAGAAGTTGCTGATGAGAATATAAAGAAGGTGAAAAGTTCATTTGAAGAATTATATGATGAGTATGTAGGTCTATGTTTACAAGAGTTTGTGTTTAGTGTTGTTAATTTGGATGATAATATTTCATCATCCTCTCAATTGAATACTTCAGTTGTCACTGGTTTTGACGAAATTATGAGCATGCTACATGAAAAGGAAGTTGTTTCTCCTATAAAATCAGAATTGCAAGATTATCTTGATGAAGGTCTTTATGTTCCTAACACTAATTCCTTTAGTGCTTTGGACTTAGGGGTCAGAATAGGCCAGGCCAGGCTTTAAAAGGCCTGAGCCTGGCCTACGATTAATTTTTTAGGCCTGAGCCTGGCCTATAGCCTATCAATGGCTTTTATTTTTGCTCGGCCTGGCCTTTTTAAAAGCCTGGCCCGACTTGATAGCCTTTTTAAAAGCATGTTTCACATTAAACCTTTAATATTCATTTGCTAGTTGTTTTTATCAACAAAAAAAATAACACGCCTTCTATAATAGACTAAACAATGCCTTAATATACAATTTGGCTTAATTTTTAATCTAACGTTAATTTAGTTGATAGTCATACAAATATATTAATAATATAAACTAAAATCACCAGATAATATAAAACAATCCAAAACAAAAGAAAATAATCCAAAACAAAATAGAACCTCATACTTTAGGTAGCAACATCCAAGTTTATTAAACCAACATATTAACTATTACAAATAAAAAATAGAGCCTACATCTCTCCATTCCATTTGAACAGAACTGGTACATAAAATTAGAGCTTCAATGTGATTTGTATATCATCTTTTTCAGCCTTCAAAATAAGAAGAAAAATACATATATGTTAGTTACTGGACTGAAAAACACTACATAAATTAATGAACAAGTTGCTAAAAAATGATTAAATATTACTTATAAAAATTATAATAAGTAATATTAACCTTTGATTTTTTCTTCACATTATATTTCTGACAAAACCAATCTCCACCACAAATTAGAGCTTCAAAAGATTCTTCGTTTAATTTAGAGCAAAATTCATCAATTACTTTACCTCTAGCACTAAATGTGGACTTCGATGCCATAGTTGAAATTGGAATAGCTAGTATATCAGCAGCCGTCTTAGACAATATCTTATATTTCATGCTATTGTTCCTCCACCAGTCCAAAGCACTAAAGGAATTAGTGTTAGGAGCATAAATACATTCATCAAGATAATCTTGCAATTCTGATTTTATAGGAGAAACATCTTCCTTTTCACGTAGTATGCTCATAATTTCGTCAAAACCAGTGACAACTAAAGTATTCAATTGGGAGGATGATGAAATATTATCATCCAAATTAACAACACTAGACGTAGACTCTTGTAAACATAGACCTACATGCTCATCATACAATTCTTCAAATGAACTTTTCACCTTCTTTATATTATCATCAGCAACTTCTTTAGAATATATCAAGGGAAAACATATACTCACCATATGAAATTTGCACCTAGGATCCAAAACACTTGCGATAGCCATTAACATATTACATTCCCCCCAATATTTGTCAAACGTTTTCTTCATTGGACCTACCATTTCGCTCATGAAAAGATCTTCATCTTCAATCTCCTTATCAAGTATTTGTTTAACCTTCCAAACTTCTGCCAAATACAAATTTGCAGTCGGATACTCACTACATGCGTTTAAATAATAGTTATATTAAAGACTTTTAGGGATAACAAAGTGATCTAATAAAATAAAAAAAATATTTGTTATTGTACCTGAGATGACATGAGTAGCAAGATTAAAAACTTCCAGCAGCTTACAAACTTTCTCAACTTGATTCCACTCGTCAAGTGAAGGTGCATAATTATAGTGAGGCTTTCTTTCTTTGTAAGAAGCAAATACATTCTTAAATTTCAAACCAGTTGACAACATATTAAAGGTTGAATTCCATCTTGTTGGACAATCAATAACAAGTTTCCTTTCTTTCAAGCGTTTTTGCTCAACAACATCACAAAATGCCTTTAGTCTTGCATCGTTGTGGTTAATATATTTGACACTTTCACGAATATTGAAAATGATATCCTTAATTGTACTAAGGCCATCTTGCACTAACAAATTTAATATGTGAGCACAACATCTAACATGAAACAAAGAGCCACCAAGGAATAACTTACTGCTTAGAGATATATTCTCTTTGAGACATCTTATGCATGAGTCATTGTAAGAAGCATTATCCACAGATATTGAAAAAAACTTTATTTTCGATTCCCCAAGTTTTCAAACACTTAAAAATAGCATCAGCAACATCAATACCATGCCTTGGAGCAGGCACTTTCACAAAACTTAAAACTCTTTTTTGAAGATTCCATCCCGCATTAATGAAATGTCCAGTAATAACCATATATTCAACTACTTGATGGCTAGATTTCCACATATCTATAGTTAAACTGATCTTGGTCACTCTTTATAACAATTTCTTCAATATTTTCTTCTCCATCTCAAACAGTATCAAACAATCATTTCTTTCAGTTTTCTAAGTAACCTTATGAAAATCAAGGTTTATATATTGGAAGGCCCACATCCAAATAGAATCCTCAACAACAGTAAAAGGATATTCATGAACCAAAATAACAATTGCAATTATTTCCCTCATCATTTCGTTAGAGTATCTAACACCGGGAATCATAAAAGGGTTATTTGAATTTGAAGGCTGGAATGGAATGGTGGGTTGTCTACTTTCAACAGTTGTTTTAGCCTTCTTTTGAATGCAACTTTTGGAATGTCTTTTCAAATGGGTAGTACTTGACCCGGTTCCACCAGTAGCAAATTTACTTTTACAGTATCTGCAAACAACTTTCTTCACCCCAGGGGAGATTTCCATTTCATCAAAATCATTCCAAACAACTGAAGTTTTTTTCCTCTTTCTCCCGACAACTGGTTCTTCATGTTCATTTTCTTGATTGTTAGCTTCTACTTGAATTGAATCTGTAAAAACTTGTACATTCACCTCATTATCATTTGTATAAGTGGATGATATTGGTTCACTAATTTCCAAGGGAGAAGACATTTGTTAAACATAGTAAAAATATGAAGATGAAAGAACCAATTAACAAAAAACCAACGTGAACATGCCTAAATCAAGACTCATAATGAAACTTCTTAAAGGAATAAGAAGATGAAAGAAAAATGGCAAGGTTTTGAAGTTTTACCTCTATCAAAGATCGAGTTTTCTGTTTGGTTTCTGAGAAAATTATTTGCAAGAGAATAGCTATAATGTTTTTGCTTTCTTGATTCCAGATTATCCCAGAGAAGAACTACTGCGAGATCTCCAAGTACCTCTTCCAAGGTAACTAAATCAAATAAAAAAATCTCATATCCATTTCGATTTTCCTTCGTTATATTTGGATTTTAATCTGGTTTATTTTTTGGTAAAAACAGAGGGTGTTTGCTAATTGCTATTGGAGAGGTGGAATGGTTTTACAAAGGGTGTTTACAGGGACAGGTTTGTCAATTGTCATTATAATCATAGATTTACGCACGTGTGGTCCGTACTCACCGTGATATTATTTTAAAAGTAAAGCCAACGAGAATATACAAATATTTGGGTTCACGGGCGTGTAATCTGTTCCACCTTTCTTTTTAGATAAAAAATTTGTACTAAAAAATCATAGAAATGAACTTCACTCTACGATTCTTAATTTTTAAGTGCAACTGGAAGAGGCAAAAGTTATGCGCAACCTGAGCTAACATGGCACCATTATGTTTCAACTTTCTCCAATTTCCATTACGCATGTTATTTCACTTTTCCAATAAATCCAACTTGTTTGTGTCCAATTATAATATTAATATTTTGCAACTTGTGTGTCCAATTATAATGCAAAATCAGAATCACAAGTTAACAACATGCATGAATATAATATCTTATTCGATAAAACTTGCGTGAGCCAAACAACAACGCTCATACTTTGCTGTTCCCCACGCACGCACCTTGCCCGACAGCAGCTCCCATATTTTGTTGTTCCCCACACCACACCATGCCCAACAACAACGCCCATCCCCTGCCCATGTTTGGCATCACCGAACACATGAGAAATCAATAAAATTTATAAGCATATATATAGGCCGGCCTATCAGGCTTATAAGGCTTAATAATAAGCCTAAGCCTGGCCTATTTAAATTAATAGGCTTTTAAAAATGCTCGAGCCTGGCCTTTTTATTAAATAGGCCAGGCCAGATCAGGCTTTATGTAGGCTAGGCCGTAGGCCCCTGTAGGCTGGCCTGGCCTATTCCGACCCCTATTTGGACTGGTGTAGGAACTATAGCATGAAATATAAGATATTGTCTAAGATGGCTGCTGATATACTAGCTATTACAATTTCAATTGTGGCATCGGAGTCCACATTTAGTGCTGGAGATAGAGTAATTGATGAATTTCGCTCTAAATTAAACGAAGAATCTTTTGAAGCTCTAATTTGTGGTGGAGATTGGTTTCGTCAGAAATATAATGTGAAGAAAAAATCAAAGGTTAATATTACTTATTATAATTTTTATAGGTAATATTTAATCATTTTTAGCAACGTGTTCATTAATTTATGTAGTGTTTTTCAGTCCAGTAACTAACATATATGTATTTTTCTTCTTATTTTGAAGGCTGAAAAATAAGAGATACAAATCACATTGAAGCTCTAATTTTATGTACCAGTTCTGTTCAAATGGAATGGAGAGATGTAGGCTCTATTTTTGTTTGTAATAGTTAATATGTTGGTTTGATAAACTTGGATGTTGCTACCTAAAGTATGAGGTTCTATTTTGTTTTGGATTATTTTCTTTTGTTTTGGATTATTTTCTTTTGTTTTGGATTGTTTTATATTATCTGGTGATTTCAATTTATATTATTAATATATTTGTAGGACTATCAACTAAATTAACGTTAGATTTAAAATTAAGCCAAATTATATATTAAGGCATTATTTAGTCTATTATAGAAGGTGTGTTATTTTTGTTGTTGATAAAAACAACTAGCAAAGGAATATTAAAAGTTTAATGTGAAACATGCTTTTAAAAAGGCTATCAGGTCAGATCAGGCTTTTAAAAAGGTCAGACCGAGCCAAAATAAAAGCCTTTGATAGATTATAAGTCAGGCTCAGGCCTAAAAAATTAATTGTATGCCAGATTCAAGCCTTTTAAAGTCTGGTCTGACCTATTCAGACCCCTAGTTATGAGAGAAAAATACAATTGGAAAATAGTTCAAATTTGAACTTTAAAAATGATATTACCGAAAGCGATTTCAAATGAAAAAAAAAATCAGTAACATTTTTTGGGGAACAACAAATCGCTCCGAAGAATAATGCAGGCACCTGACATTTGCAAAACAATACAACAAACATATAAAAGTAGCAGCAATAATGTCCCTTGTCTCTTTAGCTCGTCCATTCAAAACATTAACATGCTACTGCAAATCCCCACAAAAAAATCCTGCTAAAATCACGACTATCAACAACAAAAATTACATGAACTTTGGCAGCTGTTCCACACATGTATTTAAACAGTGATTCGTTATTAGAATAGCCGTCGTTATATAGTAGTAATGGTATTGTTTGAAAATCGAAACGGTTATTTTACTACCACGGTACTCACAATGATACACTTATTGTGACCGCAATCACAATACAACCGAAAACACGACTCACTTAACAGCCGCAGCAACAAGAAGTAAGCTCCTTGGGTTCTGAATTCTGATCCACACAGAAATAAAACCGATTGTTTGGAGGAAGTTGGGATTTCATTGAAAAGGCACGTGAAATATAGCAACCATATTTACTCATTGGTAAATGCGCGTTGTTTGATTTACTGTTTCTCGGAATTTGTAATTTTTGGCTTTCTTTCTTAATTACCCCAAGCTCTGCTCAGTTGGTAGAGTGTAAGGTTCTTAATTTTGAGATTGTAGGATCGAGTTCCACGGAGGATATTTCATAATTCGGAGGTTTTCTACGAAAGTTGCTCTCAACCTGGTGTTGGGATCAACCTACTATCTTACCTCCCCGTACCCCATTACATTTAGAAACAAGGTACAACCATTGTCTTGCATGGGGGCAGTCATGAGTTGTATAACATTAGGTTTTGTCTCTTTTATTGTCTTTTTGTTTTTATTTTTCTTTCTTCTGTTCTTTCTTCTTTAATTCCATGGCCAGACATCTGGCAGTGTCACGAGTCCTGCTCTTAACCCTCCCTTATAAATTTTATTATTTTCTAAAAAAAATAAAACTTAATATCATTAACCATGAAAAGCCTGCATGCACGTTATCTTATATTACTATAACCAGTCCATTAAGTTAAAACACGAGGAATATAATTTTAAGAAAAATGTTATATACGCACGTAATTTAATAAAAAAAAACATTTTATTTATTGAAAACAAAATTAAAAAGGAAATAATGGAGAAAATGTTCACTAATAAAGTATTTTGTGGTCTTTATTAATTAATTCCAAATATTAGTATTGGGATTAGGTATTAGGTGGCCGAACAAATGATCTCTGGATCGAAATTACAAACAAGTTAAAGAGAATATATCTTCTTTTTCTTGCTCAGAAATGAATAATAATTAATATAAAATCAAGGGAATAAAATAAATGATAAATTATTGAAGAACTAAGAAATTAAATAAAAAAAATCATTCATTTGTCGAATGTGTTGGAATGTAGTCGACATATTAATATTCTTTATCCCATTGCTTTCCAATAAATAATTGTGTTTGGTAATAATATTTTTAACATTATCGAAGGTATTGAAGCACATATAAATGAGTATGAAATCACCTTCCATTCCTAACTTTTAACAATTATGCATGATAGAACCCTTTGAGTAGTTTCGATGGTTTAAAAAAGTATTGTTATCTCATGAGATCTTGATTTAAGCAATTGTATTTGCAGAATATACATACATTGTTAATAATTACAAAATATTAAAATATATATTATTTTGTAATCACCGTACATCAAATAAAATTATTTTGAAGAAAGAAAAGTAATGATTGTTTGGGCTCATGCCATTTATGTTAATGGAAGAAATCAACGAGAAGATCATCATGCAAAAACAAAAGGCTTGATTAAACCTTAGCTTGAGTAAGCATTAAAACAGTTTTATGAATGAAACCCTAGTTCATGGCATCAAAAAAAAAAAGAAAAAAAAAAAGAAAAGAGTTTTAAATTCCAACAAAGCTTTGCCTGCTCAGACAAGTTTTGCACGACCAAACTGTTGAGGATTTGCTTGAGCTGATGATTTCATGTCGGGATCCAAAGAGCTAACATTGATCCCGTGTTGTTCTCTCTGAGAAAAACCTCCACCCAAGTTTCCCATCATTCCCCCAACACCAAGAAAATCCAAGGTCAGCTTTTCACTCCCGCCGCCCATCCCCGTCGCCGCAAGATTCTGATGCAGCTCACTTCCACCGAACCCTGCCCCGCCGTCGAAAATGGAAGAGTTGCCGTTTGCAAGAGAGTTCATCAGTCCTTGAAGATTACTATCATCCTCCATTTGTGATGATCTTAGCGTTTCGCTTCCACCGCCGTCGAAATTACTGCCGAAGTTGGGGGATAACACTGGTCTATCGGATTTTGTCCCAGTCGACAATGAACTCCCCAATCCCCTTAACAAAGACGAAGCGTTGTTGTTGTTGTTGCTGCTTGTAGTTGAACCTATTTGCGCAGCTTTTTGAAGCAATGCAGTAGCCGACATGTGGGGAGAAATGTTCTCGTGTTGCATCGAAGTGCTATAAAGAGAGGAGAGTCCTGAACCAACCTGATCTCCCATGCATTGAAGTTCACTAGCACTTATACTGCTTGTACCACTGGTATTGGAGAAGAATCCCAAATTGAAAAGATTTGCAGAAGTGTGGGAATTGTTGTTGTTAGTACTAGTACTTCCTTGAAGATCAGGAAGTTGCAGAAGCCCATGCAATGGCTTGTTCATATATGGTCCATGGCCATGGTCTTGATGATGATGAAACCCTTGGTTTGCAGCATCAGACATGAAGAACATAGATGAAGGCATGTTCGGTAATGAAGAAGGATTCACTGGAGAGATGAACCGATCGAACTTTGGTGGTCCCGAAGAAGTACTGCCCAAACGCAACAGGTTACTCGATGGTTGAACCTGATTCTGGTCTAAGCTCATTTGATGATTACTTCCAAAGAGATAATGGCTGCCCATTGTGGTTGAGTTGGTGGGGTGTCTTGCACTCTCTTGAGCCAGTGCATCGCAAAAGGCTCGGTGAGTGATAAAACTATCACGTCTGCAGTAAAAAAGAGAAATAGAGGGAAAGTCAACTTTGATAATAGGGCTTAAAGTTAAAAAGAAATGGAATTAGCAGTTGCAGTTAACAAATGCAAGGGGATGGGGGACCTTTACGTTGAAGATCATGTGTTACCATTTTGACTAACTTTCCAATATTTTAACAGAAAATAAGGACAAAAGCTCTTGTTTTAACCTGAAACTGATGAATGAATGGATTCAAAGTTGAATTTCCATTTTGAGGAAAGGGTGTTTAATAAATGAAGCTGGGGAATCATTTCCTGGTTGATAAAAAAACCAGAAGTCCCATGGGAAACCTATTGATTTCTGGGGAAAAAAAACCCTGAACAGCAGTCTATCATTCATGGAAGCTTTTGAAATCGATAGAGAAGATGAAAACAAAGGAAAACTCACATGTGAATGATTAAATTTACCTTGAGAAAAGAGTGCCACAGTCACATCTGTACTCTCTGGTGCCACAAGTCTTCGAATGAGCTTTCCAATCGGATTGAACGGCGTACCTCTTGGAACACTTCTCGCACTTCCATTTCTTCTCGCCGTGTTTTCTGGAGTAATGCTTTTTTATGCCGGTGAGGTCGCCGAGCGCCTTAGAAGGGTCATGGTGGACGCATGTGGGCTCTGGGCAAAGATAAACTTTCCTCTTCACTTCTTTTGTAGTCTTCTGCTTTAGCTTCCATGGCAGGTTGTGTCCTCTTCTGTGGAGCTGTAAATTTTGTTCCCTTTGGAACCCTTTGTTGCATACCTCACATATGAACCTGTTTGTTGCCATTAGAGTCTTGGGAGATAGTGCTATCACCTCCGCGTCTGGATCTGCTCATGAGAAATGACAAACAACAAAATTTTAAATTAGGGTTCATGGGGGTAACCTTGATTTTTTTTTTGAATAAAAAAAGGGGAATGGAACAAGAACAAGAACATTAACCCTCTTTCTCTGTTGGCTTTACTTATTGGATGCATGTGCTAAAAGCCTTGAAAGAAGAAGGAAAAAAGAATTCATTATCGGATGGTATGTTAAAAAGGGATACTTGCATGAAGTTCCGGGGTGATTTCTCTTTTTCTTCTGAGGTGCAGTGGCTGGAGCAGTTGACAAAGTGGGTGTGGCGGTGGATGATTGTTGTACTTGAATCATCTGGTTTTGATTATCTTCCCTGCTTCCAAAGAAAGACGACGACGATGAGTTGGCGGCCATCTTCAAATTGGCTATTTCTTCTTCCTTCAACACCAGCAGAACCAGAATTCAGAAATCACCCAAAATCAGCACAATATAAGAGATTTCAGCTTTTTCCTCATATGCTTTACCAAAACAAAACCCACAATCAAAAGGAAAAGGAAAATAGATAAAAACCCAGAAGAAAAAAAATACCAAGAACAAACAATATAAGCAGACAGTGAAACAATCAAAAGCTATCCAATTTGCGTAAACAGATACATGTATGTTAATCCCATCTCTCTTTCTGGTGTATTATTATAGTAGAATCTCTCTCTTTCTCGACACTTTCTCTAGTAGCTGGCATAAATTTCTCTTCCTTAAAACTATAGAAAATAATGATTTGGAAATAAAAAAAAGAGAGGAAGAAATGAGATGAGAGTAAATTGAGGGATGGAAAAGGGTGAGGAATCGGTGTCACTATTGAAGCAGCTAAAGATAATGTCGTGATTCGAGATGCGATGGGGGACCACCCATCAAAGCAGCTGCCTTACCCTTTGAGCTCCCAACACACCATATATCTATCTCCGCTTGTTTCGTATATTCTCAATTAGCATCAAGACAAGCCTCCCTTTCGTCACTCCTTCGCCTCTTTTACATATTCTTTCATTTATCCTTTTATTTAAAAAAAAAAAGTATATACACCTTTCCAGGCGAAATTAGACAAATAATGCATGCAGAATAATTACTCAATAAGATAAGATATTCTTAAATTTATTTTAGGATCAACGTCATTTATTACAGTACACTTGAAACTCGTCATGTGAAGGTGAAGAGTTTCATAAAATATATTTAAAAAAATAGAACGTCATATAAAATAGATCAAAATTACATAAAACTCGTCACATCCACATAACGAATTTCACATACACTATGACAAATGACCTATATCCCAAAATAAATTTAAGGATACTCTATTTACTAATTAATTATTTCATTTCATGATTTTCATAATTTTTTATATAATCAATCAGTACCAGATTAATAATAGTGGGAAAATATTTTAGTTTGAAAAATTATTTTAATATAATTATTAACATTTGATTTATTAATAGATTAATCTAATTAGGCCTGTAAACGAACTGAACTTTCATTGAATCGTTCTACGACCCTAAAATTTCTTTATGTTAATTATTCATTTTACTGAAACTACCTACCCTAAAATTTTCTTTGTGCCCATCCTAAAATTGTATTTGTGCATACTCCATATGAATTTTTTTTGTTATTAATATATATGTGTCCACCCTGAAAAATATTTCTAGATCAGCCATCGTCCGTTTATATATTAAAATGAACAAACATGAACAAGATTTTATGTTCGTTTAATTAAATGAAAGAACACAAACAAATTGCTTGTTCGTTCATTTATGTTCATGAACGTTCGGTAATAAGTTCTTTTATGTTTGGACATCCATGTTTGTCCATGTTCGTTCGTTTATATTCAACCCAATCTCCAGACCTATTTAAAATATTAATACCTATAAATTTTATGGTAAATTACGCGATTAGTACCTAAACTATCAATTTTGATTTATTTTAGTACCTAAATTTTTAATTTTTTTCAAAACCATATGTAAAATTTATATATTGTTTTATTTTAGACCCTCCGTTAAAAACTTTAGTTTTTTATTTCTTATTTTAGTGCCCCATTCAAAATTTAACGTTAAGTTTTGAAAAAAATTGAATGTTTAGATACTAAAATAGACCAAAATTGATAATTTAGATACTAAATGCGTAAATTTTTAACAGTGGTGTACTAAAATGAAATAAAAACTAAACATTAGGTATGAAAGAAAACTAAACTTTTTAACGACAGTGTACTGAAATAAAACAAAATATAAATTTTACATATGGTTTTGAAAAAAATTAAAAATTTAGGTACTAAAACCAACAAAAACTAATAGTTTAGGTACTAAATGCGTAATTTACCCTAAGTTTTAACCTTAAACTCATTAATATTTTAAAACCCAAATAAAAAAAATACCCAAATCAATTAAAAATATAAATCCAAACATTTGGAAAGAAAAACTCTTTCTAAATATAAACTCAATTAATGTTATGTTCGTTTGTTTGTGTTTGTTTGCGTTCGTTCATTCGTTTGTGTTCATTTATTATTTTAACGAACAAACATAAATGAACAAGAACAAGTTAAATTTCTTTACGAACAAAAAAATTAGTTTGCTTAGTTGTTCGTATCCGTTCGTTTGTTCAATTAAAGTTAAATGAACGAACATGAATATATCATCATTCGTATTCGTTCAATTTGTTTACATGAACATACCATTATTTGTGTTCGTTCGATTTGTTTACGGGCCTAAATTCAATTTTAAAAATATAAGAAACAGACATATTCCAGTAGACCTAGAAATTTATGAATTGCAATCTGAAATTTTGTAATTAATTATATGCAACTTATAAAATCAAACTTAGTTTAAGAAGAAGTAATGCATGTAAATAATTGTTTTCCTAAATCAATAGCATTTATTGGTAATTTTCCAAATTCATAAATAAGGTTATATGTGTCGACATCTTCACCCAAAAGAATTCAAAAACTGAAATGCATTTGGTAAGGAATCTATCAATGTAAGCGCATGATAGTGAACATGTAGCCCTACTCTTTCAAATTTCAACACTAAATCCAAAAAAAAACTTGAAAATCTCTCTTTTCAACTTATTTTGTAATTTTCTAATTAATAACCATCTATTAGTGTTGGTAATTAATAAGTAACTAAAACATGTAAAACGATAAATACAATTGTTAACTAATAAAAATATAGGTAATAAATATATGTTTATGAGTTAAATAAAAAATTATTTTTATATACTTTGCAATTATTTAGGTGAAATACGAAAATGAAGTGTTGTGGTTTTATGTGTTACATTTTACTACAAGATTGAAATAATATTAGACAAGAGCATTATTTTGGTCATGTTTTTTAGACTGGGATGGACATGGACTGAAGTGAAGGCGGATGGGGCAGTCGTCCTATGAAAATTTAAAATTACCATATATTTTAGACTATTTTATGTATTTTTTATTGAAAATTTATTTTCGTCCCCTTATAATTTTATAAGTTTATCCATTTATAAAATTTTAGAAGTTTGCCTCCAATAGAAAATGATGCGTTCATCTATAGTTATAGACCAACTAGGAGCACTCCCTTTCCCCCCTAGAGTCTCACTTCCCTTCCCCCTTAACTAGGATTAGGATTAGATTTAAAATTTATAAAAAAATATTATTAAAGTAATATATTAGAAAACATGCATATTCATATATATGGTTATCCAATCAAAAATTATATTGACGGTACTCATTACTATTAATGAACACACATACGTAGAGTCAAATATATTACAGGGTAAAACATCTTATTATTTTGATCATATTCTAATAATATTGATTATCAGGGATGAATCGAGAGAGCATGCAAGACAATCGTCTTCGGTAGAAATTTTAAATTATCATATATTTTAGTTTTATTTTTTATGGATAATATGTTTTCGCCCTTAAAATTTTATAAGTTCGCCTCTTAACATAAAATTATGTATTCATTCACGTTGATGACATATATTTATTTCTTTTAATCTAATACTTTCATTTTAAAGTGACAACATGTAACACCCTAGACATGTACGACACACAGTCGACCGATTTAGAGTGTTGCATGGAACCACTAAAGTGGCTGAGCATTTTTTTCTTACTTTCTCATGCTTTAAAATGACTACTTTAAATTTTATTTCATAAGAAACATCCATAAAAAATATAAAATAAACTTTATACTAGAGAACTCTCAAAATAAACATTTTTACATTTTAAAATAATAATAATACAGACCGACTCTTAACCGACTTTACAACTAAATACATTACAACTGATTTTATGAATATACATACACTTCAAAACTTGATGACGTACTCTGCTCTGCATTGGATATGGACCTCAATCCCTCTAAGGTTCTTCAATTGCTCAATCTACTAACCTACCAACGGAAACATCCGAAAGCTGGGCTAACTAGCTCAGTGCCACACTAACAACTAAAACATACTAAAAGTGCATCACTGAAAGACTCATGCTATCTAGTCTACTGATTTGCTATGAAGTCTACTGCTCTATTCTGCTATGCTTTAGTGAATATACAAGTATACTCACTCTCTACTCTATGGTAGACATCATGGTGAGACTGAGAGTTCTGCATCTCGGAGCTCACACACCCCTCTAGTCTATCGAGGATATAGACCCCATAATCTCTGCATCAAACATCATACCCTCGATTAGCCCAACCTTGCGCCCAAACTAGTCACCTTAAAGTGTCTCGCGCACTCCCTAAGGATATATCCAAACTAAATATATACTTTCGACTCTGGTAGCTTTCTAAAGGAACTCGGGTGTCTGAATCGTTTCCCGAGCATCAATCAAGGCTAGTTTATTTATCCCTACTTTATCGTTCTCACTTGTAGTCTTATTTGGGAGAAATTATAAGCTTTTTGGGAAACCTCAATTGCCTCTACACCTTCTTTTTGATTTATGCATGAAACATGAACAATATTAATATTGCTTCTTACAGTATTGATACTCACCCCTAAACATGCCCTAATTTATCTCGTTTCTATTTGTAATTAGTGTTCTTTCATTATCACTTATCATTTTGTACACACCCATTTTGTTCGGGCCTTTTATCATTTTTATTTTTATTATAATTATTAAATATTAAATATTAATATTATTTCCTTATTTTTGTAGGCCATTACAACAAGACCAAATTGGGCCCATTTATAAAGAAGTCAACTAACCCTAACATTACAGTATACCCAAACCCTAGCTTAGTAGAACCCAAAATAATTAGGGTTTTAAACCCTAGGATTTTTAGCCTCCACCACCGCTAAGGAGAAGAAGAGTCACGCAATTACCACTGTCGGGGAGCTACATCGTCGCCTTTCTCGATGTCGGTCACCTCAGATAGACCGAATCCCCTATTTCAAATCAAATCCACAAATATCAATAAAAAAAGAAAAAACCAAATAAAAACTAATCCCAAAAAATCAGGGATCCCTGCCAACCGATCCTAATCCCGATTTTCCTCACCAAACCTACCAACCGACCGTACCCATCTGCCCATATCTTCCATAGCCTTACCAAACAAGCAACCACGAAAAAATCAGCATGCGATATAAAAGAAGAGGATTGTTTGAAGAAAAGAAAAAAAGGAGTAGAGTTTGAACCAAGGAGTGGAGATCCAAAAAAAAGAAAAAAAGGAAACCAAACAATAGCAGAATAAGAAAAAAAAGAGATTCGAACAAGAAAAATAGAGAGAAAAAAGTAGATCCGAGAATGAAAAAGGAACGAGAAAGGGAGGTCTTATCTTGCTCTTTGTCAGATATGAGAGGGGTCACCATAAAACATAAAAGTCGAAGCTATCTTTGTATATCCACGAAGTTTGAAGCACTTTTAGGCCATTCGGACCCTAGATCCGTGCTTAGGATGTTGAGACGATGCAGCCCATGAAACTTGGGCTCGAAAAGACATCGGAGGACGGCGGTGTACGTTGGTCGTCACGGCAGTCGGTGAGAACCCTCACTAGATTCTGTAGAGAGAAGAAAGAATAAGGAGAGAGAGAAAAAGAAAAAAAAGTAAATGAGAAAAATGAGGAAGAAATGCTTAAAAGGGGATTATATAGCTCATCCAAAATGACGTAGTTTTGAGGGTTAGGATTTTCTGAATTCACGCATGGGTTAATCACGCATAAAGGGCCTCTAATTTTGTAAGCTTTTCATTTCAGTCACTAACTGAATGTTAGTTTTCTTTTAATATGACCTTTAAATTTTACGCGTGTTGCATTTTGGTCACTACTTTAATTGTTATGGATTAATTACGTGTTTAACCCCTATTACTTTAGTTTTCTTAGATTTAGTCCTTACGTGATGATATATATATTTAGTTTTATATGAAATATATGTTCCATATAATATGATGTCTACTTTTAAAAATAAACCCTTTAATTTAGCTCTTATTCAGATACTAATTACTTTAGTTTAGATCCCTTAATTTTAGTATTTCCTTCAATATATATATATGGTAAATGTTTCTATCCTTTATATGTTTATATTAAGTTACGTATGTATACTACATATACGTGTATATTTGTGTATAACTTTCATTCACCTTTTGATGTTATAAATATTATTTGTATATAATATTATATGTCGTATTTCTTATTTTATATTTATATAAGTATGATTTGCTTGTTATTATGTATTAATTGTATACATTATAGGTAATATTTTTTAAACAAAATTTGTACTTATTAAATATTATTATATATATTTTATGAAAATGTTTTATTCTACGCAGAAGTTTTTTTTATGTTATATTTCAATGTGTTTTATGATCTGTTGACATCATTTCGTTAGTTAAGCATGATCCTCGTAAGCATTACTTAACTTGATCAAAATAATTTGACTAAGGGAATATCCGTTTATTTTGAGATTGAGGGAAGTAATTCTCTTAAGGAATAAGAGGTCACTTTCAATAGTATTAAAATAAAAGGGTATCTTGTCACTCGAAACAATAAAAATTGATTTCACTTGAAACTTGAGATTGAGAAAAAAAATTATGTTCTTTTAATTAAATTCACCGAGAAAAGACTGTTAGAATGGATCTAAGGTCTAGTTTCGATGTCTTTAAATAATTGAATATCCTTATTCTCATTAAAGGTTGGTAAAATAATTAATTAATCGTATTTGTTTGATAGATGTATTTAATTTTCATCTTATTTTGTATTTGCTTAAATGGGATCTCAAAATAAATTATATTTGAACGTATAAGTTTTATTGTAAGGACAACTAATTAATCAATTTGATATCGATTTACTGCGTTGTGGGGATGCTAATCCTTCTCCACGCATAATCGATTCCCGAGCAAAATTTTTTGGTAATGCAGACTGTAAAATTATTGTTTTAATTAAAATTAATATTTTTATTAAAATGATAAATATTTTTTTGGTGCCCAATCACACCCTAATCAAAGGTTGTTGGTGACTCCATGAACCGATTTTATTATTTTTAAACTCGAGTCCCAAATTATTCAAAGCAAACATTTTTTACAAAATCTCGATTTTTTAAAATTGACAAACCCGGATTTTAAAAGAAACGTCTCGATAGCTTGGCGACTACACTGGAGACATTCAAGAGTCAAGCTATTAATGAATTAGTTGTCTTTGCTAATGTTTATTCAAATTGTAAATTCGTGTTAATTTAATTTTAGATCCCTTAGGCGTTTTGATTTGTTTCATGTTTATAATTTGATTAACCGCTAAATAGTTATACTGATTTGTTTGTTAATGTTTTCATATTAAATAAATGTTCAAGGATTTGAGAACTATGTTTTGTGTGGTTTGTATTGTTTTCTCTTTTCCTCAGACAATGCACGGCTGCATTTGCATAACATGAGCTAAAACCCCGCTTCGTCCCACTTAAGTGGGAGTGAGAAACTATTATCTCGTGACGGTTTTCACCTCCGTATGGGATAGTTAATCGCTCCCAAGGCACACGTCTTATAGACCTCATGATGGTAATCACCTCCGTATGAAAATAAGGAAGTGTACCTCCTCGAATTGAACTCGATCCATATAAACCTGTCATGGGTCAGGATTGAGGGTCTGGCAGCCCAAGGGGGCACCGACAAGGATAATTCGAGTACCTCTTTCCCTAGAGACAAACCCAGCCGATCTCTTGTAAATGTATATGCTAAGACAAGAAAATATGTACAAGTATACACAGTTGAATCAAGTAATAAAGGGTAAGTGAGTTATCATCTCCTCAGGGATTGGTAGGGGTTTTTATGTTTCACCACAACTAGAACTAGGTGTCATGAGCTAGTTCCTAAATTATTATCAAAACAGAAGAACAATTAGCAATGGATTATACGAGCCGGTGTCAAAGCGTTACTAAAGCAAGAGAATATTATGAAGTAGGGTGGTAGAAAAGTTTGATCGAGGAAAAGTAAATATGCAAAAGTAACAAATAAAAATAGACAAGGCAAAGAAAAGCGTTGATTCAAATATATTCAAAATAACCTCACATATTCAGATTTTTCATAGAGCACTCAAGTTAGTCTTTTGCTATGGAAAAAATTATTCTAAGTCTGGAAGGAGTTGTTATGACATGCTTAGGTTGCCCGACAGGATTACTGAGTATTCTAAGACTGTTGCTATGGCAATACTACTCAGCGTTAACTACAACCCTTGGTTTGTCAGATTATTATTGTAGCAATACCCCTCAGCATAAACTATAGTCGTTGTCTATTCTAATCAAGCCTATATCCCTTTTAGTCGATTGAAACCCTCTCCTTATCTCTAAGGTAGAAAGGTTAGAACATCACCATCCCAGATCTATTCCATGGTTCACGTAGATCTATCTTAATTCTCTCGAATATAAGAATCAATTTCTAGAAAAACGATAATCTCTCGAAAGCTCTTACAGTGTCTAGAAGTGTTTTACCTAAGCACCAGGCAATCTCTAGAAAGCTCATACAGTGTCAAGGCAAAATATTAAAAAAAAGGAACAAAATAGACATAAGCAAAATCATAATGCATCATTCATGAAGCATATAATAATTGTCTCAGCAAAATAAAAACCAACACCAAGTAAAACAATTCTTGGTGTTGCTAAAGTGTTATCCAAGAGTATCATCGTTTAATACAAACCCCAAAACAAATTATAGAAATTAAGAACAAAGAAAGAACGACTCCCAAACAGGGGGCTCTACCGTGACTGCTCTGACCAGCACCGTGTCTGCTCTGGCGGCCAGCCTCTCTCGAGGCCTAACCATCGTTCTACTATATCCTGGCTATGGAGGACACCAAGGATGGTCGGGTTGGAGAACGGTGGAAGGTAAGGTACTACAACTGCTTACTCCACGCCTCAGGTAATTTTTCTTCTTCCTTGTCTCCTCTTTTTGGCGGCTATGACTAGGTATTTATTAAGGGAATTTTCTTAGGGTTTTGCGTAATTAAATATTCCCTAAATACCCGTGTTAACTTGTCCATGCTATAGATGGAAAGGTGGCTAGATATTGTCAGAATCTTGGGGGCTTGATTGCACGTAAGGTCAGTCGTACAACTAGCAGGTGACATCAGCAATTTGTCAGATCCGCTTCAGACTTGCAAGATAAATCTTCAATTGGCAAGATAAATTTGTTCCTCATTGTCTTTGTCTTCTGTGTTCCACTAGCCCTTGTGAAATATATTGTCACGACTGAAATGTTCATCCTAAGTCAATTATTGCACACACATAATCCACAAAAGCCCTTTCTCCTCAACAACATCAGTTAAACCAAATAAATCTTGCCTAGGCAAAACTTATCCACCACATGCAATTATAACCTACATGCAACTAAATGCAACTAATATGCTATGACAACAATGTCTAGACGAACAATAACGTAAGTAAAAAGACTAATATAAAGTCTTTTTATGGAGTTATCACCAACATATCGTGAGCCCATGACTATAGAGCTTGGCCAAACCGTAGAAATCCCGTGAGGAGTGTACACAAGGAAAAGCTACTATGAGTCTCAGTATAATAATTTGATGTTTTGAATAAATGCCTAAAAACTAGATATCATGCGATTATGTTTATTTTTCAAACAATCATGCGAACTAAATATCATGTGATTATATTTATTTTTCAAACAATCATGTGAAGTATATATCATGCGGTTAGGATTTTTTATGAATAACAAAGCATGTGTGTAGAAAGCATGTTTGGGTAGGATTTATTATACCATGTATGGGTAGTCAACCAATGAGGGTAGGTTTTATTCTATGCTTGTAATACTTACTATCTTGTTGTTATCTTATGTGTACTAACCTATTTTTGTTATGTGTCTATTTTATTTTGATTTTAATTTCTTGTATTTGCATCTTCATATCATCCAAAGGTGTTAATTCACAAGTGATTGACTAAATAAGAAGATTGTTCATAATGAGAAAAGAAATTCTTAGCCATATAGTTAAAACCAGGAGATCCAAGAATGTTCTAACGATCCATGAAGAAAGACATTTGATGAATGAATAAATTTGAAGCTGGTTGAAGACTTCCTTTGAAGGCACCAAAACCAAGATGCTTTCTCAGGAGATGCAATCAGATAAAGAATGAGAAGACCCTTTGACAACAAGCAATTTAAGGGATTCCAGCATCATCAAATGTGATAAAGTACACTGATAACTTTGAGTGCAATATTAGACCTAATGAAGAGTACGACTCAAGGAAATGAAGAATTACAATTTTATTTTGACTACCTAGTGTAATGAAACCTTGTTGTCTAAATGAAGGTTGCTCTATGGTGGTCACTTATGGAATTAACACCTTTTTCATTTTGCAATTTGCATTCATACTGCTTTAATTTAAGCATTTTTACATGCATCAATCCTGGAGTATGGGGTAATTTGTAGAGGACTTCGTGACGAAAATATTGAAGGTAAATTGAAGCTACCCCGTTTCTACCTAGAAAAGAATTGAGAGCCTTGGATATGAAGCTTGGGGTATGCTACTAAGAAATATAGGGCACTGAAAAGCAAGGTTTATAATTTGATCGATTCAGGGGCATGAACCTTCAATGAGTAATACGACATTTTGATGCTAATCAAGAAGAAATCCTTTCCACCCATCCTAAATCATTGTTGCATTTGCATTATTTTGTTTGAACTTGTTTTTGTTATTTTCTCTTTATTTACTTAAATATTTTGTAAAAATGTTTGATGATTAAACTTATACATTCTTTTAGGGTTATAAACAATGAAAGAAGTTTTAATCTTGAAGTTCTTTGAATATTGATGAATTAAAGATTCTTTTAATTTTTCATAATTATAGATCTTTGGCAATTGGAAAGATTATACCTTTCATATCACGTCCAAAGACAAAAGTAAAATCACTTGATTATTTAGCTTGATATTGCCTCTATTTGATACTCCAAAGTCATACCCTTACCTTTTTTGAGACACCAAATTCATACTTTTACCTTCCCAGGTAGAGTCGATCTTTTTATAACACTACTTTTCTCCATATATATGACTTCAAAGTCACATCCTCGTCTTTTCAAAAACAAAATCCTCATTTTACGCCAATAAAACCTAAAGGCCTTAAGTGCAAAACTTTCATTTGTTCGTGAATCTTCATGCAAAAAGAGACGAGATGGGGCATCCTAGATCAAGTTTTTGAAGATAAGCTCGAATAATTGGAGCATATCATAAGCAAGAATAAGAAGATGAAATAAAGGGAATGATTGAAATAAAATGATTGAAATAATTTTATCATGCATTAATTACATTATTTTCATGTGAATAAAAGTTAATCATGAATATTCATCCCCTATGGATACCTCTTTTTTGCAAGGACTTCTTTGTATGAAATGATGAATGACCTTCTTTCATTTATCTCTTCACAAAAAGAGAAAATATATCTCTTGTTGTCCCCATTTGAGTCTGGACTAGTTTTCGTCTGATTCAATCCTAACCAAGGATCACCCTCCACATTGGGGGCAAGGTGAATGAAATCTGCTTACATGAGTGAAGACTATCAATCCAGATTTTATTATAGGGGAAATACCTTGTGAAATCAAGTGAGAAATAACATGACGCCGCAAGGTAGACCAAGTACAAGTGCTCGAAGATCAAATCAAGTCAAGAACAAAAAAAGATGTTCAAATATAAGAAATAATTTGTACTTAGACAGAAATGTAAAATTCTTCAAATAAAGAGGACAAAAAGGTGCTCAAAGCAATTAATGTCCTAAAATCATCCAATAAAATCATATTCAAGAAAAAAAAGAAAACAGAAAAGATAGAAAAAGAAAAAAAAGAAAAAAAGAAAAAGAAAAAAAGAAAAAAAAACAAGAAGAAGAAGAAGAAGAAAGAGACCAGATCAAGTACTTCAATATGAGTGACTCATTGAGCCTCGAGCCACAAGGTTGATCAAGTACAAATGATTCAAAGATCCAGATTCAACAAGAAGAGGGAGAAATACCGAATATATAGAAAAATGAAGATGAACTCTAGGGTGAAAACCCAAAAATAGGCAGTCTAGAGGGATCCAGAAAAAGAATGAAAATAAAAGACAAATAGAAAGCATATTCAAATATGATAAGACAATATTGAAGACATCAGAATGAATTGATCCTTGGTTCGATCACCCTTAAAAACTTGTTTGAACCTATTATCCCTTTCTTTCGTAACCATGAACCGTAGCCTATATTACGTTCCTAAAAAGTACATTCTAATCATACATGGAGTTCTAAGCAAAATATATTATCTTCATATTTCATTCTGCCTCTTAGAATTAATTTTTTATATGCCAAAGGTTTTCTAAAATCTTTAATACATGATAGGAAAAATGACAAAGAGGGGCTCAAGACGTAAAATTTTAAATAACATTTTGAAACCAAATGATGATTCGAGTTGATAACCTAAAAAAGTGGCTCAGATTTGAAGATTGTGCAGTTAATAAATATGAAGCAGTCTTAAATCTCTTGATAAGGCACCGTACAACCCAAATGCGCTCACGAGAGCAGAGAACTAGAGAGCACTTCCAGAAGATAAGCATAAAAGCTACTTCATCACATCAGTAAACATTAGAGAAGTGAAGATGCTAGATCTAAACCAAAGGGCCAACTCAAGAGACCTTACCTTTCAATCAACCTATACCTCAAATTTGTCATTAATATTGATACTTGTCAAAGGGATATAATTATTGAAGAATCAAAAAAGTAATTGATTTGTTTGATACCCAATGAACTTTTGTTTTATAATTTGTTTTTATTGTGAGCCCATTGCATGGGGTACCAGTTTTAAAAAATTATTCATCAAACGTTTTCACATTTTGAAAAATTGAAAGAGAAAGATTTTTTTTTGAACAAGACAATATCTCTGGAGTAGATCTTGGAAAATGGAAAATGTCTCTCAAACATAGAAACTCATTATCAAAACTGGGGCAAAATAAGTTGAGGCAAGCATAAAAAGTTATCACAAGTCAACAATTGCAAGGGTACACTCTGGTGTAGAAAAAGAATAAAGACAATTGAACTATGAAGAGAATAAAGACTGCACTTGCAACTATTCCCACCACAGATCAAGAAACATGCATTTATACATGTTACATGAAGTTGCATCATATCATTCATCATTTCATACACACATGATAAATTTTGATTTTTCTCTTATGAGGATGCCTGTAAAATCTATTTTGAGAAATCATTTTGTTTTTCTTAAGAATGTTTCCTTAGAAACTTCACTCTAATCCTTCTTAGGATGGTTTCTCTAGAATTTTTTTAGAGTCCTTCTTAAGATCATTTCTCTAAAAATTCATTTTAGTCCTTCTCAGGATTGTTTCCATAGAAACCTCAACTTGACTTTCTCACGAAGGAGTCAATCTTTTAGTGTTGTCATTATTGATTTTGTTGTGAAGAGGAGTCAATCTTTTAGTGTTGTCATTCTTGACTTTCTCGTGAAGAGGAGTCGATCTTTAGTGATATCATTCTTGACTTTCTCGTGAAGAGGAGTCAACCTTTTAGTGATTTCATTCTTGACTTTCTCGAGAAGAGGAGTCAACCTTTTAGTGATGACATTCTCAACTTAACTTTCTCGCGGAGAGGAATCAACTTTTCAGTAGTATCCGTCTTCAACCTAACTTTTTCATATAGAGAAGTCAGACATTCACCAAAAAACGTCTAGATCTCTTCAAAGTGGATGAGCAGTGTCGTTTCCAACATTAAATTCTCAAGTAAAAAAAATAAGATCGAACTAAAATTCTTACCTTGTTGTCTTTGTCCTATTCGTGTATTCACACCAATGGTTCATGCATTTTACATGAACATGCATCTGGGCATCATTCATCATTTCATCAAAGTAAGAAGAGTTTCACCTCTCATGAGGATTTCTTTAAAGTCTATTTTGAGAAATCATTTTGTCTTTCTTAAGATCATTTCCCTAGAAATCTCTACCTTGTCTTCTATGAGACTATGTCTCTAGAAACCAACTTTATCTATTTTGGGGTCGTTTCTTTGAAAGTTCTAATTTTGTCTTTCTTAAATACATTTTCACATTCTCAAAGGAATAAAAATAAATGAATTTCATCACTGCATTCATGAGAGCATTATTCAGATAGAAAATACATTTCACTTTTAAGATGAATATTTTACAATTTTTTCAGGAAAACTAAAGATTTATGACAAGAAGAACTCATTAAATAGTTCAAAACCTTCAATATGGAGAAGGGGAAAAGTCACGAGATTCAAGGCAGAGCTTGATGTTTTTTGAATTGAAGATGAACTTTCATACGAGAAATTGATTTTTGAAGATTTATTTAATATTGACCTTCGGGTATGATAGTTTCGAATTCTTGAATATACAATGACAAATTGTAATTTTTATCTACATATTTGATCTTCTATAAAGAGCAGTAAAACATATTATTTTCCTCTAGATTTGATCTTCCCTGAAGAGCAATGGAACAAATCAACCTCGATTCAATCTTCCCTGAAGAGCAGTGAAATGAATCAAAGTTTCTAGATCTGATCTACCCTGAAGAACAGTGGAACATACCACTTTTTCCATATTTGATATTCTTTAAAGATCAATAAAGAAAATCAACTCCGATTCAATCGTCACTAAAGAGAAATAAAGTGAATCAACGTTTCCAGTTATGATCTACCTTGAAGAGCAGCAGAACAAATCCCATTTTTCCAGATTTGATCCTCCCTGAAGAATAGTGAAACAAATCAACCACCTATTCAATTTTCCCTGAAGAACAGTGATCTGAATCAAAGTTTCCAGATCTGATCTATCCTGAAAAGCAGCGAAACAGATCCCTTTTTCCATATTTGATCTTCCCTGAAGAGCGGTGAAGTATATCAACCTCGATTTAATCTTCCCTTAAGAACAATAAAGTGAATCAAAGTTTCTAAATATGATCTACCCTGAAGAGCAGTGGAGCATATACTTTTTTTCAAATTTGATCTTCAAAAATCTCACTCGAGATGATGATCGTTTTTAGTCTCACTTGAGATAACATCAAGATGAAACCGGACAAAAACGCCTTGTCTATTTGTCTTTGCCCTTGTTAACACAAAAATAGACAAAGAGGGGAAGCTGTAGACACCCGTTTTGTCCGGGTTTTTTATCTTTTTCGTTTTTTATTATAATTATTAAATATTAAATATTAATATTATTTCCTTATTTTTGCAGGCCATTACAATAAGCCCAAATTGGG
Organism: Hibiscus syriacus; assembly: GCF_006381635.1. Taxonomy (NCBI): domain Eukaryota; kingdom Viridiplantae; phylum Streptophyta; class Magnoliopsida; order Malvales; family Malvaceae; genus Hibiscus; species Hibiscus syriacus. The sequence goes on from NW_024062733.1 coordinate 10,848,475, forward strand.
CCCAGTTACAAATAAGCCAACCGGCCCTAACATTATAGCAGGCCTAAACCCTAGCCCAGCAAAACCCAAAATAATTAGGGTTTGAAACCTTAGGGTTTTCAGCCTCCGTCGCCGCCAAGAAGAAGAAGAGTCATGTTGTCGCCACTATCGAGGAGCTACGCAGTCGTTATTCTTGCTGATGGTCACCTCATATCAACCAAATATCATGTTTCAAATCAAATCCAAAAAATCCATATAAAATAAAAAAAATCAAATAAAAAATTGATCCTGAAAAATACAAGATCCCTACCAATCGATCATAATCCCAATTTTCCTCACCAAATCTAACAACCGGTCATACCCCTCTTCCCCTATCTGCCAAAGCCTCACCAAACAAGCAACCATGAAAACAATCAGCATGCAATATAAAAGAAGGGTACATTTTCAAGAAAAGAAAAAAGGGGAGTTCGAACCAGGGAGGAGAGATCCAAAAAAAGAAAATGAAATTGAACGGGGGTAAAATAAGAAAAAAGGGGTCGAACAAAAAAGAGATCTGAAATAAAAAAGAAGAAGGAAAAGACAGGGAAAAAGGGAGTACAGTTCGATAGAGAGTGAGAAAAAAGAGATATTTGAACAAGAAAAAAAGAAAAGAAAGAAGAAAAGTAGATCCGAGAATAAAAAAAGGAACAAAAAAGAGATGTTTTATCTTTTTCTTCGTTGGAGAGGAGAAGGGTTACCAGAAAACATAAAATCGAAGCTATATTTGTAGATCTGTGACGTTTGAAGCACTTTTAGGTCATTCGGACCCTAGATTCGTGCTCAGGGCATTGAGAAGAAGCAACCCGTGCAAATTGGGCTCTAAAAGTCGTCGGAGGATGGCGGCGCACGGTAGCTGGAGGTGGTCATCACGACGGCTGGGGAGAGCCCTCATCGGATTCTGCAGATATAAGAAAGAATATGGAGAGAGAGAGAGAAAGAAAAAAAAAGCAAATGAGAAAAAATGAGGAAGAAATACTAAAAAGGGGATTATATAGCTCATCCAAAATGACTTAGTTTTGTGAATTCACACATGATTTAATCACGCAGAAAGGGCCTCTACTTTTGTAAGCTTTTTGTTTCAGTCACTAACTGAAAGTTTATTTTCTTTTAATCTGGCCTTTAAAGTTTACTGATGTTGCTTTTTGGTCACTACTTTAATTGTTATGGATTATTTATGTGTTTAACCCATATTACTTTAGTTTTCTTAGATTCAGTCCATGCGTGATGATGTATATATTTAGTTGTATATGTAAATATATGTTCCATATAATATGATGTTTACTTTTAATAATAAACCCTTTAATTTAGCTATTATTGAGATACTAATTATTTTAGTTTAGATCCATTAATTTTAGTATTTCCTTCAATATATATATATATATGTTAAGTGAAATGACCATCCAGCTCAGTTGGTAGAGCACAAGGTTCTTAACCTTGAGGTCGTGGGATCGAAGCCCACGGAGGGTATTTCATAATTCGGAGGTCTCTTACGGAAGCTGCTCTCAACCTGGTGTTGGGGGTAGCCTACTATCTTACCTCCCTTACCCCATACATATGGGAAAAAGGGACAGCCATATATGTTAAGTGTTTCTATCCTTTTATATGTTTATATTAAGTTACGCATGTATACTACATATACATGTATATTTGTGTATAACTTTCATGTACCTTTTGATGTTATAAATATTATTTGTATATAATATTATATGTCGTATTTCATGTTTTATATTTATATAAATATGATTTGCTTGCTATTATGTATTAATTGTATACATTATAGGTCATGTTTTTAAACAAAATTTGTACTCATTAAATATTATTATATATTTTTTATGTAAATGTTTTATTCTACACATAAGTTTTTTTATGTTATATTTCAATGTGTTTTATGGTCTCTTGACATCATTTTGTTTGTTAAGCATGATCCTCATAAGCATTACTTAACTCGATCAAAATAATTTGACTAAGGGAATATCCGTTTATTTTGAGATTGAGGGAAGTAATTGTCTTAAGGAATAAGAGTTTGCTTTCAATAGTCTTAAAATAAAAGGGTATATTGTCACTCAAAACAATAAAAATTGATTTCACTTAAAACTTGAGATTAAGAAAAAGATCATGTTCTTTTAATTAAATTCACTGAGAAAAGACTGTTAGAATGGATCTAAGGTCGTCTCGATGCCTTTAAATAATTGAATATCCTTATTCTCATTAAAGGTTGGTAAAAATAATTAATTAATCGTATTTGTTTGATAGATGTATTTAATTTTTGTCTTATTTTGTATTTTTTTTAAATGAGATCTCAGAATAAATTATATTCGAACGTATAATTTTTATTGTAAAGACAACTAATTAATTAATTTGGTACCTATTTAGGGTGTTGTGGTGTGCCAATCCTTCCCCGCGCGTAACCTACTCTCGAATTCAAATTTTTGGTAACGCAGACTGTAAATTTTTTTTAATTAAAATTAATATTTTTTATTAAAATGATAAATATTTTTTTGGTGCGCAATCACACCATAATCAAAGATTAGTGGCGACTCCACGAACCGATTTTATTATTTTAAACTTGAGTTCCAAATTATTCGAGGCAAACAATTTTACAAAATCCCATTTGTTTAAAAATCGACAAACCTCGGTTTTAAAAGGAACGTCTCGACACATTTTATTAGAAGTTATCCAAATTAAAAGCATATTATAAGCCCACGGCCATCTGTGTACCTTTCTAGGCCTATTTGGCCAAAATCAGGCAGTAATTTTGAAACCTACTGTAGAGGTCTGGGTAGGGGTTTCGAAATCTACTGTAGAAGTTTTGAAACCTTTTCCTGAATTACATTTGGACAAAAGGTTTTGAAACCAGCCATAAGGAGTTTCGAAACCTCTTCTGCAACTTCAATTTTTTACCCGTTTCAACGTGTTCAAATGACCAAAATAAGTTACACATGAAAGAATGGAACATACATGCTTCAAAACTTAACTTTCTAACTTGAATGCATTCTAAGGACTCACAAAATAGTTTGACAAGGTCCTATATTGAGGTTTCCTGTAACACCCTCAGACCCGTACCCGACCCGAATACGAGTATGAGGTGTCACATTGACTTTTCAAACTTTGACTCTTGACAAAATTCAAAGAAAATTTAAAACTTTCATTAAAGTAAAAGCGGTTTATTTACATAAATTGACCACAATAACCAAAATCGATCAGAGCATATTTAACTCAATCAATTAGTGCATTCCAACTATATTCAAAATAACCAAACACATTTAAATCATCTATTTTCTGATCTGAAATTTTGTAAGGGAGATGCTGACATGTCTTGCTCTTCTTCACATCTCTTCTCGCTTCTATAACCTACGTGTGAAACAATCACACGCTAAGTCTATGACTTAGTGAGGCATAAACAAACTGACTATATCATAACTAATTCCTATTATGCACATTTCATGTAATCATGATAAACCATAAAATGCATCCAAACATAAATATATATATATACCATTTCCTTTTTACCTATTATTATTATTACTCCTGTTTAATATATATTATACTTATTGCATTTTGTATATCATATACATACATATTGTTTCACAAAGAAATACCCATATCATCATATAATTCTGGTAACATATTTCCTAACACAAAACATATAAAGCGTATGTAATAAATTTCTCATTATCTCTTTAATAGTCTTATTTTCGTTCTTTATCTTTTAGTCATATGTTCTTGTACCTATTCTTCTTAACCAAGCTATATACACATCACCATCATATCACATATATCATTTCACCATAAAGATTACAAACAAAGAACATAATATCATACAAGGTTCTTTTATCATCTTCTTTATTAGCTCATGTACACATGTGAGAACTATAGATATGTGAGTCTATAGAGGTTGTGCACTAATGCTGTCACCACAGCTCGTATAAATGCACCGAGTGCCACGTAGAATTGCACTTAAGTGTCACGTAGAAATGCACCGAAGTGTCATATAAGATGTCCCTAAGGACCACGTAGAAAATTCCTTTAGATCCATATACATATTCCAAGGACCAAGTATGTGTCTCAAAAGACCTCATAGATGTTCCAAAGGATACATATATGTCCCGAAGGACCGCGTAGACCCTCGACTCTTGGCATGCCAACTATACCCTTGGCTATCATGAAACATATCATGGGCATTATCTTTTATAACATTTTTCATATTCATGTAAACATATCACATATTCATATAAACTCATAGCTTCATTCACATATACATTTAATCACGTAGTTCATGTAAATTCTCATATTATTTCATATTCATGTATCACATGGCATATAACACTTCTCCTGTGTTCCTATAAACATGTCATATCCTATGACTTATATCTTTTCGTATAATTTATGCTTTAATCTCTTATATTCTCCTGATTCAATATCATTTAACTTGTTTCACTTTCTCATATCACATATACTTTCTCTTTCATATATCTAACGTCATGTATCATATCTTGTAATCGTGTAAACATGTTTCTTTAATGTAATTTACATAGTAATACCCTATATTTATATCATATAACGATTTAACCTAAGTCATCCTTTATAAAGTTTATAATACATGTTCAAATAGTATCATTCTATCCTATAAATAATTTCTACTTATCTTATCTCATTTCCCCTTTCACTTACATAATTCATCTATATATACTAATTTAATCTATTTAATTAGTTCAATTTCCCATTACTTCATACATATACTCTTTCATAAAGCTTTGTAGTTCTTCACTTTATAATTTGTAAATCATAGTTTCCTTTAACTATATAAATCTTTCCTATATAACTTATGTATCCTTATTTATGCATATACCCTCGAATGTATACTATCCTCATAGAGTCTTCTAACCTTTCTCGTGTAATCACCTATACCATATAATATGACTTATACTTGATTAACTTATGCTCACTCGTTCATTTCATTCCTTATGACTCTATCATATAATTTATTTCATCTTCTTCCATTATTACATTTTAGTATTTTACACAAATCCTATAACATATACAAAGCATATCAATATCTTTAGTTATGCATACATACAATTAATGTAAAATATATAATCACATATAACGCATATAATAATAATAACCACATAATCTAATTCATGACTTCATGCATATTATTCTAGGAAATAGACTCATCGCAAGTCCTATTTCCATTAAACAATACATGTCACTATTATGCACTCACCTGGCCTCACTAGTCAATTTCAATCTCTTATCTTTCCCCTTGATCGATCTTACTTGTCAATGATTTCGGAACTTGTTTAGGCTCTGAATCTACATAATTATACATTTTAAGACAATTATCAGATACCTACACCTTGTAATTTGATACTAACAACTTAAACGAACTTAATAAACTAATATTCACTTTTTCCCTCAGGGGTGTACCGATGCACTATAGGTGCATCAGTACCCAAAATAGCTTCGAAATATTGATGCATCGATGCACCCCTTACTGCATCGATGCACCTTCAAAATTTGTCTTGGTGCATCGGTTCACACTCATAGTGCATCGATACATTCCTGGCATTCGATGTTTCTTCTTTAAAGAGTGCATTGGTACACTTTGAATGTGTACCGATACACCTTGCCCAGAAATTACTCTTTAGGCACGATAATTCACTCTTTCATCTTCAAAACTTCATGGTTCATCCTCTTTTATAATCCTAACTTACATATACATGCTTAGATTCATTTTTATTCATTTATCTTGTCTTTAACCTTAATATCCTCTCCTCTTTATTAATTTCAAGAATCATACCAAATTTTCAACATGTTTTAAAACTCATTCTATCACTTCACATCTCTTAATTCAACCCTTGACAAGTCAAATTCAACTTCAAAATCTATTAACTCCTTCTATTTCAAAAATTCACTTAAAAACTCATTTTTCTTAATTTCTCATAACTTGTTAATCTTTGAGTTTTAAGCCACCTAAAGCTTTTCTTAATCTTTCTTAATATCCCAATAATCAAAAAAAGCTTTAAAACGAAAGAATTAACCAACTGAAGACCCACTTACCTTATACCATGCTTCACGGTGGAGAGGAGGAAGAAGAAGACTGAAGAATGCTCTGGAGAAATTATCTCCTTCCCACGTGCTTATTACCTTTTATAAAGGGAAATAAAAATCTTTCCTGAAAAAATGACCATAATACCCTTATTACTTTCAAACTTTGTTATTAAACCCAACATCAATACTTTTCATTTAAATCCCTAAACTTTCAATCTTTTCTGAGATTAGTCACTAAATTACCAAAAATTCTATTTTGGTCATTGATCCGATTTTTGGGATGTTACATTTCCCATTTATTTTTAAGTCTGATGTGAATTATAAAGGTCATAAGTAAGGCTTTATAACATCTCATTACTCTAAAATATGCATCTTACCAAGAACATCTACTCAACATGCTTAATCTCATCCATAAGTTATCTTGCATTTATAATTGATCCACTAAGGGTATGAAAGAGCTATGAGTGTATTACCTGGCCTCCTTGGTTGCTAAAACTTCTCTCAAATCAACTAAGAAATCACATTTCTTACCTCTAGCCTTTAAACTCTCTTCCACCTTTTAAACTAAAACAAAGCAAGAAAATGAATTACTACTCAACTATGGGTTAGATTAACTCAAATAAAACTCCTATAACTCAAATCTACCCAAAAATAACTTAAAAAACTTGATTTCTTTCAACTCCCAAAAACCTATTTTTTAAATCTGAACCCAAAACCTAAGATTTGGGGCTTGAAATGAAGCTTAATGGATGAGGATTAAGATTCTTACCTTGGTTTCTTCAAACTAGGCTTGAGATTCAAGAAGCTTATGCCTTTGGCTTACTCTTGGAGAGGAAAGGAAGAAGAGAGAAAAGAAGAAGAAGAAGAGGAAGATATTTTGGGAGAGATGGTTCACGTGAATTCTAGAAGAAATAAGGGGGTTTTATCCTTTAAAGCCACAGGGTGTAGTATCTATGTCTTCGTTTTCATTTGTTATATTTTCCATGAATTCTACTGTTTATACGTTTCTGTCATTGAAATTTATAAAGGCATAGAACTAGGGTAGTGGAGTAGGGTTGCCTTAGTTTGGGTTTTAACCCATTTGACTTTATTCCTTCTAGTAGCTTGCTTTCGCTGACTTTTGTGTATTCTTCTCTTCATGTTTCCTCTATTTAAATTTAACCGGGACTTACGTTTCTGTCTATAAGCAGAGATTTATACGCAGGAATTAATTGGAAGGGAAGTTTCTCTCAATTATGTATTTATTGACTTATCTATACATGCATTGTATTTTATCTTTATTTTTACTTTTCTTACTACCGAAGGTCTCTCAACCAGGCGTTGGGGGCAGCCTACTACCTTACCTTCCCCTAACCCCATTGCATATGGGAATAGAGTTTTGTTGTTGTTGTTGTATCCTTTAAAACCAATTATGATTAAATTGCTATTTTGATCTCTCTCCTTTAATCCTAATTTAAAATCATCACTTCTCTTATACTATTGGGCCAAACTTAAGCCCAATACCTTTATAAATTGATCTAAAAAATCTAATGGCCTCGACTTATAGGTTTCGGATTGACCCAAACTACTAATCCAGAATTTGGGGCACTACACAACAATCAAGTTAAAATTAAGTGTATCATTTAAAGAAAAGGAAGTAATCAAATTCCATGTATATCAACTCTGAAAAATTAGTTTGAATATTTTTTTCATGTGGCTTGAACCATATAGGAGTAAAAAAGGATTCATTATCAACTTTTTGACTGATATTAGTCTCGAGTTTGATCCATGAAAACTAGTTACATATAAATCAATTAATTAAAATGTTATAAATTTTATAAAATGTGTAAAAAATCAATGACTTTTTCAGCTACTCTATATTACTGGTAAACTGATCAACAACTATTTTCGTTAACACAACGATTTAATTTTATTATTGTTATTATTATTATTATTATTATTATTATTATTATTATTATTATTATTATTATTATTATTATTATTATTATTTATTATTATTATTGTAAAGACTTAATTGAATGTATTTTCTATAAAAATTCAATTGATATTTTTGTTTTTTATTTGAATTATTTTTACTCTTGAGCTTTACATTTATAAAAAATTCTTAATAATTATTTTCATCTTTCAAAGGACTAGACTAGGGGGCTTATTAAGAGAGTCAATCACGAGTTGAGCAGTGTTCAACTCGTGTTCGTTAAAAAAAATTTGTTGCTCAACTCGTTGCTCGTTAAAATTTTGTTCGACATGTGCTCGTTAAAAAAACTTGTTGCTCGACTCGTGCTCGTTAAGGTCGTTGCTCGCCTCGTTGCTCGTTAAGCTCACCTAAATTTTTATCTTATTTTTTAACTATAGGTAAAATCTAATAATATTATATAGAGCTTAATATAAACATAAATTAATAAATTTAACCAAAAAATGATTAAAATAGTGTATGCAACAAATAGAAAGTCTAAACTCCAAAATAACAATCCACAAATACATTAAAATAATAATTAGGGCTTGATTTTTAGGTGTAGTAAAATAATAATTATTAATTAACAATATATTTTTTATTTATTAGAAAATCAATAGATAAGTCATTTATCATCTTTTTGTTATCTATTAGTAAATTAGTAATTTTTTGAATGAAATAATTTTCTAAGATAAGTACTAAAATGTTATAAAAAAATTTAGCTAGCTGCTCGCGAACTTATCGAGTCGAGTTGGAGTTTGCTCGACTCAGTTCGTCAATGTCTCGTTGAACTCGAGTTCGAATCGAGTCAACCTAAATCAAACTTTTATTGAATTTTGACATAAGTAAGTTTAAACTGCTCAGGAGCTATTAAACTCATTAAGCATCCTAGACTAGACCTTCACGATTCAACTCTGGTTTTGGAAATAATTTTTTGAGTAAAAACAAGGAATTCAATTACGTCATCGGAATGAGAAATAAGAGGGGAATCGATTAAAAACAACAACAACGTACAAAGGGAAGGTTCAAAAATTCTGTAGGAAACAACCCATGCAGTTTCCCTCTACCCACAGTGTCGTAGGTCGTACTTGTACACTCCCAAACTCCTTTTTCCTTCGTAACCCATTGGATATTTTTTATTAAGTAAAAAATTATTATATTCTTAAATGGAACTCGTATAAAACAGAATAATATGAACAATCTTAATCACTTGACCAATTAACATATATCAGCTTATTTATTTATTTACTTTTTCTCAGATCATTTATTTTTTTAGTCGATAAATTATTAATACATCTAATAATAATCCTTATTTAATTTTATTATTGTTACTAAATATGATTTTCACTAACCCCATGACCAAAACCATGTAATACCCAAAGGTTGCTTCGTAGTGAAGTGGATGGCACAGAGTTAACACTTTTAAAACATGGATTGCATGGTAATGATGGGGAAGAGAATTAGCTATAACAAACAAAAATGAAGAAACCCTTGAAGCTCACGCTTTTCTCTTCGTCTTCTTCTTTTTCTTTATGCTGTTTTGTTTTCTTGATTGCTAGTTTACAAGTAGGTAGGGTTAAATGGAAGTCTATAGTCATTTTCTTGACTATTTTTTGGTGAGAGACAAAAGACAATGTGTATCTGATTATAGATATGTTGGGGCCAAGTTCTTGGGTGTTTCTTCTGTCAACCTCCATCCTTTATTCTCATTACAAATGCATGGGTCCATTGGCAGTGTCACACCCCAAAATTATTGAGGTTAATTAATGGATTAAAGTAAGTTAATTTGAGGACTAAATTATGAAATATTTAAAATAAAATTGATTGGAGTGGTTCATGGGTTTTGAAACCGTGTCATCATAAACCTTCCCCTTAGCTTTGTCATCTAGACTAAGTTACTGTAGCTGATGGGATTGGGTAAATATATATATGGTAGGGATTTTTTAATCCCAAAAATGGGAATCAAACCCCAAAGGTTTTCAGAAAACCCAACCCCGTCCTCAAGCCAGCGACCGCCGATTTGTCTGTTTCGGCTACCGTTGAGGTGTTTCGACATCAGCAAATGAACTGTCAGCCTTCCGCAACCTAACCCCATTCGTTTGCTCATCAAAATCAGCCACCGTTTGGCCTGTTTCAAGATTAGTAGTCATTCAAAACCCCTCACCGCTCCTTTGTCTCCGCTCGTCTGTGAACGACACCGACCACCCCCGACGAAGCACCATCGAAGCTCGATCAAAACACACCCACCAGATCATCGGAAGCGGTCATCGTTCTCCGTAGGGAGCCCCCGATAGCTTCAATGGAAAAATGATATAACCCCAACGTTTTTCATGATTCTGGCCACCACGATCGTCGATTCATCAAACCGCCTCCCTCATTGAGTTCCCGGTGTTCTTCCGACCAAAACCTGGTCAGGCTCGTCGCTCACCGTCGTGGCAATATCCGTTTGCCATTAAGGGTAAGTCGGTTTATCTTTTCATTGGTTTTACACCGTTTTGGCTAATTATTGATGTTGATTTGGATCGATTATGGTGATTGTTGAAGCAGGGAGTAATCGGCCAATCGAAACAGCCCTCGCAATCACCGCATGCGCCACCACGCGCCGGCAGTTCGTGTGGGGCTCTTCAACGGTCCAGGAAACTTCTGGAACCGGTCCAATTAGCTTGAATAGGCCCGAACTGGGTCTGTTTAACCCAACCGAATCAACTTGGTCCGAGTTAACCCGTTTAAGTTAACTCGTCTGAGTCAACCAGTCTGAGTCAACCCGTTTACTTTGACCAAAAAGTTAAAAAAAATTATAAAAAAAAACATATTTTATATTTTTTCGACGTCCTGAGTCCGAATCCGAAGTCTGTTTTGTCAAATTCACACCCAGTAAGTCATTTTCAGTGATTTATCTTTGGATTCATGTTGGTTTTTCGATTAAGTTCAGTTTCTGATGTAAATTCGGGTTCTATGTATCCAAGGAATTATTGGACGTTGAATTCAAGTTCGAGAGTGATCAAATGGAGTTTAAATGGTCAATCGATATGGCACAAAAACTGAGGTAATACTCTACTACCTTTTGTATTCTTTCCGGAACACATTGATAATTGGTAAATGCATGAATGGAAATAATTGGTCCATGAGGTGTATTTAAATTATCATTGGACTTAAACTGAATATGGAATAACGGCAGAACACTGTAGAAGACTCAGACTGCTCGCAAAAGAAATTGGTAGACTGATCGAAAATAATTTTAAGTCCATGAATTATGTAATAATAAATTGATCTCAGAATCCAAAATCCTAATTTATTTATTTAAAGGTTAAATACGGGAAATATGTGATTATGAAATTACAAAAATACCCTTATGAGGTAAAAATAACCAAAATACCCTTGAAGTGTAAAATGGCTATATTATATGACCAAGTTGAACTAAGTGGAAGTATTGTATGTATTCGAATTGTGGAAACAATTGAATTACTATGGAAACTCCAAAGTGACCGGGATAAACTTGACAACTAAATGACCTAAGTACTCTTGATGACATAGAATTAAGCGAATGACTTGGATAAGTCTGGAACCTTGATGAACTTATATGTTGTACGTCCATAAGGGTTTTAAACCACGGAATCATCATGTCGACATTTCAGAATACCGTTGCAACACATAAATGAAATAAATACCATTGGAATACCTGTTCGTCTCCCTAAGAACCATTCAACGACGATTCTGATATTGATCAGTTCAGCTAGTGCATTCAGTGTTAAGAAATGAATAATAGTGAAGTATCACGATACGAATGATTGACAAGTATCGTAGTGTTGGGTTTGTAGTTCAAATGGGACTTGAAATCCTGATAATTCAAAATTATATGATCTTAAAATCTCAAATAACTCTGAACGAATATATCTCTTAAATTACCAGAAAAGGTACATAGGTTTGGATTGAAAATAATTTACTGAAATATCATCGAGTTATGAAATATTAAAATAACTCTGATATACAAATGACTGAAATACCACTGAACCCCAAAAGAATTAAAATACTTGGAACTTCAAGATGACTGAAGTAACCTTGAGTACGAAAATGACCTAAATACCTTCATGACCTATAAATAAGTGAACGTTATTGGACAATTTTGGAAACACCGAGAAAACCTAATTATTGTATCGCTCCTAAAGGTTTTGAAGTACGACTCAAGTATGTTGGTCATCTTGAAGACTGTTGTAATTCATAAATAAAACAAATACCATAGGAATACGTAGAGTCCTCAAGATCCGTTCTACGATGGTTCTGAAGATGTCCAGTTCGAGTTGACCTGATATCCTAATAAATTGACATGAATCTTGAATATCATGAATCATCGTTTCACCCTTATTAGATTAAGCCGCTAGGAATACAATAGAAATCGTAATGTCTAAAATACCCTTGCTGACCTGAAAAATGGAATCACTCTCAGTAAATCTCAATCTAGTACTATGATGTAAAGGTTCCTGAACACCTTCCTGATGCACCTAAATCATAAAGAGATCCTAAAGTATCAACTATAAATATCTAATAGATCCGTTAGTAATCTATCCCTTTTAAAAGGGCCTCGATCCTGATATCCGATAAAATTACATAAGTTTCATGTTTTCCCTTTCTTGATAACTACCAAGTGCCTCTGAAAGATACTTGGATCCTATAGTGTGTTTCTCATGTACTATATGACTGTTTTATATGTTTTGAAATATGTTTCACTGAAATTTATTGATTTACTGGCTTATGAACCATGGCTACATGGTATGTGTTCTCTGATTACGATTTTCATTGAAAAATATGATTATTACTTATTTATGGAATCATGGAATTTACTGGTTTATGAACTATGGTTTCATGTTTTCACTGGTTATTACTTGAAATGTTTTATTGGGACATTATCTGGGTATGCTGAAGGTTCAGCTCTGATCAAGCTGGTAAATCCTTACGGACCTAAGGTGACCCTTGGGTAGGCTCTGAGCCCCCGAGAAACTTTCTTGGGTAGGCTCTCAGGCCTCAAGGCACTCCATTGGGTTAATCATGGGACCACATATGATGTACGGGTGGAGGGAAATTATATGGTTTATTTCATGGTCACGTTTACGAGATTTTACAAGATCACGATCCATATATTACGATTTACTGTTAAATTGATTTCTATTGGATACTGTATGGTAGGATTCTAGAGTATGAAGGTTCAGCTCTGATCAAGCTGGTAAATATTTATGAACCTAAAGTGACCCTTAGGTAGGCTCTGAGGCCACAAAAAACTTTCTTGGGTAGGCTCTCGGGCCCCAAGGCATTCCCTTAGGGTAGATCCCTTTGCTGTATGCTTAGGGTAAGTCCTTATAGATGCAGTTATGGGGAACTGCATAATGGTGTTCGGTTGGAGGGTTCTAATATGGTTTTAAAAATATGATTTAAATTGTTACTATTTTAAAAATTTTATATCGTTTTCACTGGTTTTGGTTGGAACACACTAGACGTCCTATTATGATATCCTGAAATTATGGTACTCTGAATGTTTCCTATAAAATGAAATCTTAATGGCTTTTACTTGATGAATTACTAGTGGAATCGCAGCTCATCCTGAAAACCTGTAGACATCTGAAACAACAAGAAAATGTTATGACTTTCCATTTATTTGCATGTTCTTCAGCATCATCTGGTAGTTTTCTATTACTGAGCTTCCCAAAGCTCACTCTTTTACTCACCATTTCAAGTTAAAAAGATCAAACCAGTGCAACTATTGACATCAGTAAAGGAGTTCCATCGGCATTGCTTGCGGAGTACGATGCATGTGATTAAGGGCATGTAGGTTGTATTTTGTATTTATAAATTGTTTTATGATTTTAAGCATTTTAACAAAATTTTTAATTTTCTGAGATTTTTATGGTGGGTCGCTCCGGTGACCCTAATGTTACACTTCAGATCATATCAGGTCACCCTCATCGGTCTATGGGTGTTACAATGAATGTCTCAATTCAATAAAAAATGTAAAATAGGCAGCTGTGTGGGGCACTGCAAATATCTGATCTAATCATCTTCAATCCATGGAATGGGTTAAGATTCATACTATTTGAGGTGGATTGGATTTCTACTTGATAGTCATTTCAAGTCAAATAGATTCTTAACCAATTGGGTGAGCTTAATAATAAAAAAAAGTATTGTTCTTTTTGGAGATCAAGTTCTAGAAATTACTATACAATATGTGTGGGTGTTTTCAATGACTGAAAACATTTTTTAAATCGATATTAAAAAGTCAAATAGATTCTTGACCATCTAACCCTTCACACCCACCTACATATGCCATATATGCACACATTAGGGAAATCAAAAAATTTGTTATGAAAAACAAAAGGGTAAATTGCATTATAGTAATTTAAATGTTAGTGTTTCATTTTGTCTTAGTTAGAAAATAAGTACTCAAACTATATTGTTTTTTTCTAAATAGGTGTCCAAACTTTTTATTTATTTATTCAGGTGTCTAACGTTATAATTATTACCACTTAAGGTGTTTTATCCGTAACGACCATTAAAATATCCCGTTAAGTGACACATGTCATATTTATATTTTTTTTGAAAATTTACTTTTTTAAAAAAACATAAAATTAATATTTAAAAACCCTTAAAAAATTTAAAATCTAAAAAATAACCCTAAATTCTTAAAATCTCTTATTCTAGTCCCCTTTACTCCAACCGCCAGTCATCTCTAGACACCCATCTGTCGGACACCCATAGGTCGTCGACCACCCACTGACCTATCATAACCCTTGTTATCATCTCAAAAATCAAAAATCTCAAATCTTTGCACTTCAATCTCTAATCCTTTAAATCTCTTTGATCAAACATGATAATTGGTCGTTTAGTCGACTATGGTAGCTGACCATTTGGCCATTTGATCGGCCGTCTAGCCTTTGATCGTTTGGCCATGGAAAAGCGAAAAGCAAGCAGGGGAGGGGAGAGGGGGATCTGGGTTGGGGAAGGGTTTTTTTTAATAATTTTTTTTTACTTTTTTAAAAACAAAAGTTTTAAAATTTTATAAATGTGACAGGTATTACTTAACAAGGTACATATGCTTGTGAGAAGGAGGATAAGTCACAAAAAGCTTTTTCATTTCTAATACTAACATTATAAAGTGAAGAAAGTGAGTTTTTTATAGTTGAAATAAAATGAATTGTATTTTTAGTTGTTTTATTAATTCTTTCTTGATTTGTTTCATTATTGTGAATGAATTTCTCAATCATTTTTTTGTTGATTCAAGAAAAAGTTGTGTATTGGTTCTTGGAATATTAATGTGGTATGTATAGCCAAGGCACCTAAAGTGATAACGTTTGTAACTTTTGTAACTTAGGCACATGGATGATTCGAAGAAAAAAACTTTGGGAACCTATTTAAGAAAAATGATATAGTTTGAACATTTATTTTTTAATTAAGACTTTCGCTTTTAGTGGGTTGAAAAAAAATTGATTTTTTTTTAAATTTTAATAATTTTTATATTTGATATTATTGTAAAAAAAACATTGTGAGAAGTTGTCTATTTTAGACTTATGTTGGACAGTCTAATTGGTTGGGAAAGATGAAAAATAAATGGGGATATTGTGATAATATTATATCTAAAAATACTTTTCTAAAAGTTAAAATATTTTTTAATTTTTGTGTTTGGGTTAAAAAATTGATTTGAAAAATACTTTTAGATTTGATATTTTATTGTTGTTGGTTCAAAAATGTTTTTTTGGAAAGTATTTTTTTCAAGAATGTTGGATAGAAGTGTGGTTTGTTAAGGTCTAGTGATGGCAATTGGATCTTCGGGTTCCATAAATCGATTGGAATCGCTTCTACTCTCCAGGCCGAACTTTGGGCAATTTATATCGACTTGCAAGTAGCTTGGGACCATGGATGTATGCCTGTTCAGATTCAATCGGATACATGCAGGTCATTAATCTCCTCCGTAACCAATCCAGTGGCGTCTGTCAGCTATTCCTCGTTCGTGCTATTTCCCATTATCAGAGTCAGGATTGGAACACCGAGTTCCTTTGGATCCCCCGTGAAGGTAATATGGTCGCAGATGGTATGGCCAAACTCTCCCAAGCGCCGTCTTACTCGCTGCAGCTCTTCTCGGATGCTCCGACTGCATTCTCCCCTTGCTCAGGCGGGATACAACAGCACCCCCCCCCCACACACACACACACACTAGGACTCATGTAACTAGTTAAGGCTTTGCCTCCTCTTATAAATAAAAAAAATTATAAAAGATAAAAGATAAAGGAGAATATTTCGATAATTTTAAACTCTAAACATTATTTTTTAAAACTTTTGTTTTAGAGTTGAAAAGTTGATTTGAAAAAATATTTTTCATCTTAAAAATTCTTTATTCTTCATGGCTTATAAGGTCAAAATTACTTTTGACACTGAAGAATTCATCACAAAAACACCTTGTTCAGCTACTTTTTGAGATAAAATGAAGAATTAAGCCTTAAATTATTGAGTTCGAAATAGCAAAGAATACAAATTTCTATTTTTTTTTAAAAGGGGAGTAAGGTTCTCTACATGGATATAAGTCTTGTTCTCGTTTATTTAAATATTTTTTATGAATAAAATTTAATTGAATAATTTTAAAAAAAAATAATTATTTTTTTCTAAATTTCGAGTATTTTCTTCTACCTTTATTTATTATAATTATATAAATAATTTCAACATAAGTATATTTCCTATATTTAAATTCGATCATATTTGACTTATGCACAATTCCAATTTCAAGTAGAAGGAAAAATTATGCATTATTAATTAGCAATTTTGATAATGAGCCAATTGTTGTTAGTGGGATTGAAATCCTCAAAACCAAAAGTTGTTTCGATTTTTAGTAATAATATTTATCAGTGGTTAAAATGTCATTATTCCATCCATTGTTTTTGGGTCTGAATATGACTTGCGAAAGAAAGAAAGTTGAAATTCTCATTTTTTTTCTCAAAAAATAGAAATTTGAGCAACAAATATCAATAGCTTTTAATATTATATATATATAATCAAAAAGAATTATGTGAGTTGATAATATATAAGATTCATTTCTACCCAATTTCTTTACTATCTTTATTGGTTTTTTCTTTTCTATATTGTATCTCTATTTTTTTTATATTTTGATTTTGACATTTTTTTTATTGTTTAGCATTTTCTCATTTATTTTTTTCTAAGGATTGATATTCTTTGCTTTGGACTCTCATATTGGATTTGGATACCCGATTTACGTTCGTGGATAGCTTTTAACGTCACTCGAATCTAGTGTGATTTGTCGGTGGTCTTTCAATATCTTGATCCACTTTAGTGGTTCGTTTGCCAATGTGATCAGATATGTTTGTATCTATCTTTGTTCAAGTTTCTTAGTTATATTTTTAATCTTTCCTTGTATGGTCCTTATGTGATCTTAAGTTGCTAGTTTTGTTTCAATATTTATAGAAAATTTTCTCAATTATGTGCTTAATTTACTATTGTGATTGTAATTCTTTATTGTAATTTGGGATATTTTCTATTTTGAATAAAATTAGTTGCTCATTTAAAAAATATTAACAATGTTCTTAAATTACTTTTTTAAAATTTTAAATAAATAAATAAAGAAACTATTCTTCGTTATCGTCACATCATTTGTGAAATATTTTCCCCCCGATGAAGATGTATCAAATAATAATCTTTATAATAAAAATAAAAAATATAAATAAAAACAGTATTTTTATATTGCCGATGAAAATAAAAATTTAGAAGAAAAGCTATAGATTAATATCGAAATTGACTCTTCATACAGTTTATTATAATCCAAATTGCTAATTTAATATATTATTTTAGTACTCTTAAGAATATAGTATTAAACTTATAATAATACTAAGCGTAAACTACATGTTTAGTATCTAAACTATCAGTTTTGATTTGTTTTAGTACCTAATTTTTATTAAAATTATATCTAACTTATAGTTTTTGTTTCATTTTGGTATCTTGCCGATAAAACTTAACGTCATTGCATTTTTATGGGTAAATTATATCATTAATCTCTCAACTATCTTCTCACTCCTATTTTGGTACTAAAGTTTAAAAATTTTGAATTTTAACTACTCAACTTTCAAATGGCTCATATTTTAATCACTCTAATTTATTTTATTATTTGTTCAAAAAATAATATTTTTTATGAATAATTTTTTTATTTTACTTTTTTAATTATTATTTTATTAATATATAATTAAAAATAAAAATTAAATTTGAAAGTTAGAGTGATTAAATTAGGAGTATTTTGAAAGTTAAGTAATTAAATTAAAAAAATAAACTTTAGCGACCAAAATATGAGTTAGAAGATAGATGGGTGACGAATGATGTAGTTTACCCATAAAAAGGCGTCACGTGCAAATCACTCGTTAAGTTTTTAATGGTGAGGTACTAAAACGAAACAAAAACTAAAAATTACATATGGTTTTGAAAAATTAAAAGCTTAGGTACTAAAACATTCCAAACTTGATAGTTTAGGTACTAAACACGTAATTTATCCTGATATTAGATTATAATCATATCAAACCTTTGGAGTATAATTTATAAAGAACCAATGGGTCTTGAAATCAAGGATACACTCTACACTACATTTTTCCCTTTGATTTGAATAAAAAAATAATAAAGTATAAGAAAAATATTTGAAATTCAAATAAAATCAGATTTAAATGTAAATTATATTGGAATATACGAACACAATATGAATAATAAGTAAATAAATATATATTATTTATTATTATAAAAATGTTAGTCTATATTTAAGTGATCGATATTATTAAGGTTAATTAGATGTTAGTAATTATGTTTTTGTGACACATTTTATCTTCTTTTTCGATCGTTTGATCATTCTTTTAATTTTATGTTTTTCAGGGCTGGATTTGATGACGTCGTAACATATCAAGATGACACTTATTTGTATTATTGTTAATTTTCCTTGTTATGAACACTCAAATTGAGTTTGCATACATAACTTTACGTTCATGGATAGTTTCTCATAACGCTTAGCTCTGACTTGATGTTCTCGGTGGTCTTTTAATAGCTTAATCCCCTTTTGTAGTTAGTTTGTCGACGCAATCAGATTTATTTGTATCTATTTTCTATTCAAGTCTTTTGTTAGGAAAAAAATATGCTAAATTGGAAACTTTGAGGCATAGTTTCTAAGTGTAAAAATGGATAATCGAATAATGAATTTACTGATTCATATTCTACTACGTGATATCTTTACAACAGTACCCATATGCTCAAAACAATTGAGTGATAAATGAGATATTGATGCTCAAAGTAGGTGCATGTGAATTGTGTTGTGTAAGAAAATGAGAAAACCCATAACCCAAATTGGTGGGATATCAAGAAAGTGAATGGTTTATATACACAAACCAACTTGTTAATTATTAAATGACTTTTGTTGAAATTGTGTCTTGTGTGCAAGTGTGGTGGTATAAATCCAAGCTTACGAATATGCACGACATGGGTGAATTTGCACGACATGGGTGACATGCATGTTGGGGGCTTGTGGATATTGTACCCGCTACGAATTAAATATTTTCTTTAAGTAAAGCTTACCTTTTTAAATATTCTGAATTAAAAAGAATATTATGTGATTTTCTTTTAATTTAAACATGGTATGACTTGCAATTCACGAAAATATGTCTTAAGGAAACTGCATAGTTGCAGACCTCAACCAATTTCAAGTTCGATACCCTGTGTTTATTCGGGTTCTTCACTCTAAATTGTTCCTTTTCCTTTATTAATAAAACTTGAACTTTTATTTTCGTCTCGAATTGTATAACATCTTTTAGTTGAGTTTTTAATATTTTCCATGTATTTTATTTGTATAATCTAAAGTGACTAGTTTCAATGTTACAAGAAAATACTCAAATTATGTATTTAATTTACGATGATAGTTGTAAACTTTTATTATAATTTTTAATAGTTTTACTTTTTAATAAGACTAATGACTTTGATTAAAAATAGATTTTAATAATTAAATAAAGTATGAGTCATATCATATATCTATAGATACCTAAATATCTAATTTCTAATAAATGATAGATTGATGGAAAATTAAGTTTAATATGATATGACATTTATTAGAGTCATTTCTAATGTGATTTTAAATTACACACGAGTTAACTTTTATGACACAAAAATGAGAGTCATCATTTATAAAATATTTGTGTGTTAATTTGAAAGGTAAAATTAGAAGAAGACAAATATCTAGGTTTGAAATTTTTTTATTAATTAATTTTACATCCAAATTATTAATTTTAATAAGAGAAAATAACCTCAGTGACCAAAAATCTCATATAATATACGATTTTAATCAACTTTTTCCGGATTTGCCAAAATGACCAACAAAATCGCAATGCGATCGCTAATTCGCAACGCGATCTCCATTATCGCAAATTCGCGTTGCATTTTCGCAATGCGATAGTTGAAAATCGCGTTGCGATGGTCTACAGTATCGTTGCGATTTTCCCAATTCGCAATGCGAATAAGTAAATCGCAACGCGAATTGGGAAAATCGCAATGCGAATAAGTAAATCGCAACGCGAATTGGGAAAATCGCAATGCGAATAAGTAAATCGCAACGCGAATTGGGAAAATCGCAATGCGATACTTACTATCGCAATGCGATAATACAAAATCGCAACGAGATACTGACTTTCGCAACGCGATTCTGACTTTCGCAACGCGATTTACATAGCGCCATTCGTATTAACGCGTATTTTTTTTTCAAATTCCAAACACGAATTTTTTCTTAATAAATCGGAAAATGAACCGTCCACAGTAATCGCAACTCATAACCTCAAACCCAAAAACACAACACTCAGTCCCATCTCCATCTCTCACTCTCTACGGCGAAATTCGTCCCCATCTCCGAAGATTTCCGTCCCCATCGCCGGCGAAATCCCTCACAACCATTCACAGTCAAAAATCCCTCACAATCATTCAGAAATGGAAAATCAACCTCCGAGGGTTAGTTTTTTTATTTTTATTTTGAAATTTTTGCATTATTTTAGGTTTTTCATATTGAGATTGATGATAAGTTTACTGGTAATTTCAATAATAGATTAACAATTTCACTTAGATTTCTTATTAAATTCATTCGATAACTGCCAATACTGCTAAAATGTTTAGCCTGTGAAGTTAGTATTTGTCTTTGCTTTGTCTTTTGGTTGAAGTAATGCAGAAGAAGAATAGTTTCGAGAATGAAAATCGCAACGCGGAAATAACTATCGCAACGCGAAATAAAAATCGCAACGCGAAACCAAAATCGCATTGCGATTTTCATTTCGTTGCGATTTTCATTTCGCGTTGCGATTTTTATTTCGTGGTTGCGATTTTCATTTCGCGTTGCGATTGTCTGGTCGCGATAGTCATTTCGCGTTGCGATTCTCTCATTGCGATAGTCATTTCCGCGTTGCGATTCTCATTATCTCGTTGCGATTTTCATTTCAACCAAAAGACAAAAACAGTGTTGCAAATTTTAGTTTCAAGAATAAACTACTATTTATGTTTATTGTTTTGTTTTTGATATATCTTGACAGTGTAATTTTTGGTATATCTAACTTGGTATGTTTATTGTTTTTTTGTAGAAATTTTTTTCGGCTTCATTGACATTAAGGAATAAAGTTAGCCTAGCCACTACAATTGCTTCGAAGCTTTCACCTGCACAAAGAAAATTGTTTGAAGAAACCTGCTTCGGGCCATGGCTGAGAGTACAGCATCCGGGTGGAGATGCTAGTTTGACCCATTTGTGGCTTCAGACCATGACTAGCTACCCAACAGTATACAACGTGGTGAGGAAGAGATATGGTTTCATTTTCCACCGGCGTATACTTGTTTTGGGCGGAAGGAGTTCTGCTTAATCACTGGTCTACGATTCGGACACGATGATGTAGGCCGGTACACTCGTCATATCACCCGCCCATCATGGTTATCCAGAGTTTTTCCTGATGAGTCAATAGAGAAGCCGAACTTACACGTCAACGACATGAAGAAATTGTTTAATAAGAAAGATGGTTTTACTCGGATGAATGACGTCGATGTTGTCCGAGTATGCCTTCTACTACTTTTGTATGCCGGCTTTTTAGGCATAGAGGCCAGACAACCTATTCCTCAGGAGCTAATATTATTGGTAGAGGACCTAAATGCATGGAATCTGTTTCCGTGGGGTTCGTATATATGGAAAGCTACCTGGACTAAGTTGTTGTCTGCCTTTGATGACCGCAAAAGTTTGCGGGGCGATGGGTCGAAATACACTTTGTCAGGCTTTGTTTGGGCCTTTAAGGTAAGAATTTCTATATAATGTTTTCAAAATTATAATTAATTATTTAACAATTACTAATGTTTGTTATTATATTGTTTGTAGATTTGGATATTCGAGGCTTTCCCCAGCATGCGGACATATGCATTAAAATCCTCAGATGATATTCCTAGGGCTATTTCCTGGAAGAGGAAACGTATGTTGGATTGGGAAGACTTAATACCATATGCGACAATAAATAATGTAAGTTAACACAAATACTATCATATATAAACAAGTTATTAATAGTAGACGTTTAACTTTGTTTTAGTTTTTATATTTTTAGGCGGCCAACACTCCATTAATGAGACTGACACCCATGGAGGCTGAGCTTGCCACTGATTGGTGGCAAGCTAGTCAGCGTTTTTTTGATGGCACGAATGATGAGCAGCCTCCACTTCCTCCACTTCGAGAGCCATCACCTCACCCAGAGCCATCACCTGATCGACCCGACTATACACCTCTACAACGAGAGCCATCACCTATCCCGTCACATCATCGAGTCTCTTCTCCACCATCACCTCATGATAGACGACCGACAAAGATGCCACGACTTCTATCTCCCTGTTCTCCACCTCCACGGGATGAGTCAAGGGAGTTACGTGATGAGGTCAATGCCTTGCGTGAGGAGATCGGTACTCTACGCGATAACGATGGTGCATGGCGTGTGGAGGTGTCTACTTTACGTGGTGAGGTTGCCGCTCTACGTGAGATGGTAGTATCGTTGCAGAATGAGGTTCATACTCTACGCAACGAGGTAAGTTTAAGATTTTCCATATTTAACTTGATGATAAATTTACTCGTAATTTCACTTAAATTAACCATTTCACTTAGATTGCTTAGTAAATTTATTCGGTTGCTGCCAAAACTGCTAAACTTTTTACTTTAACACTGTGAAGTTAGTATTTGTCTTTGTTTTGTCTTTTGGTTGAAAGTTTGAAATATATTTATCTTTGTTTTCACTGTTTAAATATCATGTCTGTTTATTTACTGATATTTGTATTTTTATTTAGCGGACCGATAAGGTGGATGCTTTACGTCGGGTTTTTCTTGTACGACAGAGTTCACGCATCAGACGGCGTGCACGTGCTATTAAGTCTCCGTATACCCCAATAGTGCGAAGACACCGCAAGAAGAAGCCCGACTCGCCTATCATCCCTCAAGAGTCCACTCCTATCGTTGAAGAGGCCCCTATCATTCCTCGAGAGTCCCCTCCCACCGTTCAAGAGGCCACTGTCATCGTTGAAGAGGTCCCTCCCACCATTCAAGAGCCCGATTCACATGGCGTCATATGTAGGATTCTTGAGAAACCCTCTGACGTGCCGGACATGATGGATTCAATTTGGCTCTCGTATGAGTTACCGGCCAGTACCATACCGGTATCTGAAGAGGAGAGGAAACAACTACCGGACACAATTCTGGATAACACCCTTTGGGCTAAGACCGCAGTTGATTTTTATCTACATGAGCGAAGCCAGTGGTGTTTCACTGACATATGCAAGTTCAATGATGATATCTATTTGTTGCTTGATCGGTCTTGGTGGGGCGTATTATTAGGGGTCGAAGACAATGGCTATTTCGATGGAGGGGTAAGTCTTATATTTTTCTTATATTTTCATTTGATTATTTTTTTTGTAAATTTATGTAAGTTACTAATATATGTCTTTTTTTGTAAAACAGCATATCGATGCGTGGGTGTCACGTCTTCTAATAATTAGGAAACTTAAGGAAAATAAAAGAAATACACGGTATACAATTATGCCGACGTCTTTTAACGCCATTCACTTGAAGAATCAACGAGATGAATCATTTGCATTGGGCAATGGACAAGCTAAACTTTATCCTGCATGGTGGGAGGTCGATAAGGTTAGTGTTTATTTTAGATTGAGTTTAAAGGTATTCATAAATAAGTGCGCAAATGAATGAATTATTACTTATGATTGCAGGTGTTTATCCCTGTTTTGGAACGTAACCATTGGCTTCTCGTCGAGCTTCAGATCCCATCCCTTAAGGCAATAGTATATGACAGCATGATAAATTACATATCATTGGCTGATTTAAGAGATATTATTAAGGGATGGAGCTCTTATTTGGCTAAATACTTGGATGTGATAAATTATTGGACTCGTTCTGGAAACAAGAAGCCAAAGAAGCTCAATATTACAGTTAGCAGAGACGAGACCGCACCACAACAAACGAAAGGACCCAGAGGGGATTGTGGTCCTCTCGTATGCTTGGCGTTGGACCGTTTGATCATAGGAAGTATAAAGTATCTACCTTCCACCAATATAGATAGAGCTGCAGTAGGCTTGTGGTTTCGACATTATATGGCTAGATCGATATATACGAGACGCTGCCTACCTGCATCCGCGTTATAAAAATGTCCATAAACAATTGGTATGTTTATAGGTTTGTGGTTTGAAAATGTTTGGTTAAGTACCTAGAATTCAATAATTTGCTGTTTGTAGGTTTTAGATGTGTAGAAAGTGTTGTTTGAGTAAATGTTTGGTTTATGCAGGTTAATCTCAGAAGTGAGCTGCGTGAAAATGATGTATGGCTGCAAAAGTTGATTCAATAGTAGAAGTGTTATTTTCTCTAATAATTATTGCTTATTTTTTGATTGTTTAATTGATTTGTAAAAGGTGATTTGTAAAAGTTGATTTGTTTAATTGATGTTAACATAATTCTTATTTGTGCTTGTTTAATTGATTGAAATGTAATGGTTGATTTTGTTGATTTCAATCTGCATTATGTTGAAGGCAAAAAGTACTATCGCAATGCGAAATGAAAATCGTAACGAGAGAATCGCAACGCGAAAATGAAAATCGCAACGCGAAATTAAATTCGCGTTGCGATTTTCATTTCGCATTGCGATTCCCTCGTTGCGATTTTCATTTCGCATTGCGAAATTAGCGTTGCGATTTTCATTTCGCATTGCGATTCTCTCGTTGCGATTTTCATTTCGCATTGCGATAGTAATTTCCGCGTTGCGATGGACATTAAGATGATTGCCTATTAAGTCATAACAACTGGAACAGATCATAGCAATTTTCAAACTCAAGTTACTAATACATGCCTAACTGAAAATGTTAAAAGTTCACACATAAAATCTACATAATACAACGTTTGCATTTAAAAATCACCTAAGTTAACAGTCCCAAAAGGTGAAGTCAGTTGTGATTGGGATTTTAAAGATGATTGCGATTTTGATTGCCTTTTTCTTGACACCATATGAGCTTTGGATTTTGATGATGATCCATATTTTGGTAGAGGAAAAGATGATTGTGATGGCACTGGTGATCCACATGTCAACCTTGTATGACCACTTTCCTTGCACCGATTACATGTCGATCTCTTCTTCTCTTCACCCTTAGACGGTATACGATCGTGACTTTTTGGTCGGCCAGGTAGCCTTCTGTCCATGGCTGGTGGCAAAACTGTTTGTAAGTCATCTGGTATGTCCCACTCAGAAGGTTGTGAAATATGATAGACAATCTCGGCATAAGTGTGTCGATACACTTCTGTAGTATAGCAATCCATAGCGTATGTGCTTGAATCATCTTGGTTTAGATGAAGAGCAACTTTTATAACATGGCCACATGGATAACCAGATGTTTGCCATTTCATACAACTACACGTCCTTGCATTTAGATCGACAAGCCCATTTAAGTTATTATCCAGTACTTCAAACAAAGTGTTTGAACATGGTTCAACTCTCCATGACGTTGACTTCACAACACGTTTCGTTATCTTTTTTTCAGTCCATGGTGTAACACGATGTTCCAATGTTCCTGTAAATTTAAATAAATAATACTTAGTAAAATATATGATAAGTTACGAATTCAAAGAAATAATACCTGCATGGTTTCTTTTCTTGTAGTACCACTGTTGAATAGAGGCTCGAAAAAACTCCATTAACATAGTAATGGGTAATTTCCGAGAATGACGACTTAGAGCGTTAATTGATTCTGCACTATTAGACGTCATGAAACCATATCTTGCTCCAAGTTGATGTACTCTTGACCATCTTTCAAACCCGACATCTTCTAGTGTTTGAGCACACTGAGGCAAAACACGTCTTAAACAATTTATATGCTTATTGAAATCCACTTCCCGATAAGCCTTTACAGCCTTCCAGTATGTCCATTTGTGCTTTTTTATACCAGCAGACCTTGATTTTAGATTTCTATACAAATGAACACCACAAAGTCCATGAAAAGCATCTGGGAAACACCTTCTAACAGCGTTATCAATTGAGTTTGCCCTATCGGATATGATTGTCAGATTGCTAATAGGACATATGCAATCCCTAAGATGCCCCATAAACCATGTCCATGAATCAGAGGTTTCAGATTTGCCAACCCCGTAAGCTATTGGAAATATCCCATTGTTAGCATCCATGGCTACTGCTAATAAGTTTACTCCAAGGTATCGACCTTTCAAATGTGCTCCGTCAACTATAATAATTGGCCGCATGCAAGTAATAAACGAACGAATCTACAAAATAATATACACAAGAAATATAATCATTTAAATGTTAAATGCATGTAACTAACAGAAATGAGTCAACAGAATTATATTGATTTACTAACCACAGCACCAATGGCGATAAACAGCAACTCAAAGCGTCCATCTCTATCTGTTTTGATATGAGTTACCGACCCAGGATTTTTCAGCTTTAAATTGTGACAATAAGCCGGCAGTTGGGCAAACGATGCTTCTGGCG
This sequence comes from Hibiscus syriacus, assembly GCF_006381635.1. NCBI lineage: Eukaryota > Viridiplantae > Streptophyta > Magnoliopsida > Malvales > Malvaceae > Hibiscus > Hibiscus syriacus. Next base: position 10,875,562 of record NW_024062733.1, read on the forward strand.
ACCCCCTCAACAATTCCATGGCATAACATTTGGCTCTCCAAGCTTGAGAATATGATATACTAATCTTGAACCGAGCATTCATGTCAGTCATAATTTCATGTCCCCGATATACCCTGCCATTCAAAAATATTAACTCAGCCAGAAAACCACCCAACACCTTTTTGTTTGCCTGTCTATGGTGAGGAAAAACTTGGGTTCTTGAACATGTATGTTTATCAATAAAAGTCCTAACTTGAAACATTGCGCAATCTTTTATCCTCTTTGCAATCATACGCCACGTACAGTTTTTGTCAATCGTACACCTTGTTTCGAAACGATCTTTGCTTGATTTGTTAACTTTTAGTTGATAGCCATCTTCCACACATTTCGTATACAAAGCTATCTTCAAGTCTTCCTTTGTATCAAAACAATCATCTTTCTTGATACGAATAACTTTTGTGTAACAATCAACTGCTTTCTTTGCCAACTCTTCTTCCGGTAACTGAAGTAATTCTGGCATATTCCAGTTATACTCCCGTGGCATTTTCTTTTCTTCGGGGACTTTTTCTTCTTCTTTTTCTTCTTCAGGATTATATGAATTACAGAATGGATGTTCAATATGTTCATTCACAGTCGTAACTTCCTCCTCATTATCATCAACAACATCTTCCTCGGCAACGGGTGTTTCATCATCAAAATTCGGGTATTGACCAATATCAAAATCATTACACGCAGGGTCTGTTTCTTCTTCTGAAACATCATCAAAATCCGTGTATTGACCAATATCAAAGTCCGGGTATTGACCAAGATCAAATTTCGAATACTGACTAGTACTCACAATTTTTTCTCTTGGCTCATCATCGTCTAATTGGTCAATACAAAAACCGGAATTTGGTGCTGAAAGTTTATTTGGATTTGGATTAGAGAAAGGCTGTGGGTTTTTTGACCCACTTAGTTGATTACTACCCGCTACTGACCCAACAATACTACTTCTAGGTTCAACAACATACAATGTAACATCATCACTTGAAACATTAATGTAAGCAATGAATCGTTCAACATCTTCATTGTCGGCTAACAAATAAACTTTACCATTTCTCTGATAAGATAGCCTAAATCCACTTAGGGGCTCTAAATTCAATTTCTTTGAAACACGTAACATTAGGGTTTCATAAGTTAACTTCTTTAATGACAGTTTTAGTTGAAGATTCATGGGTAAAGGCATATATTGTAAAACACCATGAACATTCTCTTATGACCCTCCAAAACACAAATCTATCCAAACATGATCAACATTAGATGATTTCATGGTTGTAACTAAACAAACGAGATGCGAAACTAAGACCTGTTGCCGGATGGGGAAGGATGTCGTTGGATATTGGAACGAATGTCGCCGGAGAGAGTGATAGATGGAGATGGAATGAGTTGCGATTTAGGGATTTAGGTTATGAGTTGTTGCTGCTGCGTATATATACACTAAAAATTTGGCTTGCGAAACTAAAACCTATTGCGAACTTTGAAACTCGCATTGCGATTCTGTATTATCTCGTTGCGAAAGTCAGAATCGCGTTGCGAAAGGCAATCATTTGACCATCGCAATGCGAAATGCAAATCGCAACGATAGAATCGCAATGCGAAATGAAAAAGGCAACGAGGATTAACATGCATAAACTTTTAACAATTATTATTGAATTCTAGGTACTTAACCAAACATTTTCAAACCAAAAGGAGTATATATGTTAACAAAACTTGCATTATGTGTATTTTATGTGTGCACTTTTAACATTTTCAGTTAGGCATGTATTAGTAACTTGAGTTTGAACATTGCTATGATCTGTTCAGTTTTCATCACTTATTAGACATTCATTTGACTATCGCAACGCGAAAATGGCTATCGTAACGCGAAAATGGTTATCGCAACGAGAAAATCGCAATGCGAAATGAAAATCGCATTGCGATTTTCTCGTTGCGATTTTCATTTCGCATTGCGATTTTCATTTCGCATTGCGATTTTCTCGTTGCGATAACCATTTTCGCGTTGCGATAGTCTGTTTTGCCTTCAACATAAAGCAGATTGAAAATCAACAAATCAACTATTACATTTCAACACAAATTATGTACACATCAATTAAACTAATCAAGATTTACAAATCATCTTTTACAAATCAATTAAACAATCAAAAAATAATAATAATTCTTATTTCTTCATCAATTATTGAATCAATGAATCAACAACTTTGTGACCCCGTACATCCATTTCACGCAGCTCACTTAAGGATTAACCTGCAGAAACCAAACATTTGCTCAAACAAGACTTCCTACACATCTAAAACCTACAAACAGCAAATTATTGAATTCTAGGTACTTAACCAAACATTTTCAAACCAAAAGGAGTATATATATTAACAAAACTTGCATTTGACTTACCAATTAACAATGGACACTTTCATAACGCGGATGCAGGTAGGCAGCGTCTCGAATATATTGCTCTAGCCATATAATGCCGAAACCACAAGCCTACTGCAGCTCTATCTCTATCGGTGGGAGGTAAAAACTCTGTGCTTCCCGTCGTCAAACGCGCCAAGCAAAGGCATACGAGAGGACCACAATCCCCTCTGGCTCCCGGCGATTGCTGTGGCGCGGTCTCGTCTCTGAAAACTGTGACATTGAACTTCTTTGGCTTCTTGTGTCCAGAATGACTCCAATACTTAATCCCATCCAAGAATTTAGCCAAATGAGAGCTCCATCCCTTGAAAATATCTCTCAAATCAGACAGTGATATGTAATTGATCATGCTGTCATACACTATTATCTTCAGGGATGGGAGCTGAAGTTGGACGAGAAGCCAGTGACGACGTTCCAAAACAGGGATAAACACCTGCGATCATAAGTAATAATTCATTTATTTGCACACTTATTTATGAACACCTTTAAAAAATTTAAAAAATAAACACTAACCTTATCGACCTCCCACCATACAGGATAAAGTTTAGCTTGTCCATTGCCCAACAAAAATGATTCATCTCGTTGATTCTTCAAGTGAACTGCGTGAAAAGCCGTCGGCATTATTGTATATAGCGAATTTTTTTTATTTTTCCTAAGCTTCCTTATTATTAGTAGACGTGACACCCACGCATCGATATGCTGTTTTACAAAAAAATACATATATTAGTGAATTACATTAATTTTTAAACAAATTAATCAAAATCATATATAAGACAAATATAGTCTTACCTCCCCATCCAAATAGCCACTGTCTTCAACCCCTAATAGCACACCCCACCAAGACCGATCAAGCAACAAAAACATTTCATCGTTGAGTTTGCTGATGTCAGTGTAACACCCTTGGCTCCGCTCATGTAGATAAAAATCAACTGCGATCTTAGCCCAAAGGGTATTATCCACAATTGTTTCCGGTAGTTGTCTCCTCTCCACTTCAGATACCGGAAGGGTACTAGCCGGTAACTCATACGAGAGCCAACTCTCATCCATCATGTCCGGAACCGGTGGGGGTTTCTCAATACTTCGATATATTACCCCATGTGAATCGGGCTCTGGAATGGTGGGAGGGACCTCTTCAATGATAACAGTGGCCTCTTGAACGGTGGGGGGGGAATCTTGAGGGAGAATAGGGGCCTCTTGAACGATTGGAGGGGACTCTTGAGGGATGACCGGTGAGTCGGGCTTCTTCTTGCGGAGTCTTCGCACCATTGGGGTGAACGGAGATGTAATAGCACGTCCACGCCGTCTGATGCGTGAACTCCGTCGTGCAAGGAAACCCCGACGTAAAGCATCCACCTTATCGGGCCGTTAAAAAAATTAATACATAAATCAGTAAATAAACAGACATGATATTAAACAAAGACAAATATGTTTCAAACTAGCATTGTATTCACCCAAATCATTATTCTATCATAGTTCACAAAATGCTCAGATAACATTCCAGAATTAAGCACTTATATAAACATTTAAAAGGACAACATATATAAACATTCCAGAAGAAGAATAGTTTACTTTCGCAACACGAAACTTAAAATTGCAACGCGAAATGACTATCGCAACGCGGAAATGGCTATCGCAATGCGAAATGAAAATCGCAACGACAAAATCGCAACGCGAAATGAAATCGCAACGACAAAATCGCAACGCGAAACACAAATCGCATTGCAATTTTCATTTCGCGTTGCGATTTTGTCGTTGCGATTTCATTTCGCATTGCGATTTTGTCGTTGCGATTTCATTTCGCATTGCGATTTTGTCGTTGCGATTTTCATTTCGCATTGCGATAGCCATTTCCGCGTTGCGATAGTCATTTTCGTGTTGCGAAAGTAAACTATTCTTCTTCTGCAAATTGAAACTTGAATGGATTGCATTACTTTAACCAAAAGACAAAAACAAAACCAAAAATAAATACTAACAAAAACAGATTGGCAGTAACCGAATGAATTACGAGTATGAAAAATCTTAAACTTACCTCGTTGCGTAGAGTATGAACCTCATTCTGCAACAATGCTACCATATCACGTAGAGCGGCTACCTCACCGCGTAATGTAGACACCTCAACACGCCATGCACCATCGTCTTTGCGTAAAGTACCGACCTCCTCACGCAAGGCATTGACCTCATCACGTAACTCCCCTAACTCATCCCGTTGAGGTGGAGGTGGAGAACAGGGAGATAAACGTCGTGGCATCTTTGCCGGTCGCCTATCTTGCGGTGATGGTGGAGAAGATGCTCGATGATGTGACAGAATAGGTGATGGCTGTCGTTGTGGAGGTGTATAGCCGGGTCGATCAGATGATGGCTCTGGGTGAGGTGATAGCTCTGGACGAGGTGATGGCTCCCGAAGTGGAGGCTGCTCATCAATCGTTCCATCAAAAAAACGCTTACTAGCTTGCCACCAATCAGTGGCAAGCTCAGCTTCCGTGGGTGTCAGCCTCTGTAGAGGAGTGTTGGCCTCCTAACAATATAAAAGCTCAAACAAAGTTAAATGTGTACTAGTAATAACTTGTTTATAAACATATGGTAGTATTTATGTTAACTTACATTATTTATTGTCGTATACCGTAGTAAATCTTCCCATTGCAAGGTTCGTTTCCTCTTCCAGGAAATAGCCCTGGGAATATTATTTGAAGTTTTTATTGCATATGTCTTCATGGCGGGAAAGGCCTCAAATATCCAAATATACAAACAATATAATAACAAACATTAGTAATTGTTAAATAATTACTTATAATTTTGGAAACATTATATAAAAATTATTACCTTAAAGGCCCAAATAAAGCCTGTCAAAGTGTATTTGGAACCATCGCCATGCAAACTTTTTCGATCATCCAAGGCAGACGATAACTTATTCCATGTAGCTTTCCATAAATATGAGCCCCACGGAAACAGGTTCCACGCATTTAGGTCTTCTACCAATTTGATTAGATCATTTGGAATAGGTTGTCTGGCCTCTCTGCCTAAAAAGCCGGCATGCAAAAGAATTAGAAGGCATACTCGGACAACGTCGATGTCATCCATCCGAGTAAAACCATCTTTATTATTCAAAAATCTTGTCAGGTCTTCTACGTGTAGACTCGGCCTCTCCAGCTCAGGAAAAACCCGGGATAGCCATGATGGGTGGGTAATGTGTCTAGTGTACCGACCTACATCATCGTGTCCGAAGCGTAGACCGGTGATTAAGCAAAACTCCTCCCGCCCAAAACACGTATACGCCGGTGGAAAATCAAACCATATCTCTTCATCACGACGTTGTATAGTCTCTGGTAGATCTCTAGTCATGGTTTGAAGAAACAGGTGTGTCAACATCGCATCTCCACCGGGATGTTGTACTTTCAGCCATGGCCCGAAGCATGTATCCTCAAACATTTTTCTTTGTGCAGGTGAAAGCTTCGACGCAATTGTTTTGGCCAGGCTGACTTTATTTCTCAAGGTCAATTGAGCCGAATAAAATTTCTACAAAAACAATAAACATACTAAATTAGATATACCAAAAACTACACTGTGAAGATATACCAAAAATAATAATAAACATAAATAGTAGTAGTTATTCTTCAAACTTAAATATGCAACACTGTGAATTTCGTATTTGTCTTTGTTTTTTGGTTGAAGTAATGCAATTCATTCAAGTTTCAATTTGCAGAAGAAAAATAGTTTCTGAAAATGAAAATCGCAACACGAAAATGACTATTGCAACGAGAGAATCGCAACGCGAAACTAAAATCGCGTTGCGATTTGCATTTCGCGTTGCGATTCTTGGTTGATTTAATAAGCAATCTAAGTGAAATGGTTAATCTATTATTGAAATTACCAGTAAACTTATCATCAATTTCAATATGAAAAACCTAATAATAATGCAAAATTTTCAAAAAAGAAAATAATTAAAAAAATAACCATCGTTGGTTGATTTGGTTGATTTTCCATTTCTGATTGTGAGGGTGGCTCTGAGAGATTTAGATAGACGGATTTCGTCGGAGATGGGGACGGATTTCGTCGGAGATGGGTGAGAGAGTGAGAGATGGAGATGGGACTGAGTTGTGATTTTAGGTTTTAGGTTATGAGTTGCGATTACGGGATATACTGTGGACAGTTCAGTGTTCCAATATATTAATATTCATGTTTGGAATTTAAAAATAAAATACTTGGCCAGGATACTAATGGCGCTTTGAAAATCGCATTGCGATTATGTATTATCGCGTTGCGAAAGTCAGTATCGCGTTGCGAAAGTAAGTATCTCGTTGCGATTTTTTATTATCGCATTGCGATAGTCAGTATCGCATTGCGATTTTCCCAATTCGCGTTGCGATTTACTTATTCGCATTGCGAATTGGGAAAATCGCAACGATACTGTAGACCATCGCAACGCGATTTTCAACTATCGCATTGCGAAAATGCAACGCGAATTTGCGATAATGGAGATCGCGTTGCGAATTAGCGATCGCATTGCGATTTTGTTGGTCATTTTGGCAAATCCGGAAAAAGTTGGTTAAAATCGTATATTATATGGGATTTTTGGTCACTGAGGTTATTTTCTCTTTTAATAATTCAACACTATGTATTTTAAATTATAAATTTTAAATCAATTTTATTTCGATTATAACAAGTTAATTTAAACATATGCAAACACACTGAACAATATCTCACGAATCAATTATCAACTGAATGAGATCCAATTTTCTATTACCTTTGTTTTTTTCCTTCCCTATCCCTTTTCTTGTATTATTTATTTTCATTTCATTTACTTCAATTTTGATCATAGAGGTATTCCAAAGCAAATATGTGCATGTGCATACATATGATATGTACACTATGTTTTCTTAATATTGACACATTTGAAGTTTTTAGAATTAAGATTAAATCGATACGATATGTAAATATCGAGGGTGTTTTTTGAAAAAAAAAATCAGAATCAAACTAATATTAGAGTTAAATTTGTTAGAAACCTTGGAGTGGTCCATGCGGTTAAGGAAATTTTGTTTTTTTCTTAATGACCCGGGTTTGAGCGGCGTAGTTTGTATATGTGTGAGAGTTTAGATTTAAGTCTTTTTAAAAAAGAGTTAAATTTATGATTATATCAATTTCAAAGGTTGTCATATTTTTTCACGTCAACGGTCAACATCAAAGAGACTTAAATGACTAGACTTGATTAGATGAGTGATGAAAAATATACTTTATAATTCGTTGAAAATACGAATATGAAATTTTTAATATTAAGCCCTTTAGTTTTAATAAAATATGGAAAAAATATATACAATTTAAAGGGTTTTTTATTTAATTATTTTTATTTTGATGGAAATGGTTGAGAACTTCATTACTGGATTGATAATCAAGTTTAAAGCGTGGTGGTGTTGCCTAAGCATGGAAGGCTTTCTCAAGCCAATAATAGCTGCTTACTTTAAAAAATTAAATTTCTATGATATTTACAACTTTAGAATCTATAGCAAATCTACACCAATTGGCCACTATCAAATTTTGTGCTGAATTTATATATTTGCCAGGATGATTAGATAGGGTACCTACCTTGTTGTATTTGCTTTCTATCATAAAGGAGGTCTTAGTTTAGTAATTTATTGATAGGATATTAGATTTAACCTGGATTTTTTTTTTTTGGGTATTGTAAGCAATGCAAATACTAGTATTATTGGTTAAGAGATGTAAGAGAGTGGCTGAAGCTGGTTTGAAGAAGCCTTTCCAAACGAAGCTTAAGCATATCGACATCCTCAATATTATTTAGAATTTAGCGTTCGTGGTGGCGGCAATTGGTGTTTTGGTTTTGAGGAGGGATGAGAGGCCGTATACACCACAAAGCGGTGGCTGATTGTTACTCAAGTTAACCATATCCGACTTTGCTGGATCCACCACAAAAAAGAAATCAATTAAGTGCTGTTAAGGAGTGAGCCGACGATGACGGTGGTGGTACCATCACTAGCCGCAGCTTCTTGCCATTTAGATTGATGTAGGAAATGCAGTTGACGGAGATCAACCAACACCTGAGCTTAAGGAAGTGTTTGTTTGAGTTAAGGGAGATAACCAATTAAGTTCTATTTTTCTTATCTGAGTGTACTGATTCAAAAGTGTTAGTATGTTATACTTGGAAGAAGATATTCATTTTATGATCACACCGATCATAATAAAATCGCTTCTAAAAAAATGATTTCTATCACAGCATATTAAAATTAACTGATTCTTTTAATTTATCTAAATTGAAAGAGGCTTTCAAGTACAAGAAATAGGAACATAACTGAATAGACGAAGGCGCCATTATAATTTTAATTTCACTAGAGAGAGATTGTTACATAATTCTCATCTTTTTGAGAAATTCCCTTTAAAAAAATCTTTTTTAGACAAGTTGACTTTCGAGAAAGATATGTGCGCGTGTGACTTGGGGTTCTCTAGCATGCCAGGCAATGTGACATTTGGAAGTAAACTGAAGAAACTTTATGGTTTTCGTGGACCATAAGTTCCAAGCCCCAAAAGGACAAATAATATATTCACATCTACACAGAAACCATTAAGCATATTCTTTAATGACGTATAATCATATATCATACCATAAAAGTTAATCATCAATCTCTTGAAATTGACATTTTAAACTTTTAGTGTTACTGATGTTTACTAGGCCAAAAAGTAAAAGAGTTTCGTAGGTACCGATAGGCACCAAACCCTTCCTCTAATAGTTCTCTCATTTATATTCTATTTGATTGTGGGGTGTTAATTATGACCCATACAGGACAATCCTTAGCAATTTGTAACTAAAATAGATCAAGATAACAGATACTGCAATGGGTGTAACATATATAAAGAATCACCAAAAGTATAAAAACCCAAAAGTTCACGACAGTCTTTGTTCTAGCCCATAAGTAGGGATGATAGTATCTGCCCCATCGTTTTCTGGGATGTGTCATCTTCATCGCCTACATCCATTCCGGACTCTAGAACCGCAGCATCGAGAGTCAACTTCGTTTTTGCAATCTCATAAACGTTCTCGTCAATTGTACCTTTTGTAACCAACCTGCAAATGATTTGAGCATACATCACTTACGCATGAACTATAACTTCGTTAGGAGAGAAGAAACGAGAAGAGACGAGAGAGAAAAAACAAAAGAGAAGGATGTTTTCAAGTACCTGTATATAGTAACCGGACTTGTTTGGCCAATTCGATGGCAGCGATCTTCAGCCTGTCTGTCTATCTGAGGATTAAAATCCATGTCATGAATAACTACGGTATCAGCTCCTGTTAAGTTCAAACCCTGACCTCCAGCTCTTGTGGACAACAAGCATGCAAATATAGAAGTGTCGTTATTGAAATCATCAACTATAGTCTGCCTATCAGTCACCTGAGTACTGCAAAGTAAGATAAATTTACGGAAGATATAACCAAGTAGTAAAAAGAGAACTCTAACAGATGTTTTGTGTACAAGTAAAAATACAGAGAAAATGTCATGCATCAATTAAGCCTCATTAGGAAAAATGGAAATAGACTTGAGAAATAAAACACAAACTTTTATAGGAATGAAAATGAAAAGTCTAAATAGAGCAGAATGTAAACCAACACCTTCCATCGAGACGTCTATATGTAACCCCAATCACATCTAAAGTCCACTCTAAGATATCAAGCATTGACGTCCACTGGCTAAAAATCAGAACCCGATGCCCACTTCTCTTGAGTGAAGGGAGAAGCTCTGCTAAAGTCTGGCACCAAAGGAAATGCACACTTAAATGTAACTGATGTTATGAATTATGATGAAAATAGAAAAGAAATTAAAAGATACCTGGCATTTAGCAGAAAGCATAACATGTTCATCCGAAAGAGTTCCTTTACCACATTTAGGTCGGAAATGGTTTCAAACATGCAAAAAGCCTTCTCATCATAAGCTTCCCATTAAACCCTAGTCATTATGCAGAGAAGAATGAAAATGCATGCATAAAGGTTGAGTCCAAAATAATATATTAATGAAAATAACTACAGAACATAGAATGGGAAGTGATACTATATGTACACACATTTATTGATCCATTTGTTATAGTTGAAATGGACTAAAATTCTATTTGGAAAGAAAAGATCAACCATGAGCGGTGATGGTTGTACCAACCTAAGTATCTTGATTAAAAGATAAAGGCATCGTCAAATGAAAATATAACAAAATTGGAGTGTTGGTATTAAACACCTAAAAGCATTCAATGATAAAGGGAGGGAACAGAATGAAAGAACAAGTCTTATCATTAGGTCCAAAGATTAATTAGAATCTTCAAAATTCAGTGTGCTAATTTGCTATCAAGATTAATGTTTGAAAAGAGTGATTTTGGAAAAATGCATCAAAGATAGATAATCAATACAAAAACATTTTGTGGTTTATTAGACCCTAGGGTCTTGTTAGAATTCAAACAAACAAACAACAAATTCAGGCCTGGACTTCATTGAATTTATAACCAAAAATCCAAAAGAAAGCTTCACAAATGAGGTATGTGTTCTATTTCCACCTTTGCTTACTTATTATCCATGTTGTAATTCGAACTAAACATCTAACTACCTTTTACAAACAAGTAGGTATTGGCATGCTCAACAAGATATTTATTGCAAAACATATCTATAGATGTCCAGGCTAGGATGTGATGTATATCACAAGGTACAATTCACAAACCTACAATTTTGGCAATTGATCCGTTCCTGTCTCTACAGTATCATATGATCTAATATGCTTCAACCTTAAGGCTTATATAACATAAAAAGGCTTTGGCTCAAAAGGAAAAAGAGCACCCAAATTGGAATACTAGATAAATCTATCACAAACTTAGAGCAGAGGCACCTCAAGAACTAGTATAACAAGTACAACATTAACTTAAATCATTGTTGAAATTTTCAGAGATCTACAAACACATTCCTGAGCATTCGCATAGAAAAATAATTTAGTTTTTTAGAGTATATAGGTCAATAATGGGCTCAGATGTGGTGAACAGTTTCAAAATCAACAAACTACTGAAACTAGTACAAAGTGAACATGTGGGCAGTTGAAATCTATTTCAAGCACTCATGTCAGAACTTGACCTTTTAGGTTGGATCAATCTGAAAGCGTTATCTTACTACAAACAACTTAAAATCTGTTAATATCTAAAGGAGAAAATAAGATTAATAATAGAAAAGGAAACTAAACATAGAGTATTAATGACAAAAGGGCGTGAAGGAAACAGAAAAAATTACAGAACCATGGCAGCACAGAGAAAGGCGAGAACAACTCAACTGCAATCCCAATAGTTTATAGATATCCTAATCCTTTTCTTGGACTTAACGATCTCCCTTGTTAATCCTAATCTATCTTATTTTTCAACTTTATCAAGTAATTCCATTGCCACTTCTAAAGTATTTAAAATATGTCTCAGTTAATGTCTTCACAAGTAACAATTTTGACTTGATAAAAACATTATACGACTGTTTGTTGAGAATGAATGCAATCAAAGATCGATCATGCAAATCTCAAAAATGGCAATGGTAGTAAGTATTACCTGATAAATCATATGAAAAACTATCAGACGAATGTTAAAAGAATAAACAAAACTTCATAGAAAGAATTACCTGATGAATGGAGAAGTCACTGTAATTCTTCAATTCCTCAACTACTCTGCCCAAGATACATTCAAAAACACCCATTGAATGTAATCTTTTGGCAAAGCAAACATCACATTCGTCATAAATCCGCCTCACCAATAATGGATGATTTGCAATCTAAATTAGTTCAAAACAAAGAAATTAGGCAACTGGGGGATCCTTTTCGAAGTAGCTGCATGTAGAGGAGAAAAAAAGAATATAAATCAAGCACCTTGCGAAACTGAACAAAATAGTTGGAGATCTGACGTCGAGGAATAATTCCAACGATATTATTCAAGTCAGGTTCTGATAACTTAGCAATGCGTGCTCGTGAAATTGTACGATACTCTTCTATAGCTTCCCTATAAGCATTTTCTTGTTGCTTTTCCATGATTACATACTCAACCTGCAGAAGTGATGCTTAAACTCCTTAAAAAGTGAAAGGATTTTCAAATAAAATTTCCTCGAGGAAAAGGAAATCACTTTTCTTATTAAAAACATAAGAGTAAAGAAGCACCGACCTGTTGTATCTTTGGGACAAGCTGCTGCATTACATCTGATTTCAAACGCCTCAAGATGAATGGTCCCAAAATGGACTTCATACGGCCAATTAACTCCCTATCTTCTGCATTTAGTAGCTTCTTCAAGTCTACATCGTCAGTGGCAAAAAGGTCAGGCATCATGAACTCTAGCATAGACCACAGCTCCTGCAACAAAAACTCTATCCACTCAGCAACAACAATCTAACATGTCAGAAGAATGTTAAACAAAAATATCTTCTAATGCACCTTATACCACCGGTATTTATAGTGATAAAAAATTAAGCTAGCTGTTATAATCACAGGACAGACAGTTCTTACCAAAAAAAAAAACCTTGAGTTTCCATTGGCAGCAAGAAAAATATAAGAAATATTAAGAGATGAAAGACCGTTATGAGAAAACAGAATTCTAGTGCACGATTCATTGTGTTGAAACACAGTTGTCATAACTTCCCATGGATAAGTATTTCTTCTTCTTTTTTTCCATCACTAGATTTATCTGACAAAATCAAGTTCATTAAGAATGTAGTTTTTGATTGATCAAATTTAATGCTTAAGCGCTAAATTTAACTTTTACCCAGTAGCTGTTAAGTGTGAACCATAACACTTACACACAGCACCGTCAGACCACATAGCTCTGCAACCATTGTTTACTTAAATACTTTCAGAATTTAGAATTAACAAGATGGAGGTAAGCGTAACACTAATAGTACATGTAAATCATTTTGCAGCGGTGTTCCTGTTAGCATAAGACGCTGCTTTGCATTTCGAGCAACTGACATTAGATTTTTCCACCTATAGCTGTTCTTGTCCTTCAAAGCATGGGCCTCGTCCATTAGAACGCAACTCCAATGCCAACGTTTCAAAATTTTCCGATCATCCTTCTGCTGTACACTGAGAAAACCACTAATAAAAAAGCCAAACACACACAGAAACCGAAGATAAAATAGAACACAAACATGAAAACCCAGTTAACAACAGAGTATACCTGTGTCTTTCAAAAAGTGAATAACACACAAGAAGAACATTAAATGGAGGTGGTAATCCAGCTTTGGACAAAGAACTCAACTCTTTTGAGTAAGCTGCTCGGCCAGTACCATGATAATGAAGTACAGAAAATGAGGGGCACCATTTCTTAAGTTCTCTTTTCCAGTTTTCCAAAAGTGAGGCAGGACAAACTATTAAATGAGGACCAGGATCATTTTTCAGATGATTCAGCAAAGTCAGATATGTAATAGCCTGTAGAGAAAAGCAATTTAGTCGGACAAAAACAGAATACAGATAGGATTATTGAATGCAAGAAATTATAGTTCAAATACCTGAATGGTTTTCCCAAGACCCATATCATCTGCCAATATAGCTGCACATAGATAAGTTATAATTAATCCATCTAAATTTTGCCAGTGCTCTAAAACATAAATACATACATATATATAATATAAATACACATATACACGTTGAGCCTTAAGTTCTAACTATAATGCTTCCATAATTAAATACTTAGTCAAATGACTTCCCCTAGAGGCAGCAATCAAATAACTTGGGGAACGAAGACAAATAAAACCAGCAGAGATCTAACATTCAGCAATAAAAAATTCTTGGAGAAAAATATTTAGAAAACAAGGGACCAACATGCAATAGAGGCTGCACATAAGGCAACAAGAAAATTGGAAATTATATAAGTATCGACATCAGTTCATGGCATCATAAAGGAAAAAGAACCAAACATTCCCTGTTTGGTCAATTCAAAATCAGATTCAGTAACCCTGACAAATTCTTGTCAAGGTCTTCTTATCAAATTGGAAACTAATTGAAACAAGTATAAATCTCAATGGATCTTCTTCATGGTCTGTCTTAAACTTAACAAGTTCAAAATCATTCCCTCATAAGTTAATAATATTAAACCTTCAGAGTATCTAATTCCAGTAAGCTAACATCACTCAAGGATCTTACCTTCTTACTTGCCCAGGTATTGATACATTTCAAGCAAGTGATTGACAAAGGTTACAGCAATTATTAAGCAACCGAAAAATAAGTAATACAACCCATAGTAATGAACTTTATTTCTCATTTCTTCATTTTAACTTTTAATCACCCAATCAAAATTAACAATCTCCAGAGGGACATGAAGAATAAAGGCTGGTAGCAACACTTGCGAGAGAGCAGAACATTTTTAGGTTTAGAGAAAAAAGTCTTCTTGTTTCTCAGGTGTTATAATTATAATTTATAAAGAATGTGCCCGATAACTTATCAAATCCACACAAACAATTACAGTTTCTTGTTCTAGGTACAACATCAATAAAGAAAAAAAAAACCTAGAAATATAAAACCCAAAGCCCAACAATGATGTCAAAAGATTAGAATAAGTACCTCCACCAATACCCTTCTGATGCAACAGAAGAAGAAAATTTACGCCAACCAGTTGATATGGCTTTAGAACTGGCTGGAAATCCGAGTCCACGGCCCCACATGCTATATCAATATCATTCTGTAAGATCAAGAAATATTCCAAATTACAGAGTAGTCTATTTGTACACAACAAATTTGATGTGGAAAAGATAATGCATTGGATACATTCCCCAATTTTTTGTTATGTAGTGTCTTAAAAATAACTAGGTCCCCTAAAATAAACATAAAAGTAAAATTTCAAGCACCGTCAATTTGCAGCATTTGGTCATTCTTATTAAACCAAAACTTAGACAAAAATAATAATCACAAAATTCGCCAAATCTAGCTCACCCGAACTCATTATAATTTTTTTTCAACTTCATAAAGCTTTCTAATTTTAAAAAACATAAGAATTCAAGTGAACTCAACCTTCCTGACTTAATTTCCTCAGTAACCAAACAAAAAAATAGAGTGCCTAAAGCGTTTCTTTCAGTACCTGCGTAACGATTCTCACAGAAGAAGCTTCTACTTCGGCGTATCGTTCACAAGAAGCACCGGAACTCCCGTACAGCTCCTTCCGTAACTCCGCCGACATTTTCGCACACTTCTGCAACGCCTTCCCCACCACGTCATCCTCTTGAAATTCCTCTTCACTCGACTCAACATCAAACACCTCCTCGAAACCATTCTCATCGCCGTCCTTTACATCGTCATCATCAACTTCATCTTCGTCGTCGTCAACGATGAATCGACGGGCACGATTGATCGGACCGGCATCATCGGGCTCAACATCGTAGTCTTCCAAGTTGGAATCACGGTCCAAATGTTGTATCTCGACGCAATCGTCGCAGCTTTGGTCGGAAATAGTAGGTTGAGCTACGGAATTGAAAGCGAAAGACTCAATTGGAGGAGGGTCAGGGTTTTTCTTTAAAACACGAGAAGGCGTGATTCTCCCATTCTTCGTCTGAGATTTCCTCGAAGACGCGCTTCATTGTAACTTCAATTTTAAGTCGATTTCTTTGTTAATTTTCACTAGTTATATTAGTGACCGGTAATATTATCGATCTAACACCGGTCAGATTATATTTTTTGATCTAACATCTTTAACAGTAAAGCATGCGCCCTGCACCGCTCTATACGATAAGCTGGCGCCACGTGGGTATAGCGCGCCGCGCTATACCTTTACTGCATAATTTTATATAGCGCAGGCAGGTACCGCGACATACCTTTACTCCTGACATAATTTTATATAGCGCGAGGTAGGTACCACGTTTTGTATAACTTTCCTCGCTATAAATATCATTCTCCGCCGGTTAATTTCTCACATCTCTCCTCTCAACTTATAAATTAATACAACAATTCCGTCAACGAGTCAATAATTCTGGCAATCTTCTTATATTTTATTTAGAAGTTCGTGCGATTTTTCGTTATAAGGTAATTTTGTTATAATTTTTTATTATATTTATTGTTTATTATGATTATTTGAAAAAAATATTATACTAATTATTTTCAATTAATTTTTGTGTTTGTAAAATTAGAAAGCGGGAACATATGTCGAAATAGTTTTGCGGTGCAGGTAATAATATTAAATTATATTATTTAATTTATTTACGTTGATGTGTAAAAATTTTATTGTGTTATATGTTCGTTCATATATAATTTATTAAATCAGGTTTGTTTTATTTTTTATTTTTGCAGATATAATAGTGCTGCACTTTTAAACTCAAATAATAGCGCGACTTTCAGCTATTGTTTATTATGATGGTGAAATTCGAGAAGATGAAACCGGCGTTGTTTTCGTATCAAATGAGCGTGTTAAAATATCATTCAAGAGAAACACGACTCTTGAGGAGCTGATAACGAAGATTTCGAGGAAGATTCATGTTGGAAGTAGTAGAAGAGTGTCGTCGTTGCAGTATAGATTTTCAACATCATTGTTGCCATTAACTTATACAGCGTTCGAACTTTCGAACAATGATGATGTTGAAATGATGGTTGAAGCTCAAAGTAATTATTCAGACGCCGCTATTGAGATGTATGCATATTTTGTTCAAGTGCGTGCTGTTCGGGGTCAATCATTAAGCTCCCACTATGGGCTGACTGAACAAGTTGATCAAGTTGACAGCCCGACGACAGTAATGTGTAATGATTTTAATGCCATAATGGGGAGACATTCATCCGCAACTCCTTACGATATGTACCGAGGTAGGTCGACGAACAATCCGTATGGCAACATCGCGTCTAGTTCAAGGGGAAGCATTCATCTGCAAATCCCTTTGACCTTAATATAGAGATGTCATCGACTCAACCATCTGTGCAGTTTCCATTTGACGCGATGGCTTCAAGCTCTAGGGGGAGGCATTCGACTGCGAGCTTTTTCGATCTCAATGTCGATATGCCTTCCAGTTCAAGGGGAAGACGTGCAAGTAGTAGGTTCTTCGACCTAAATGTGGAGAGAATGGAGGAACCATCATCTCCACCAGAAGAACCGCTTCGTGAGTCTGGTGCGAATGGTGCTAAGACTGGACTATTCATTGACCCAGAATCACCGCAATTCAACTCAGATGATGATGAAGTTCCAGGAAATGTGGCACAAACTGACCCTCATGCACACATGTATGAAGTTGATTATGGTGCAATGTACGGGCCAGAATTTGCGGATATGCCTCATCTCGGTGACTATGGGTATTACTCATCAATAAATAATAGTGAGTTATCTTTAGGCATGGAGTTTTCAAGCAAAGAAAAAGCGATGATGGCTATCAAAAATTACAATATCCGTAATTCTGTTCAGTCCAGAGTAGACCGCTCCACGACCGAAAAATATGTATGCTACTGTGCCCAGCGTAACAATGGATGCAATTGGATGGTTCGCGTATCGAAGAGGAAGAGGAAAGACAACAGATGGGAACTAACAATATACAACGGTCCTCACACATGTTGTGCTGGAGGGGTCAACCAAGATCATCCCAACTTAGACTCTGAAGTGATATGCTAAGCCATCATGCCCATGGTCAAAGCAAGCTCTCATATAGATGTTGCAGTGTTGATTTCAGCTATACAGTCGCAGTATGGGTACACTGTCTCCTATAAAAAAGCTTGGTTGGCAAAACAAAATGCCATTGTCAAACTTCATGGCGAATGGGATGCATCTTACAACGAACTTCCAGGTTGGTTTAGGCTGGTGCGAACGTTGAATCGTGGGATAATTGTGGACTTCCAAACCTCCTATGCATACCATAATGATCGAGTTCTTCGTGATTGATGTCAATTCTACCGGGTTTTTTGGAGTTACCCACAGTGCGTTAATGCTGTCAAATACTGCAAGCCTGTGGTCCAGATCGACGGGACTTTCTTGTATGGAAAATACAAGCAAGTTTTATTATTGGCAGTTGTCCAAGATGGCAATCGCAACATTCTTCCAGTTGCTTTTGCTCTTGTCGAAGGAGAAGATACAACTTCTTGGGCTTTTTTCCTCCGAAATTTACGGGCACATGTTATCACGAGAGAAAGCATCTATGTCATTTCAGATCGCGGAGCTGGGATCAAAGCAGCAATGGAGTCTTTGGGTCCAATGTGGCAACCACCCTTTGTCCAACATAGGTATTGTCTTCAACACATTGCCGCGAACTACCATGGAATGTACAAGAAGAATGATGAGCGTCAATTAATTGTGCGCATGGGTAAGTGAAACTTAGCAAGTTTGTTTTCTTTCGAGCGTTTTAATTTTGCAAAGACAGCAAGTTAGTAAGTTATATATTTTTTGATCAGGTTACGATCTACTTCCTCGAACGTTTGAATCAATGTTTCAAGATTTGCGGGCGAAGAACGAGGAAGGATATGATTACATCAGCCTCATCGATAAAGAAATATGGACGAACGCATATGATGGTGGATATCGATATGGACACATGACGACCAACTTGGCAGAGGCAATCAATTCAACCTTAAAGGGTGCACGTCACTTACCAGTAGCGGCTTTGGTAAAGACTATATATTTTTGTTTGGGGGTGCTCTTTGCGAAGCTCGGGGGACAAGCTCAAACCTGGATGCAAGGCGGTCATGTCTATCACCCTAAATTAGTTGCAGATCTACAAAAAAAAATTGTTGCATCAAATGGAATGTCTGTAACAAGCTTCTCTAGAAGGCATGAAATGTTTCGTGTCACAGAGTTGCCGCGACCTCTTCAAGGGATTGAAGCTGTGTCGTTAAGAGTAAATCTAAGGGACAGAACGTGCGACTGCGGGTTTTTTCAAGCTCTGAAGTATCCATGCTCTCATGTGATAGTAGCTTGCTCGCATACACGTCAAGACTATAACCATTTTGTGGATCTCGTATACCTACTATCTGAAGTTTTTAAGGTATGCGAATTTGAGTTTCCCCCATAGGTAATGAAGAAGACCCTGATGAGGTTCAAGATTGGCTTCCGATTGTACCAAATACGAGTTTATTGAGGGAGCGTGGTCGTCCAAAATCCAATCGAATTCATTGCGATATGGATATTAGAGAAAGATCTAGACAAGACAGAAAATGTGGGCATTGTAGAAACCCAGGACACACTAGAAAAACATGTGCACTTCTGTTGTCATCAAGTAACAATTGATGAGGAAATGATGTATTTTATTATCAAATAATAATTCTTCCACTTTAATTTGCATTTACTTCAAGTTAATGTCATTTGATAATCACCGATGAAGATTAAAAAAACAAACACACAGTCATTAAATTTTAACAAACTAATAACAATAAGTATTAAATGGTAAATGATAATCAAATTACAATAACTGATATTAAATGGTAATAAAAAAACGAACTGAAATACATTAAAAAAGTCCAACAAAATTTAACAAAATAAAGTAAGTATTAAATGAGAAATAATAAAAAAATTACAATTTAACAAAATAAATTAAACACAAATATAATAAAAAACAAAATCTATCGATGCCTTCGACGCGAATGTGTTCCGCAGGGCGGTGGCTGTCGGTCTCGAGGAGGATTTCTTCGTATCACTGGTTCTGACTCCTCGCTGTCATCATCATCACCATCGTCATCGTCGTCGTCTTGCGCAGGTACATGAGGAGCTGATGACGATGAAGCACCTCCGTAGAATAAGGACCCTGGAGGTGTATGACTGACTATCCCACCGGCCTGCGAAAACTGGGAAAACTCATAAAACCCAGACATCGCTGAGTGTGAAAACTGTACAGGAAGCGGTGTCTGTGTTGCGGCCATGGGTGATGAGGCTGAACCCGCCAAATATCCAGCATATGAACCCCATGTCAGATCTGCAAACATAGACCCATAATAGCCTCCAGGAGGGGTCATCTGTGACGGTGGCGGTGGCGGGGTCATAAAACCAGGTGAAGGCGGCGGCGGCGGCATCTGGTAATGGAAAGGCGATGGCGGAATCATATATGGCTGCGGCATCATATATGGCTGCAGTGGCTGCTGGGAAGGTCCTGCTTGTGTAGCTGAGGATGAACCGGAAGCACCTGCTCTCCGTCCACGAGTCGAGGGATGATGGTGCTGTGTTGGTGAACGTCTCTGTCGACGTCGTGGAAATGTCTGCCCTCGTGCATCCTCGGGAAGTAGAAACGGTTTCCCGTTACTGTTGAACCACTCATAATAATCCTCAGCATACATCAAGAAGTCAGTAAAAATGGGCTCTCTACGTGGAAGGCGCCAATGTCGATCCTCCCACAACACGACCCACCCATGATGCCTCACCAGTCAATCTGTATTTGTCTTACCGCGTCTATCTAAGCTATGCAACTCATCCATATTGCGAGGTGCTTTTGGAATTGGTTGAAAACAACCAAACTACCAGAGCACGCGATCAGTGGAGTGCCACTCGACGGTCGCATAACAGACCAGATGGACCATCGCCATCCAAACATCTAATGGACCCCTCAACTCAGGTGGGATCACTGCCCTCACATCATCAGTAGAATATGGCACTCATTCAAACTAAAACAAATAATATATAATTTTTATCAAAATAATAATCTAATTATATAACTATAATCTAAAATCGATTTTTAAACATTAAAATTCATACCTGTGTGCCAGCCTTCTGATCGATTAGCACCCTAATCTTTTCTAAATCATCAGGTAGCTCCTGATGATTTTTCCTATCAGTAGACCACCTATTCAAGGAAAAAATTTTGTTATACGCTGTATAAAATTATTAATATACAAAATCAGTTTTATAATTACCTCAGAAGTAGTGGAAATACGAATGGGTTCTTCACAACGGGACATAAAAAGGGCAATCGATACCATGCCCAAGACTGCAGTAGCAGGAGACATCTGCCGATAGCATTACGCTTGTAGTCAGTGGCTCCACACATCTCCCTGTACAGCAAAGCCAAAACTGCCGAGCCCCAACTGAATGATCCGGCGAGACGAAAGTCGCTAAGATGTCGCAACCACATGCAGTGAACTAGGTTGCGCGATTTGTCCGGCATCAGCAACCCTCCTATCAGCTGTAGTATGCATACCCGTGCATACATCTTAACCTCATCCTCAGAGACGTCTGCGCTTAACTCCCAAAAATTGGCATCTAACCAATTTAACGGTATCCTACCTCCGATAAAATTTTCTGGGACACGTCCTAGACTATCCCGACACAAAGCAGTCCAAGAACCGGAAGCTATCCCCGATATCACATCTCCATCCACCGGAAGCCCCATGTGCATAGAAACATCCTCAAGGAAGAAATCACTACTCTGATATCTTACAGTGACCCTGATATCTACCTATGTAACCGAATCCAGCCTCTACTAAACACGGTAAGACACGGCTGGGTATCACTAACTTAAGATTCCTAATAAAAAAGATCTAATACACGGTCCTTCTCCTAAAAATAAATAATTACAAAAATTAATTCTTAATCTAATAATCATGCATTAAATGAATCAACTAATTATTAATAATAATTTAAATTAAATTAAAACGTTAAAATGTTATCGTATTAGCAAAGTGTCGAGATATTTAATTCTTAATCTAATAATCATGCATTAAATAAATCAACTAAATATTACAAATAATTTAAATTAAATTAAAACATTAAAATGTTACCGTATCAGCAAAGTGTAGAGATATATGATTTCCATCCGAGCGAAGTAGACAGCCTTCCATTATATATCTGCAAAAGAATTATATTAGTAAAATATTAAATAAAGTAAAAACATAATAGTAAAAATATTATAAAATATACCTTAAAAAGAGAGTATTTGAGAGAAATTTAGAGAATTTGAGAGAATTTGGTGTGATAAAAGTGATTGGGGATGGGGGTATTTATAGAGAGGATGTGTCGGTAATTAGGGGTATAGCGCGCCCCCTGCACCGCGCTATACCCCATGTGTCAGATATACAGGTATAACGCGGTGCAAGGGGCACGCTATACCCACGTGGCACCAGTTCACCGTATAGCGTGGTGCAGGGGGCGCGCTATACCCCACGTGGCGCCAAATCATCGTATAGCGCGGTACAGGGGGCGCGCTTTACTGCTAAGGGTGTTAGATCGGGAAATATAGTCTGACCGGTGTTAGATCCATAATATTACCGGTCACCGGTGATATATCGGGAAAATCGCCCTCTGGTTTGGGAGCTTAGAGATCAGAAATGGAGCGCATAAATGAAAAAGGGCGGGGTGGGCCGAGAAAGCGCGGGTCTTGAAATTGGTGGTTTTGGGTTGGGACTTTTTGGCTGAACGGTGGAGAAATATTTTCCTTTCATCAAAAGTGTTTGGATCATGTAATTATTTTCTCAATTACTCATTATTTTTTAGGGTTAATTACGTAATTGATTATTTATGTTTATATATATTTTTTTGTTAATAAATTAAGTGACTTGATACTTTGATATAATCACACATTTAATTTATATTATTTATATATTCTTTCAATTTAATCATACATGTAATAAATTAAAATAAATTTAATCATTCAAATAATATAATGTGCCAAGAGAATTTTAACCTAGGTCCCTTAAGTAATCAAGCATGCTCCGACCATTAAGCCAAAATAAATGTTTGGTCTAAAATAGACAATTTGATGTACATATTTTATATCTTAATAAATAAATATTTAACTTAACTAATAATGTTTTATATTTATTACTTTAACAAATACTTTTATATTAACTTATCTAATATATTTTATTATTAACTTAATTTAAAAAATAATTTAATTTAATTTTAATTTTAAAAATATATCTTTTTATTATCTAAACTTTTAAAAATATATTTTATTATTATTTTAACTTTTCAAAATATATATTTTATCTTAATTTATTAAATATATTATATTATTATTTTAAATTATTAAATATACTTTATTCTTATCTCAACCTCAAAATATTAAACATAAAATATATATTTTTAAATAAAAATAAAATATTTTAAATTAAGTAATAATAAAATATATTTAAGTAAAGTATATAAATAGTCCTCAAATTTTTAAGGCACTTGCATTTTGGTCACCCAACTTTTAAAACTTGTAATAACAATCATCGAACTTTTAGTTCATTTTTAATAAGGTCACTGTCGTTACTTCCGTTACTTTTTACTGACGTTGCAATTTCCTTTGTTTAGCTCTGTGATGTGTTAGTTTCTTTTCTTCTTCTTCTTCTTGCAGCTTCTTTTTCTTCTTTATTTTTGCAGCTTCTTATTCTTCTAAACTTAAACTAATCATTTGCGAAATCAAAAATACATATTTAAAGTAAAAATCAAAACTTTTAATCCCTAAGAAAAAATAGATAAAAACAATAATATTGTAGCAAATCCATCCCCCAAGTACCAGGCGAAAACATTAGCAACTCATTAACAAATCAAACTTCAACTTTTAAATTTCCTCAACAATCAAGCAAAAGAACCGATGATTCTCAATAACAATCAGGAAATTGAATTTTGATGCTCCATTTTTATCGGTGAGGTGATTTTCCATGACGTATACCGCTTGAGATCGAAATAAGCAGAAGAAAGTTTAGAATCCACCTTCTATGACACGATTTGCTCTCCCCTGGTATTGCTCGAATGCATGTTTGGATCAAGTAACAGAGCCTGTTACGGTTCCTTTTGTATGGGAGCAGATCCCCGGGAAAGCGAAAGGTGGTGTGCAACATGAGTTTGAGCCAGATAATGAAGCTTTGTGTACTCCAAGGCTTTTGTCGGGTCAGATTTTGAAGGTCGTGAAGTGTCCTGTGGAGAAAGAGTGTGTAAATCAGGTAGCGATCAAGCCCCAAACTGAAAAGTATATCGTGAATGATAAATTGGGCATATTAGACTGTTTGAATGAGGGAATGAATGCCATAAGTGGTCTGATTAGATCGGATGGACAGTGGCAAAACCATTAGGAACGTTCTCTATAGATCCACAAACTCAGGATTTCATGTTGCGGTGTTTTTTTATATGTAGCCATGGCAGTGACACTCGAGACACCAAAGTCTACTTCGAGGAAACAATATGTGGTACCAGAACAACCTAGAGAGGCTAAGAAAGTGTCTA
Organism: Hibiscus syriacus; assembly: GCF_006381635.1. Lineage (NCBI taxonomy): Eukaryota > Viridiplantae > Streptophyta > Magnoliopsida > Malvales > Malvaceae > Hibiscus > Hibiscus syriacus. Next base: position 10,900,061 of record NW_024062733.1, read on the forward strand.
TTGGAGATAGGAAATCCCCAATCAATCAATATGAGTCAGATATTGTTCTATATAATAACCAGGATGTAAACAAGGAAGAATAAGAAGATGAATACGATGATGTGTAACACCCCTGACCCGTACCTGACCCAGATACGAATCCAAGGTATCACATTTGACTTTTCAAAACATAAAAAAATCACAAATAGGTATAAATTTAAAATTTATTATTCCAATCAAGATAAAGAAAATAATATCATTCTAAATAGAAAATCATTTCACATAAAATCTTAACAATTTACATAGATAACCCAAAAGTAAGAGTTTACAAAATACAAAATATATAAGTTTACAAAATCGACCAAAGCATTTCAAATTAAACGTATAATACATGCCAACAGTTTACAAAATAAGCAAAAACCTACATTTAGTTTGTATTAATCTGATCTTCAGAAGTGTATGTTATCCTCAACCCCAAATCAATCGTCAACCTTCTGCAAACCTACGCCTGAGAAAAAACACGCTAAGTCGATGACTTAATGAGGCAATACTAAATGTGTTAACTTATTAACAATCATCTTATTTGGTTTATTCAAAACTTTTTGCAAAGAGATTTCATTATTTTCATATCAAAGTTATACTATGAATATTTTCACTTTGTAGATTTTTGTTTCAAATGCCCAAGGTATACTATTGAGAACTTGAGGTATATCAGTACTATGGGGTTGTGCACTAATGATGTCACCACAGCTCGTAATTTGCACCGAAGTGTCACATAATTATCCTGAATGACCACATAGGTTTGTACCGAAGTGCCATATAGGTTTTCACCGAAGTGTCACATATTTGTCCCGGATGACCACATATTTGTCCCGAATAACCATATAAAACCCTCGACTCTTGGCATGCCAACTATACCTCTAATCCTCATACATGTACATTGGGCTATTAATCACATAATAATGTTCAATCCTTATTCAAAGTGTTTTTATTCACATAGTTTCTTTCTCATAGAGTTTGTTCACATTAACTGGTTCAAAGTTCACATTCCCATAACATATGATCATAAAACATAGTTTGTATAATGGAAATTGAATAAAACATTGAAATATAACATAAAACAAATATAAAGTTTTCGATCAAAAACACAAATGTTGGCTTACTGCAAGCCTTCCTCAATTATATAACAAGAAAGAGAAGTTACACTCACATTTGTCTCACTAAAGTCTAATTCAAATTCTTTCGAATTGATACTCAAAATGGAAAGCTGATTGGAAGTCAATTACGTTCAATCACTACACAAAACAATCTAAAATCAATATCATTCTTATCTCAATTAGATCGAATCATAATAACTTGATATGCAAGAAACCTTATATTTCATTTCATGTTTAGAGGCATTGGTACCACCATAAGGGTATCGATACCACCCTTCAAGGGTATCGATACCTCCGCATGTATCGATACTGAAATAAGGTTCGATGTTTCAAGGGTATCGATATATTCTCAAGGTACTGATACAAATCTGGCATTCGATGTTTTAAGGGTATTTATACCATCCTACCCTTACGATATCGATACCTCTATCAACAGGTATCGATACAACCCTCTACAATTTCTCCTATTTAACCCATGAGGTATCGGTACCTGTTCATAAGGGTATCGATACCCTAAGCTTAGAATGACCATTTTCATCCTAAAATCACCTAAAAATCCTCCCAACACTCTCATAAACACATACCTTAAGTCTATAAACTCACATATACACTTCTATACCAATTAGTATTCAATTACCACTCTTAATCGTCCAAATTCCCATTTGAACACTTGAATCTTAAAATCATACCCAAGTTTCAAACAAGCTATTAACTAATTCTAACACTCCTAACCCTTTAATTAGACTATTGACAAGTCAAATATCTCATTAAAACTTCATAAAATATTCCATATCAACATTTCATCTAAAAACCCATTTTACAAATCTATCTCTAAAACACTTATCTTGTTGTTTTAATGCTATATAAGCTTTCCTTAAGCTTATATAATACCCAACTTTCACTAACAAACCAAAAATTAAGGGAACAATCAAAAATTAAGATTCTTACCTTTGCAAATAGAGGTCCACGGTAAGAAAAAGAAGAGAATGAAAGAGTTTAACACTTCTCTTTTTACCCCATAATTATCCTAAAAATATCATTCCCCTGTAAATTACCATTTTGCCCTTATTAAACCTTCATATTTATTATAATACCTAACACTAAATTCCTCCATAAATCATTGAATTATCACATTATTTTAATTCAACCAATGAGTTTAGAAGTTCTTACAATTTGGTCACTGACCCGAATATTGGGATGTTACATGATGACTATATATCAAGATTCTGGTAATTTATCAAGAAAAGCGTTCGACTTGTTGCCTCGGTTATGCTTCAATAGTTCTCTAGCCTCTTAAATCCTGACCTAGGACTAAAACTTAGAACCCACCCTTTTGGATTGAAAAGTTTTGATTTTTACTTTAAATATGTGTTTTTGATTTGCAAATGATTAGTTTGAGTTTTGAAGAAGACGAAGAAGAAGAAGCTACAAAAAGAAAGAAGAAGAAAAAGAAGAAGAAGAAGGTGCTACAAAAAGAAAGAAGAAGAAGAAGATGATAAAGAAGAAGTTGCAAGAAGAAGATGAAAAGAAATTGCCACGTCATAGGGTTAAACGGAGGTAACTGCCACATCAACAAAAAGTAACGGAAGGTAACGACATGGACCTTATTGAAAACAAACTAAATATTTGATGATTGTATTGCAAATTTTAAAAGTTGGGTGACCAAAATACGAGCACCCTAACCATTCGAGGATTATTTGTATACTTTACCCTATATTTAATAAGTTTTTTTTAACACAAATAAAAGAAGCATTAGGTAGAACTCTAATCCATTAGCTTCCTACCCCAGTGCCAGTAATCTTCTTAAGATCCTCAATGCACGCTTCAGGCGGAACTTAAAACAAATGCTTGCCAAACGGAAGAGGCCAAGCTAACTTCGCCAGAATGTTCGCGACTTTGTTGCACTAGCGTGAAATGTAGTAAAAAGATAACTCTCATTCTCTGTCAAAAAAGTCAATCACATGCGATAGCAGGGATGAAGCTCATCGTAGTCTCGGATTCTTAGAGATCAGAGCAATATTCTCTTTGTTGTCCGTTTCCACTATCATCCTCCTGTACTCAAGGTCTTAAACAACACGCAGACCCTCTAAAATTCTCCAAACCTTCGTATCTAGAGTTGTGCAGCAACCAATTGGTTTAGCAAAACCCGACGCCCATATCCCGCTGTGATATCTAATGAAGCCGTCGCAAGTAGTTAAACTAGAATCCAACCTTCTAGAACCATCAGTGTTAAGCTTGAACCACCCGACTGGTGGAGGTTTCCAACGGGCATCTCTGTTCGTTCTAGGGTGATGGATTACATTTATATTTACTTTTGTCGTCACTCCTCGACTAGCCATTGTGCACAGGCAAGCACTTTCATGGAGAATACTCTCATAGGAATAGAATTCAGGCACACAGATTATGGCATTCCTACTCTTCCAGAGATGCCAAATCACACTCCCAAACCATAAGTCCCAATCGGCTTCCACACATGGAAAGTGACCGGGATCCTTCAAGTTTGTTTCCACCCAAGATAATATGTCGTAATGCATGAATTCCCCTAGGAGATTAGGTTTGATTAGATTTTTCCAAGTCCTCCTTGAAGACACTAGTTTTTATTTCATTTATTTTATTTATTATTATTATTTTGTTTTATTATTATATTATATTATTATTATTAAATAATTAATTAATTTTAATACATTGCAGGCCCAAAACCCGGAGCCCAATTACAAATCAACCCGGCCCAATTTACATGCCCAGGCCCAATCAGATACAAGCCCAACTCGGATCTAGATAAACCCTAAACCAAATTTAGGGTTTATATCATCTCAGTCAGCCACCAGCTCTTTTCAGCCGTTGGATCTAGCCTTGATCCAACAGTCCACAGGAGGTTCCAGATGGAACCCTAGAGTATCATCACCCTAGGGCCACGACGCCGCTCCAAGCTTCAGCCGCCCCACGCCTCCAGCTGCTTCCAGAAGCCTAAGCCAGATTTCTCGTCCAGCCGTTGCCGATACTTCAGTACTACCACGACGCCTCTGACGAACACTCCAGAAGCTTAGCTGCCATGACACCGACCGTCTACGTCGCCTCTATGGTGAGTCACCAGCATAGCTTTGGTGACTCACCGAGCCTTTCATCCTTTGGACCGGTCCGACGAGAGCCACACCGAGGCTATAAAGCCTCAGTTTCCCTACAAACAGAAGAATAGGGGAGATGAGACACCACGAGAGCAAGAACTACACCAACAATCCCAGACAACTACGTATCTAAAGAAAAGAGAATAAGACAAGAAAACTTACCACCGAGGAATCTACGCCGTCGTCAGAATCTCCACACACACCGCCAAAGAAACCGAAATACCGTGGGTATTTCTGTAGATCTAGGTAATTTCGGGCTGTTTAAGGGAAAAAGAGGTCGGATTCGGCCAGGGGAGGTTCAGAGCTTCATTTTGAGTATATTTTTAATTTTTCGGCCACCATGGGTTGTGGTCGGCGGCAGTGACTGGCACCGGAGCGCGGAGGTAGACAGTTGCCGGAATTCCCCCCGGTGAGGGAAAACAAGAGAGAAGCGAGAGAGTTTCTAAACTCTCTTAGTTATAGAGGGAAAATAAAAAAAAGAAAATGAGAGACTAGCCCGAAGGGCCGGCCTTTTGGGTTCAAATACCCTCCACCAAACGACGTCGTTTTGGTGGATGGGTATTTGTGTAAATTCTCGTATGGTTAAACCATACACGCAGTCACCAGAAGTTTATAAACTTCCATTTTAGTCACAAAAATCAACTTATATGTCTTTTTAAATTGGTGTTTTAATTTTATTTTATTTATATTCTCGCCACTGATTATATATGTTTATGTATATATTTAGAATTAAGGATTAATTATATTATTAATATACATATTATATTAATATTTCGAATTATAAGTTGTAAGTTTTAATATTTTACATTTTAATCCCGTATATATTATTAAGGCTAAATTACACTGTAGGCCTCTGGATTTTATGATATTTTGAAGTAGAGTACTAAGTTTAAATATTCTACATTTTAACACTATATTTTTAATTTAATTTATTTTAATCATTATTTATTTACAATATTATTACTTTTATATTTCAATTATTGCTTTAATTATTATTTTATTATTATCTTAGTCATATAAATATATATAATAAATAATATTTATTTGTTTTATTTGTTTTCTATGAAATAAAAATCCTATTTATGAACTAGATATGTTTAATTTTATTTTATTATTATGTTTTAGTTATTTATTTATTTTTAAATATTGAAGGAAAGTGCCGTCTTAAAACAACTAGAAGCCCTTTTCTAATATTTTTAAATAAATAAATATCTTACTATATTAAAATAATTTTTTATTATTATTTATTTATTTTTTATATCAAAAGAAAGAGTTGTCTTAAAGTACCTAAAAGTCCTTTTCTGATATTTCTAAATAAATAAATATGTTATTTAAATATATATATATATATATATATATATATATATTCTTTAAATTATATTAATAAATTTGAAATAACATGATTGTAAATTAAATATATCTTTGAATTTTTAATAATAGAGACAATTTATAATTAATAAGTACCAATTTTGGGCGTTGTGGGGGTGCTAATCCTTCCCCAAACGTAATCGACCACGAATCCCTTTTTATTATTAAAAAGAACGAATCTTTGGTTAAAAAGCATGTCAGTTTATCTTTTAAATTATGTTTTATTCAAAACTATTTTAAAAGATTGTTTTTAGGTATTTGACCTACATGACCCAAAAGGTCAATGGCGACTCCCAAAATATTTTTTAAAATAAAATCATTTATTTATTCGTGTTATTTTTCCCGCCAAGTTAAAAATTTCGTGCCCGGACTAAAACCGGTCACGACAGCTTGGCGACTCTGCTGGGGACTGTCAAACTTTAAAATTAATTATAAATTGTCTCTATTAATTAGAAATTAAAAATTAATTAATTTAATTTTTAATTATTTTCTTTTAAATTTTTATGATTTTCATAATATTTTTTATAGTTTTTATTTTTACTTTATTTTTAGATATTAAAATTTTCATTTAATTATTTGTCAAAGGTTTGAATATTTCTCCTCACACACAACACTTGCATTGCATAACATAAGCTTTCTAATCAAGCTTGTCCCTTTTAAGTGGGAGTGAAAGCGACGTCTTCGTGAGAATTTATTCTCTGTGTCAGACCTAGCAAGTAACTTTTGGGGTTCATATGTTCTATGTCTTCGTGAGAATTTATTCTCCGTGTCAGGTATAGAGAAATGTGTCCCCTCGAATTGAACTCGATCCGCTTAAGTCTGTAATGGACTAGGATTGAGGGTTGACAGCCCAAGGGGGCATCAACAAGGACAGTTCGAGTACCTTTACTCCTAGAACTAAAAACCTGCATATAATAAACCCTAGAAACTCTCCCGATCTGAAACCATGCCGAAATTTTGTCAGTAGGTATACACAAAGGAGAAATAAGCTCTAGCTTTTAATTTATTTTATTTCCTTTTCTTTTTCCTGAATAAATGCATGCGAACTAGAAATCATGCGGTTAGGTTAATTTTTTCAAACAAAGCATGGAACTAGAAAGCATGAGGTTAAGATTTATACCTTGATAGATAGATTTTTTTTTCATTAGTTGGTACTAACTATTTTATTTTTTCTTATTTTTTCATGCATGTTACATTGCTCTAATCTGTTCATATTGATTTCTTTTGTTTGCATTGCATGATCATGGCATAACCAAAAGGTGTTTACTTGAAAGACTGTTCATCATATTGGAAAGAAATCGTAAATGGACAAAAAGTTTTATGATCAAACAAAATATGATGCAGCCAAGAAAAGACATCCTGAGGGAACTCTGAAGATAGAGGAGAGCTATGCACCCAAAGATCGTATGCCCATTGAAGAGCAAAAGGAGATACGAGAAATAAGAGAGCAGATGTCCAAGATGATGGATAGAATATCTGTTTTGGCCAAAAGAGAAGAGATTCCTGCACAGAAAGAGAGAAAGCTTAATGAAGATAATCCTGCAATTTCAGATATGCAAGGGACTTCTGATCCTAACCAATTTGAGAAGTTGTAGACAATCATTATTTGTATTCACAAGTTGTCTGGAGATATTCAGGAAATGGTGACAACTGTAAAAGCTCCCAGAGATGAGAAGAAATCATATAATCTGAAATCAACGAAGTTTAGTCTGCTCCCGACATCTAAAACTCAGGTTCAATCCAAGGCAAAAGGCGGTTTTCATTTTTATGCTATCCCTATATCATATAAAGAGTTGTATAAAAAACTACTTGAAGCACGAGAAGTGGCCCCGTACTACATAAAACCGTTCCAACCTCCATATTCGAATTGGTATGACATCAACGTTTATTGTGAATATCATGCCGGAGCTCAAGGACATACTATTGAGAATTGTATTGCCTTCAAACGTCGAGTCCAAAGTCTTTTGAATCATGGAACCTTACAATTTATAGTAAATGATCGACCTAGTTTGGTAACCGAATATCCTGCTAGATTAAAACCAAAAGTACTCCACAAAGATCCTGCCAGATTGATACCAAAAGCAGTCTATGGTAAGAGTATCAGTCAGGGCATTCAGAGTAGAGGAGGTTTTTATGAAGCTCAAGCATGTTATTTGAAGGACTTGAATGACCAAAATAAGAAATTGAGCACAGAAGTGGAAACCATGCATGAAGATTTCCAAAAGATCAGTCAAGCTTTTCACAATGATGGCATAGAAGATACCCTAGAAGAGTGGATAACATGGGTTACCAAACTGAAAAAGAACTGCAACATATATGAAGATCTAATCCAAGAACTTCTTGGACAAAAAAGTTCTCTTACAAGGGAAAATGAGCAACTCCGAGAAGTGACACAGAAGATGAAGAAACACCAGAATGTCATGGAAGAAGCTACAGTCCAGACAAGCAATATGACCCATAAACTGATAAACCAAGCTGACTTTACAAAGAATTAAAGCAGACTGATAACTCAACTTTTGAGCATGAATAGAAACTAACTTGTCTTTAGAGAAGTTAGGAGGGAAAGTTATCCCCTATATATGAAGTTTTAGATAGGACTGAAAGTTGTCCCCTACCTGTAAAAGTTTTGTTTGATGTACCGAAACTTTTATGTTCAATGAAATCTGTTCTAAGATGATCACTCTTGAGTAAACACCTTTTCATACATGCATTTGCATTTTGCATCTTTGCATTTATACTTTTATATTTGCTTTTGTTCTATACAATTTTCATTTTTATTATTACATTCACATATTTACATTTGCATTTACATTTGCATTTTTTACGTTTGTATTTACATTTTCATTTTTACATAATTACATTTGGTTTTAAACTATTTTACATACATTTAAACATGAAAACATGAGAGTAATTCATGGAGGATTCCATGACAGAATTTCTGAAATCAAAGTGGAGCTAACTTGGTCTTCCTAAACAAGGATAAGAACCATGGATGAGATTTTAGCAAGGGTTGGTAGAATTGAGAAACTACAAGAGCAACTTATCAAGACTCAACTAGAGATGATTGATCAAGTAAAAAAAATCCCATAATGATTCAAAAGAGCAAATGACAAAACTGATGGACCTGATAAATGTTGTACTCCATGGAGAGACTTAAAGGATCCCGCTGTGAAGGCTGTGAATAAGGTTCTGAATGATAATGATGAGTTCGATGTGATAGTGTCTGATGATCAAGAATCTATTAGAGAGCATGGTAATTTAAGACAAATTCAAGATTTGGTCCCAAGGGGAAATCTAAGGAGTCTGGCGAACACTACCCCAATTATAGCTGAAATGAGCACCCAGAACCCCCTCGATAACATGAGAGCATTCAGTCATTCAGAACGATTAAAGAAGGAGATAGCCTCGCGAGTGAGAAAAACTCTGAAGGTGTTTCAAGAATCTATCTCAGACCTGTACCCTCATTTGGTTAAAGGTCAATATATTACAGCAAGATTGGTGAAGGTGTCTCCAAAGCCTTATGCCCATTGCTATGATCAAAATAGCTTCTGTAATTTTCACTTGGGGGTATCTGGACATTCAACAGGGAATTGTTGGTCGCTGTTAAAGGAAATAGAGACGCTCGTTGACAAGGGAGTCTTGACACAAGAAATGAACAAGAAATGGGGGGCAAATAAGGATAAAAATCCTGGGCCAAGTACACACCCAACATTAGAGGAGTAATGATGCATAAGCAAGTGGAAGTGTTATCTACCACTGTAGTACTTTCTATTTTCAGCATCTTGTTTGAACTTGTTTTTTGTTTCTTTTCTCCGCTTTTGTGCAATAAATAAATGTGTGTTGTTTTTATGGTTATGAGCAAGGAATCAATTTTTAATCTTGAGATTATTGAGTATCAAGTAGATTAAATATTCTTTTAATTTTTCAAGAATTATATATCTTTGGCAAGTGATAAAATTATACCTTCCATCCAATGCCAATTACTTGATCCTTACTAAAACCAAATTTTGATTGTACATTTATCTGAGACTCTGAAGAAATGTCTCTACCTGTTTTTGAGACACCAACTCTAGATGTTTACCTTCTCGGATAGAGTTGGTTGGTTTATGATATTACCCTTTCCACCATATATATGACCTCAAAAGTCACACATTTGACCTTCCAAATACAATGCCATCATAAAAAAAAACCTCAAAAGAACCAAACTTTCAGTTATCCGTGAATTTTCCTACAAGAAGAGATGAGAAGAGGCATCATGGACCAACTTATCGAAGATGATTTTCAAGTGATTGGGACATACTCAAAGAAGAAGTGATTGATTGGAATAAATACATCATGCATTAATTACATTGTTTTCATGTAAATAAAGTTAATCTTGAATATTCATCCCCCCTGGAGATACCTCTTTTTACAAAGGTTTCTATGTATGAGATGACGAACGACATTGTTTCATTTATCCTTTTAAATATATATATATATATATATATATATATATATATCCTTTGTTGTCCCCACTTGAGCCTGAATGATTTTTCTTCTGATTCAACCCTAACCAAGGATCACCCTCCACATTAGGGGGCAAGGTAAAGGATATTGGCTCACAAGAATAAAGATTGTCAATACAGTTTTATTACGAAGACAAGTTTCCATGAAGTCAAGAAAGTTTTGAACTACAAGGTATGTCAAATATAAAGTGATTGAATATCAATCCAATCAAGAATAATGGAAAATTTCCAAAATGCAAGAGGAAAAGGAGGTGCTCAAAGCAATTGAAGTATTATACTCATTCAACAAAGAAAGAAAAAGGAAAAATGAGAAAAAAGAAAAAAAGAAAAAGGAAAAAGGAAAAATGGAGAAATTGAATCAAGATAGGTGACTCATGGAGCTTCAAGTTGCAAGATGGATCAAATACAATTAGTCCAAAGATTCATATTCAATAAGAAGAGCAAGAAATGATGAAGATATGAGAAAATGGAAATGAACCCAAAATTTGGCAATCTAGAGGGATCCAGATGATGGAAAAATCCCCAGCAAGGCAGATCTAAGTCAAGCAAAACAAGATTGAAGGCATTAAAAGAGAATGTCTTCAGAATTCATTCCGCCTCTCAAGATTGATTTTTATTTGCAAAAATTAGTTTTTTTAAAATCTTTAATGCATGATATGAAAAATGATAAAGAGGGTTCAAGATGTAAATTTTTAAATAACATCTTGAAACCAAAGGAGGATTCGAGTTGAAAACCTAAAAAGACGGCTCGAATATTGAATGGTGCAACAAACGACATAAGAGATGATCTTAAGCTCTTAAATGAAGCACCGTACATCCCAAAAGACGTTCCTGAGATTCTAGAATCAAGAAGTATCTCTAAAAGATGAGCATAACAACCATTTCTTCAAGTTAGTGGAAGCCCGAAGCGACATACTGAACCAACTTGAAAGAACCTACTTTACCAAAATCAACCTACACCTCAAATCAGTCAATAATTTTGACACTTGCCATAGGACTATGATTTTTGAATGATTTAAAAGTGTAGTTGATTTATTTGATATTCATTAAATTCATTGTTTATGATTTGATTATATTGTGAACCTGAGAAGGGCATTACTTTGCAAAATTCTTTAATTCTTCAATAAAGAAAGGAGAAAAAACATTTTCAAACAGGACAGTTTCAAATAAGGAAGGTCCTTGAAGCAATCGTTGCTTGTTCTACCTCTGTTGTAGAAAAACAATGAACGAGGCCAGAATAATGAAGCATTTCACATTTTTGAAGGCAAGTGGTCTGAGAGTCCAGAAAGTCTGGAGAATTGAACTTGTGACACTCTCCTATGACATCATTAGTAATTCATCAGGAAAGATTATCGTTTATTTCATGCCGAGGGTGATAAGCATCACCAGATCCCCAACCATCAATTCATGTTCTCTAGAAGATTACATCATAGAGCTATGAACAAGTCACTACCTGCACTCTGGTTATACTGTGATGCTGGTTCAAGTCTTGATACATCATTGCTACTTCTTCTATGCCGATCATTTTCTTTGTCAAGATGATATCCATTATGTCCTTCAGAAGATTGCTGAATTTGAATTTGAGGACTTATGGCACAGAATAAGACATTGGAACAAAATCTACCCTTATAGGCTTTTTATATAGGGTAACATTGGTTACAGGATTCCAAAAGTTGAAGATGACCAGTTTTACTGTCAACTAAACCGTTCCATGATTCAAAAAGAGTGGGATATATTGGAGCAGCAGAAGAGACAGTTGTCGTAGCAGTCATTACAAGAAAATGCACCAACAAAAATCTTGTAGTTCATCCTGATGATGTTTATTTCTTCCAGTAAGGTTGTTATGCTGGATGCCATCGACAACAAGGTCAAATCCGCCAAATCTACTCATCAATTGCTACAACTGATCACTACTCAGTTCTTGCGCATCTATTTTCAAAGGTATTCAGTAAAAGGCAACCTCTGCATCACTGATCCCAGAGAAAAGAGACAGGACATTGATACTACCGAGGAACATGTCTCTAGCAGATTCTACTCCTCATGTATGGTTTTTAGGGAAATCTAAAAACATTTCCACCTTATCAGATTTAAGTTGAACAACTTTATTCCTTCCAATCCATACCAGATTCTATTTTCGCTACTCATCAAGAACATACTTCTGGACACTCGAAGATGGCTCATCGTCATAAGCTTCAAGAGCCTTACAGATCCTTTCTGTCAATTTGGCACTTCCTGTACATGTTTGTAAACAGTTCAACTTTGTTCTTGGATCCCAGGAAGACACCATTTCTTTTTCAATGGAAAAATATCATGTATGGTACGTGGAGTAAGCAGAATAAGAGTAAATTTGTTCTCTATTGGCAGATTATGAATATAGCCCCCGTTTTCGGGCAGCAGCACAAAAATGCTTCGAATCTACAAATTCTAGCTCTACATCATATGAGTACCATGACATTTTGGTCCAAACACCAACTAGAGCAAGTATCATGTTCTTATAGTAGAAATAATAAGACCCAATAGCATCTTCTAGAAGTGATTCTTTGAGTTATCTGATCTGGTTCAGTAGAAACCCCAAAACCAATCATTGGATTTGGAAGATGAACTGCATGATCGTTTTCATTAAGAAGCTTCTTTTCAAGCTTCCTCTACTGCTTCCTTTTCCAAAAATCATAGCCCGAGTTTCGCCTTTGCTTGTAATTGGAGTCATTGCATAATGGTTTCCTATATTCTACCGGAAGAAGTGCGTCAGCAGACTTAGCCATTTGAGCAGCACATATAAAATCTGTCAACTCTGCAATTGATAAATTCAGACCACATCTCTCCATGGTTATTGAAGCCTCAGCCTCTGAGTACCCCATTTTCATCAAGAATAACAGTTTATTCTCCTTATCAGAATCAGAATTCAGGATTTCCTTGATACCAGAAGTACTATCAATATCTGTGAAATCATCTTGAAAGATTGCTTCATAATCAGATGAGTAGTTATCAGAATCAACATGTTGTATGAAAAAGTATATTCCAGAAATAGTCTTCACTGAAAACAAGGTTCACTATGTTAGTCTAGAATGAATTACCAAGCGATTTATACCACTCTGTCCGACTAAGATCCCTCCAGATCCAAAAATGGGCACCTCATTCAGAAAAAACACATATCTCAGACGTTTCTGTCAGAATGATTGATTACTTCTTAAGTCTGTGACAACGTGAAGAGAATTTCTCCAGTTACTTGACAACACTGTTGTTTAGTGACACCAGAATGAGAGTACTCAAGATAAACAGATTTGGGGTACGAATAAATCCACATGTACCCATAACAGTGCATTGTCAAAATTGGACTCCGTGGGGATCATGATATTGGAATCAAACAAATATTAAAAGTAGGCCTTACAGTTTAGAAGGTTGGGGGCATTTTGAAGGCCAAATTCAGACAGATCCATACAGGACATCTTGAAAGACCATTTCATCCATAAATAGAATGAAAATGTTGGGACATTTCAAATGCCACTTCAGACAGATCTATGTGGGGCATTTTGAAGGATCAGATTAACAAGAAGCAAATGTTGGGGCATGTTGAAAGCATTTTCAATCAGAATGGAGAATGTTGACGCATTTTGAATATTTGTATCAGCCAATGCTGGGGCATGCTTAAGGCCCACATCATCTTGTGTCAAGATCATTGCCTTGAGCAAATATTTCCAATGAGATAGAAAGATATGAAGAATGAAAATGGTGAAACAGTGACAGTCAAGCTAACTGTACATAATTGCTTAGTTCATCAAGCAATTGCATTATGATCATGTTGTTGAACAAATATCTACTCAGCAAGTATGGTTTAAATACCCAATCTTCTTGACCATGAGTCACATGACAGTGTGTTCTTTGTTAAGCTACATCACGGTTGCATAGATAAGGATGGTCCCTAAGCAGACTATTCGATCCAGGGTTCAATGCTTTAAAATCTCGGTTTTGAATTTTGCTTTCTCTGTGTCGGTGATGATTGAAAATATTTCTTTGAGATTCCTGGCAGTTAGTTTCAACCATATTATTGGGGTTACAAAGCTGTTTTTCACATCAGTTTTTGATAACATTGAATAAAGAGGCTCGACTTACGTATATTGCTCTTTTCCGTTGCTACTAGGATATCATTGCCAGCCAGGATGAACTGGGTTTTCATCTATTTGGTTTTATCATGTGCGTTTCATCCCCAGCGGCAATAATTCCATGGATATCGTTCTGTACATGGCTCTTATAGCTGATGTGTTTCTAATTCCTACAACACTTGTTATGGAAGAAAACGTGATCAATATCACACTTACCCTTGCCTGAGACAATATCAAGATCAATTGGTATCTCTTATTCAATTCATCACTAGCATATCTCGCGAATTTGATCAACTTTTTGGTCACACCAGTATCTCATTTGTATTCCTATTGAGTTTTGTTCTCAAGTGGTCTTGTGACGTTATACGAAAGTTCTGAGCGTTACGAAAGAGCCTCCCTTACCAGAAATCTGTGCATAAGTCACATGAAATGATGAATGCCAACTAGCATCTGAGCATAAACCACATGAGATGATGAATATATTGACAAACGTTTTACGAACCAGTGATTATGGTGCAGAACCAATGTTGCAACCATATGGAATTTCCATTTATGGACTCAAGATGAAGTTTTCTTCAACCTCAAGGTTAGAAGTCAGATACAATGAAGATTCTTTTCACATAAAGAAAGCTGGAATTTTAGCAACAAAAAACTAGTGGAGCCAACTAATGTTGAACGACAGGATGTTGTTAAACATCTCGACATGATATAGTTCAAGTTGCCTTGTTTGAAATCTGATTAGATGTGGAGACGTGAAAGGAATTAGGATAAATCCTCATTGTGATGTGTTTCAAGAGTTAAATCAGAACATACTATACTCTCCCAATTAATCCCTGCTGAGTCAGGCATATCTACATCTACACTCTTCAAAGATGATAGATTCTCTTTTCAAAGATTAAAGCTTTATTGGATTTCTACACAAGTCCAAGCAAAGAAAGCCGATGTTATCAAAGATAAAAATGGGGCATCAAGGTCATAATTTTGATTACGGCAAGAGTTCCATAAATGAAACATTTCTTCTGAGACTATCATGAAACAAAGAAGACATAAAGATTGCTCTTCCAAATCAGAAATGCCACCTTGAAATGACATTTTGACCAAAGTAAAGGAAGACCAAGTTCACCACTTTGAAATCAAATAAAAATGAATTTAATATTCATGCATTATATTTAGGCATTTGCAAAAATAGGTGCATTTCCATTCATTTTATCCATGTTGAATGTTGACATGAATTTCAAAAATTTTAGCAAAGATTCAAATCCATCACAATGGATCAACATTTCCAGAAAGTGTTCATAATGAGAAGAACTCATCTGAAGAAGGAAGAAGAAGTTCATAATTAGAAGAGCTTGTTCAACCTTTTGCTCAAATCCATCACTCGATGGATCAGCTTTTCCAGAGAAAGTTCATAATGAGAAGAACTTATCTGAAGAAGGAAGAAGAAGTTCATAATGAGAAGAATTTGTTCAACCTTTTGTTTAAATTCATCATTTGATGGATCAGCATTGCCAAGTAGAGTTCATAATGAGAAGAACTCGTCTGAAGAAGGAAGAAGAAATTCATAATGAGAAGAATTTGTTCAACTTTTTGTTTGAATTCATCACTCGATGGATCAACTTTTCCAGAGAGAGTTCATAATGAGAAGAACCCATCTGAAAAAGGAAGAAGAAGTTCATAATGAGAAGAACTTGTTCAACCTTTTGCATGATTCTATCACAGAAGGAGATAGATCAGCATCAACATTGCCAGAAGTGTTCATAATGAGAAGAACTCATCTGAAAGAGAAGAATTTGGTCAACTGTTTGCTAGATTGCATCATAGAAGGAGATAAATTGTCATCCCTAGTGGAAAAGTTCATAATGAGAAGAACTAATCCCAAAAAAAAAGAACTTGTTCAACATTTCCATCATAATCAAGTGAAGTCAAATGAAAAAAAAACTTATTGTCTTTTCGTCTTTGTCCTATTCTCGTTAACACAAGAATGAACAAAGAGGGGCAGCTGAAGACACTAGTTTTTATTTCATTTATTTTATTTATTATTATTATTTTGTTTTATTATTATATTATATTATTATTATTAAATAATTAATTAATTTTAATACATTGCAGGCCCAAAACCTGGAGCCCAATTACAAATCAACCCGACCCAGTTTACATGCCCAGGCCCAATCAGATACAAGCCCAACTCAGATCTAGATAAACCCTAAACCAAATTTAGGGTTTATATCATCTCAGTCAGCCTCCAGCTCTTTTCAGCTGTTGGATCTAGCCTCGATCCAACGGTCCACAGGAGGTTCCAGATGGAACCCTAGGGTATCATCACCCTAGGGCCACGACGCCGCTCCAAGCTTCAGCCGCCCCACGCCTCCAGCTGCTTCCAGAAGCCCGAGCCAGATGTCTCGTCCAGCCGTTGCCGACGCTTCAGTACTGCCACGACGCCTCTGACGAACACTCCAGAAGCTTGGCTGCCATGACACCGACCGTCCACGTCGCCTCTATGGTGAGTCACCAGCATAGCTTTGGTGACTCACCGAGCCTTTCATCCTTTGGACCGGTCCGACGAGAGCCACACCGAGGCTATAAAGCCTCAGTTCCCCTACAAACAGAAGAAGAGGGGAGAGGAGACACCACGAGAGCAAGAACTACACCAACGATCCCAGACAACTACGTATCTAAAGAAAAGAGAAAAAGATGCGAAAACTTACCACCGAGGAAACTACGCCGTCGTCAGAATCTCCACACACACCGCCAAAGAAATTGAAATACCGTGGGTATTTCTGTAGATCTAGGTAATTTCGGGGTTGTTTAAGGGAAAAAGAGGTTGGATTCGGCCAGGGGAGGTTCAGAGCTTCATTTTGAGTATATTTTTAATTTTTCGGCTACCATAGGTGGTGGCCGGCGGCGGTGACTGGCACCGGAGCGCGGAGGCAGACAGCTGCCGGAATTCCCTCCAGTGAGGGAAAACAAGAGAGAAGCGAGAGAGTTTCTAAACTCTCTCAGTTAGAGAGAGAAAATAAAAAAAAGAAAATGAGAGACTAGCTCGAAGGGCCGGCCGTTTGGGTTCAAATACCCTCCACCAAACGACCTCGTTTTGGTGGAGGGGTATTTGTGTAAATTCTCGTATGGTTAAACCATACACGCAGTCACCAAAAGTTTATAAACTTCCATTTTAGTCACTAAAATCAACTTATATATCTTTTTAAATTGGTGTTTTAATTTTATTTTATTTATATTCTCGCCACTGATTATATGTTTATGTATATATTTAGAATTAAGGATTAATTATATTATTAATATACATATTATATTAATATTTCGAATTATAAGTTGTAAGTTTTAATATTTTACATTTTAATCCCGTATATATTATTAAGGCTAAATTACACTGTAGGCCTCTGGATTTTATGATATTTTGAAGTAGAGTACTAAGTTTAAATATTCTACATTTTAACACTATATTTTTAATTTATTTTATTTTAATCATTATTTATTTACAATATTATTATTTTTATATTTCAATTATTGTTTTAATTATTATTTTATTATTATCTTAGTCATATAAATATATATAATAAATAATATTTATTTATTTTATTTGTTTTCTATGAAATAAAAATCCTATTTATGAACTAGATATGTTTAATTTTATTTTATTATTATGTTTTAGTTATTTATTTATTTTTAAATATTGAAGGAAAGAGCTGTCTTAAAATAACTAGAAGTCATTTTCTAATATTTTTAAATAAATAAATATCTTACTATATTAAAATAATTTTTATTATTATTTATTTATTTATTTTATATCAAAAGAAAGAGCTGTCTTAAAGTACCTAAAAGTCTATTTATGATATTTTTAAATAAATAAATATGTTATTTAAATATATATATATATATATATATATATATATTTTCTTTAAATTATATTAATAAATTTGAAATAACAAGATTATAAATTAAATATATATATAAGTACCAATTTTGGGCGTTGTGGGGGTGTTAATCCTTCCCCAAACGTAATCGACCACAAACTTTTTTTTATTATTAAAAAAAATGAATCTTTGGTTAAAAAGCATGTCAGTTTATCTTTTAAATTATGTTTTATTCAAAATTATTTTAAAAGATTGTTTTTAGGTATTTGACCTACCTGACCCAAAAGGTCAATAGCGCTCCCAAAATATTTTTTAAAATAAAATCATTTATTTATTCGTATTATTTTTTCCGCCAAGTTAAAAATTTCGTGCCCGGACAAAAACCGGTTACGACACCCCTCGCTTCCACACATTCCTGAAAAATATGTGAAACCGACTCAATAGCTGCCCTACATATCGAACAGCCAGGCTTCGAAGCCATGTGGCGACGCAAACGTTGTTCGTTGGAGAGCAAACTATCTTTACAAATAAGCCATAAAAGAGACTTAACCCTTCGCAGCCCACGGTATTTCATGAAGAGCCTCCAAACGGCCTTATCCGCTTGAGCAGCGGAATGTGTGCGACAGATGTAAGCACTTTTAGTCGAAAAATTCCTGTTCTTGTCCCATTTCCATCCTGGGATATTCGCACCTCCATTAGGAGAGGGTGGTTCGACAGTCATAACATGAGGATGATTGAAGGAGGGAGTGCAGAACGCAAAAGATTCCACTTCCAGTCGCTATTGAAGTCAACCATATCGCTGACCGTAACAGGCTCCACCAACGATAGATCAAGGTTTAAACAAAATTGACGTAAAGGACCTACATCAGCCAACCAATGATCATGCCAGAAGTTCATCCCGTTCCCATCATCGAGGGTCCAAACAAGACCATTACGAACATATTCTCATACAATACTTATGTATTTCCATAAACAAGAGCACCCGTTCCGAGCAACGAAGATCGAAACACGATCATTCATTTTATATTTGGCCCGAAGTACTCTAGTCCAAAGTTGTCCCTGTTGTGAAATAAGACAGAAAACGATCTTTATTAAGAAGGCATCGTTTTGGTTCTGAAGCCTCCTAATGCCAATACCACCATTAATTTTCGGCTTACAAACCTCCTCCCATTTGACAAGATGTACACCACGCTTATCATCAGTACCTCCCCAAAAGAAGCGACGAATTAGTTTTTCCATGTTAATATAAAAAATATTTTTTAAGTTAATATATATAAATTATTATGAATTTAAGTTAAGTATTTATACATTAAGATACAAAATATATACATCATGTTGTCCACTTTAGACCAAGCATTGGTCTTGGCTCAATGATTGGGTACTTGCTTGGTTTTTCCAAGGGATCCAAAATCAAATTCCTTTGACCCCAATTTGCTTTGATTTGTTTTCTTTCAACTAGAGAGTGATATGTGTCACCCTTTGATTGGTGAAAAATAAATTTATTTTAATTTATTAGAAGTATAACTAAATTGAGAGAATATGTAAATAAAATAGAGCAAATGTGTTTTTATACCAATAATATTTAGTGACAATTAACTCATTGTGATCATATCTTAATTAAATAAAAATGAAAGTGACCATATTATAATGTTTTTGAAATTAATTAGGAAAATTGGATTAAATAAATGAGTTTTCCTTGTGCTATATCATTTGCCATAGATTTTAAAATGGTGTGGGCTATATTGGGCTAATAAATTAATCTGCTTGGATTATTGGCCTAATTTTGACCAACATGAGATCTCATTTGTCATTATTTTTACCATTATTCTGATTCAACCTAATTCAATTGTACTAATTTTTACTTTGAAAATTTAGGTTTCATTTAGATCATATTTTAATAAGGGTTAGGTCAGATTTAGTTTATAGTGAAAAAATTTCGACTTGACCTATATAATATTATAATTATACTTGTATATAAAGAGATAATTATAATAATAGATCTTTCTATATTATTTTTTAATTAGATCCTTATTTTATTTAATAAAAATAAAATATATATAAAAGTTGAGTTGGGTACGAGTTTTGATCCAAAAAGTTAGATCAAGTCAAATATGGATAAAAATATTTAATTTCCAGGTCAAATTTAGATGAGTCAAAAGACTCAACCTAACTTAATTTATGAGCATCCCTAAATTTATATATAAATAATAATTAAATTTATACTAAATAAAAAATAATGAATGAGGGCATGAATGCTTGATCCAAGCAACACAAAAATCTAGGTTATCCTTTAGAATATGTGTGTTTTAGAAGAAAATAAATTGCTAGATTCATATTATAAGAATTTGACACGTATATTAACATTTTCCTTAATTTTCCACAAACGTATATTTTTGGAATAATCAACCTGTAAATCTCCAAATGTTACCTTCTTTTCGATTTGGTTAGTAAACTTCTAATTACCACTTTTTAATGTTATATTTAGTATCGAATTGAATCATCTTCTAACCAACTAAACTTAATCAAATATAACACCCTTCTAGAGATTTAAACTGATATTTAAATCACTAAAATGATATTTTCCGATTATTGGACCCATAAAAATGCTAGTTTTAAGGCTTAAATGCTATATCCCTTTTGTAGGTGACAAGGTGTATTAGGTTTAACCTTTATAATAAATATTTTGATATTTTGAGGTTGTATTCAGTTTAACTTAAATATTTGTTTTGCTAGAAATTAGTAACTTTTCTAATCTAGTTTCTTTTATTAATATGGGGCAAGTACAATATAGTATCTGTTCAAATATAACTCTCAACTATTTGACATTGAACATTCTGTCTGTTCAAAGATAACTCTCAACTATTTGATATTGAACGCTCATGCTCATGATATTTTTGGTGTTCGAACACATGCTCTCAAGGAATAACAATAATTCATTTACTACTAAGGTCACTCGATTCGTACTTCTAATCTAGCTTGGTGATTGTATGTTCGAACTTTTTTTAAAGGGTTTAGGGTTCAAGCCTTCCCAATACTTAAATTTTGACAATTCATTTTAATTTACAATAAATATCACTCTCTCTTACGAATATTAAATATGTCATTAACTTTTGGTAAATATTAAAACTTTTTAAAAAAAAGAGATGCGTAAATTGTTGAATAGGGAGATAAAATAACGTAAAAATAAAAAAAATCCACACCAGCCTCACCATTATCAGTGACCAAAATTAAAAAAATGTAAAGGGTTAGTGTGTTTTTGTAAAAAATAATTTGATGACCAAAATAGAAAAGAGACAATAATTTAATGACTAATGATATAGTTTATCCAAATTTATTTGATCTTTAGGTATTATGTTATGTTGACCCCACCTCATTGGTTAATATTCCTTTTGATCCAAGTTATTTACCAACTTTGTGGAAATGACCCTGCCGTTCAAATCTCACCATCTAAGGAACCAACTTTAACACTCCTCCCGGAAATAGGGAGTTTACTTATTTATGGGTAAACTATACTAGAGATCATCCAACTATAGCCTATTTTCATTTTGACCACTATTTTTGAATTCTTGTCAATCGGACCACCAACTATTTAAATGCATTCAATTAGACCACTTCCCATTAACATTTAACGAAAGTGCTAATGTGGCAGTTAATAAAATTGGTATAATTACACGTTTGGTCATTGTTACTTATATATTTTCTCTATTTGGTCATAAATTAAGTAAATTAAAATAAATTTAATCTTCGAATCAGTTAATCCCACGTGTTACTAATACCAAAATCATAACATGTGTCGCCACCCGATTGGAGGATTTAATTTATTTTAATTTAATATATTTAGTTTCTAACCAGTTAAGGGATGACACATGTCACCCTCAAGTGGAAAGAAAACTAAGAGTGATAAAGGGGCACAAGCGAATCAAAACCATCAACCATTGGGGGAAAAGGGAGAAGCTCAACCATTGGGCCAAGTTCATTTTCTAGTCTAAAATAGACTACATAATGTATATATCTTATTTCCTAGTATAATATTAAATTCTTAATTATAAAATATTTTTTATCTTAACTCAAATATTTAAATTTTATTCTTATAATATTTAAAATATATATTCAATAAATTAAGGAAAAATAATAAAATATATATTTTTATAGTTAAGAATTTTAACATATATTTCAAATATATATTCTTAACTTAAATAATAAACTTGGCCTACTTTAAACCAAAAATATATATATTCGTTAAATTAAGAAAAAATAATAAAATATATTTTTATAGTTAAGAATTTAAATATATATTTTACCTCAAATAATAAACTTGGCCCACTTTAAACCATAAATATATATATTCGATAAATTAAGAAAAAATAATAAAATATATATTTTTATAGTTAAGAATTTAATTATTTTAAAATATTTTAAATATATATTCTTACCTCAAATAATAAACTTGACATACTTTAAACCAAAAAAATATATATTCAATAAATTAAGAAAAAGTAATAAGATATATATTTCTATAGTTAAGAATTTAAGATTATATTAGAAAACAAGATTATACAACATATAGTCTTCTTTAAACCAAAAACTGAACTTGACCAAGTGGTTGGGCTTCTCCCTTCTCCCTTCTCCCTTCTCCCTTCTCCCTTCTCCCTTCTCCCTTCTCCCTTCTCCCCCATGGTTGCTGGTTTGAATCCCTTGTGCCTATTAGGTGACCTGATTAACAAAATTAAAAAATGGTGATCAAAATGAAAAAGAATTATAGTTGAGTAGTCTCTGGTATAGTTTACCCTTTATTTATTTATGATGTAAGGAGTTCATTTATGAGAATATGATTTGTTGAAAATTCAATATTCTCTGGTTTTTGGAGAATTTTAATAAATTAATTCAATTCGTTACTATTGTTTTATTAAAATTGTTGTAAACCATTATAGTAAAAAATTATAGTTTACTAAACTTTTTTTTATAAATTCATTTAATAATAACAATATTTAGATTTATATTTTATCATTTTAAAGTTTAATTTAAATTTTAATATTTATTAAAATTAAAATAATATTATTTGTCATATCCAGCATATTTAATCAATTATTTTTGATAAAATTTACTTATTTTATTAATCTGAAGTAAATACAATAATGAGCTATTCAATGATATCTATCAACTATTTGGCATTCAATGCGCACAGCCTCATACCCCTGACATTTATAGTGCTCGAACCTGAAATTTTAATGAATAACAATAATTTTTTTACCTATGAAGTCGCTCGGTTCGTAATTAATCAAATATTTTTGAATCTTCGTTAATAATATATTCTTAATAAGTAATATAAAAAAGTAATATTATACTATTTTAATATTTATTCCAGATTAATAAAGTTCAACTGAAAAGGAGAAATAGGTAATTCAGTATAGGAAAAAAACACCGACCTAATTAATTAAAAGCATAAAAAAAGGGCAGATTGAGCTTAAATTTTATAAATATTGGGCAAATCCCCCGATTCGAACCCTAAGTACTCGCTGTCACTCTCCTCTTTCTCCATTCCTATCTCAAATTGAGCCGAATTCATCTATCTAGGGTTTTGGAATTGGATTTCGTTTTGGAATTTGAGGAACCAGAAGAAAGAGCGCAAATGGAGGGAATGTTGTCTGCGACTGATAAGCAGAGCATGGTTTCCTCCTTTCTCGAGATCGCCGTTGGTCAAACTGCCGAAACTGCCATGCAGTTTTTGCAAGTAAGTTCTCATTTTCTCTCTATTCTCTTTTTTGGAACTTTTTTCATAAAATTCGAAGCTTTTTTGATGTCCAAGGGTTTCCACAATGTTGAAGCTTGTAAATTTTTTGTTTCTTTCCTTTTCCTCCCTTGAATTCTTAATGGCTCTGTGATTCAATTAGTAATGCTGAGGTAATATGTTATTAACGTAGATTTACTGAGAATATATATATTTTAGTTTAAATTTCTGAAAAGAGTATTGTTATATATGCCACATGCTCAATGGTAAAATATGTGTGGGAAACAGGCAACAAGCTGGAAGCTTGATGAAGCTCTTCAGCTATTTTATGTCGGTAATGAAGGTGGTGTAGTTGCACCGGCTTCTGAGTCTCCAGCTGTGGAAAACGTAGATTCTTGGGTTGATCAAAATTCTGGGTTAGAAATTTGCATTAAAGTTCACTCTAATTCAGCACCTAATTATTTGATTTCCTAATATTTACTGATGATTTTGCCGTTGGCTTCTAATGTTTACCAGTGAGTTGAAAGAATCTGGAACCAGCAATGTTGGATCCATTGCCGGAGAGGAAGTACGCCCTCCTTTACCTGTAGTAAGGGAGACACTTTATGATGATGCATCACTATATGGGTATCTTTCTACTTTTCATTTTTAACAGTTTGCTTGTTCTAGTGGAATATTATTTTTCTTTCTTTATATGAAATTGTAAATGTATATGTTGGTTTTTGCTTTTATGAACTTTTTGTGTGGGTGTGTGGGTGTCTATATGTCATGTGAGCATGCATGCCTATATTGTCTTTAGTTGTTGTATGATCTGGAGAGAATTCCACTGCAATTTCCTAATAATTTCTCACGTGGCAATATTTAATTTTCTACTATTCATATAGAGCATCAAGTTTGGGATTACCTCCACAACAGTCAGGTTCGTTAGTTGCATTCCGTAATTTTGATGAGGAAATGAAACGCCCTGGGGTTTGGGAATCGGATGAAGGCTCTTCTTCCATAGTGGATGCTCCTCGAGATAACCTTGCCTCTTTGTATCGTTCTCCTTTTCATCTGATGTTTCAGGGACCATTTGAAAAGGTATATTGATTTTCTTAGCATTTCTTATTCCATACGAAGTGACTTGTTTATCAACCTCAAAATTTTTCCTCATTTGAAGTGATCATGTCCCTTGTTTGATGATGTAGTGCATAGCTCAGGTCTAATAACTTTGTTATGGGGAAAAATGATATTTTGTGCTTTGTGGGTTAATGTGGACTAGAAAATTTTGAGACTGCCTTTTCCAGTAATTTTCTCTTCAACTTTTCAAGTCAATTTAACCAAAGCCTATATATGTCTATGGTTTAGGCAAAAGCTGCTGCATCTGTTGAAGACAAGTGGCTCCTTGTGAATTTACAATCTACCAAGGAGTTCAGCTCACATATGGTATTGTTCGAGTCTTCCCCCTTTCCTCTAGTTGAAACTAAAAAAGATTACTTCATTCCCTGGGTTTGAAGTGGCTTATAATGTAATATTACTTTCTGATGTTTTTGTTTCGGAAGCTTAATCGAGATACGTGGGGAAATGAAGCAGTTTCTCAAACTGTTAGCACTAACTTTATTTTCTGGCAGGTTAGTATGATGCTGTCTAGTTGTCCTTGCCTTGTTTGCCTTTTCTCTCTCTCTCTCTTCATCTACTATAAGTTTTACCCATATTCTATGGTGTTTTACCTTCCATGTATTTTCTAACGGATGCTATTGCATCTTTAGGAATGTTTTTTGAGCTCTCTTTATCTTGCTTGTGGTTAAATTTGCAAGAGTCTTATATGATACAAGATGTTTGCAATTTTTTGATAATAGAGATGCTTTCTTTTTAAATGGGAACTTAATCTGATACTTTAGTTTTATCAGTCAACAATTGATGGGAAAATCAAATAGTCCTCTAATAAAACTGCAGCATTTTACCGTGTATATGACCTTAGGAGCAAGAGCCTCATATGCATTGAGTGCCATATGCATCCTTAGAGGACTTCCATATCATTGTATTATTTAATCTCTTGTTTTATTTTATACTTTATTGATGCTGTCCTATGGATATAGGTATATGATGATACAAGCGAGGGGAGAAAAGTTTGCACCTATTACAAACTAGATTCGATTCCTGTAGTGCTTGTTATTGACCCAATCACAGGACAGAAAATGCGCTCCTGGTGTGGAATGGTTCAACCTGAGAGTTTGTTGGAGGTATCTATTTTGTTACATTAATGCAGATTGGAAGTTCACAGGAAAATAAGCAAAAATGAAAAATGAAAGGGTTTTAAAAGGAGGCTAATAAAATTATGATTTATGGTATTTGAAGATTTTTCGACGTATGCCTTTCGTGATTTGATACAAGAGATTTTAACCTTTAGGACCTGGTTCAATTCATGGATGGTGGCCCAAGGGATTATCATGCAACACTGTCTCATAAACGTCCAAGAGGAAGCTCAGTTACACCGCAGCAAAAGGTTAAAGGTAACCGTGTCTCTTCTTTCCTACGCAAAGTTTATCAGTAGAGAACCAGTTAACATATAAGTTTCAGTCTGTGGTGCATTGCATTCTTCTATCACCCTGATTTTGGTTAACTTAAGATGTAGTGCTGAGGCCTCTTGCAAGAAGGCAGTAAAGTTTACAATATTTTGATGTAATATATGATTCAAGAGGGAGAGAGAGAATTCCTTTATCTATGTGCTAGTTCTGTACAAAATACCTTATTTGTTGATAATGACAGGAAGGAATAACTTTTAAGAAATATGAAAAAAATATCCATCCAGAATAGTGTATGCTGTTTACGAAACTTTATGATTCGTCTGGATGTTCTGTATGTAATGTCAGTTCATTTTGCTATAGTGTCAACAGATGAAACAGATGAAGATAAGGAAATGTTAAGAGCGATAGCAGCTTCTATGGAGAATGCAGAAGAGACTATTAAAGCAACATCAGATGATAAATCATCACCCACTACTGGCAAGGAGGAACCGTGTTCAATTAAGAAGCTTGCGTATCCACCTCTTCCTGAAGAACCTAAGGGTGATAGGAACCACTTATGTAGGGTTGGAGTCCGTCTTCCTGATGGACGTAGGGTACAGAGAAATTTTCTCCGAACTGATCCAATACAGGTAAGCCGTAAGCATACTTTTGGGAGCTTATGATCTGTTATCATTATGTATTAGAATTTGGGTTGTTAAGTGTGGAATTCCTGGGATGATTCTGGTTGGAGCTAAGAATTTGCAGATTCAAGTATTCAACTATATTTCCTTGGATGCTGCTTGCTGTAAGGCACAACGTCAAAATTTGTCTTAAATGATTTGCAAATGTTGTATAACATTTTTAAGATGACAAAATCTTGGCATCTAAACAGCGTCGGTGAATCATTTGAACTGATCTCTCAGGTTCCTCCCCCTTCTACCCAATACCTGTTATTAAATGACATGTATACCAGTTTAAACTGGTATACATATTTAAAATTGATATTCCATTATATCGGTTTTTTGGGGAGTAGGGAGTAGTGACCATTGAATATAAACTTGAAAAATTTGTGAGAAAAATGTATTATTGTATCTTTGTGAAGAGTGATCGAGTCCTGAGGATTGTCCTATCTGATTGGTTTATTACTTTCATTTCATTTTGTCATTCTGCAGCTACTATGGTCATTCTGCTACTCTCAACTTGGTGAGGCTGAATCAAAGCCATTCCGGTTGACCCAACCGATTCCAGGAGCTTCAAAATCTCTGGATTGTGATAGCAAATTAACGTTTGGGGAGTCGGGACTTGCCAATTCAATGATATTAGTTGCATGGGAATGAATGTTGTCAAAAGATGGCAATGGTCTTCATGTTTCTTCAACCACCTAGAGTTGGAGTTTTGGTTTGCAAACTCAATATATCCCTGTTTTTCAGTTTATGCTGCTCTTCAAGGAGTTTATTTAAGAGGATAGGGGATGAAAGAACCATAAACTCTTATAATGTGTATATACTCAAATACTCATGCCTATGATACTTCTGCAGTTTGTTAAAGTTTTTTTTTTCAAAGACCAGAATTCTGAGTTGCTAATATTTTTGGGACGAGGAACTAGATTCTTTGAGCAAGGTCGTATGTTCAAATTTTGATATTTGCAAATGAAGTAAATTGGGTTGAGAGGGTTGCTCTTATAACCGTCCCATTTAAAATTCGATTTGGATTAGTCGGTTAATAGAACGGATATCAATGATTAATTTTAAAAATATTTCTCATTGATAATATATTTAATTTGCTCATATCGATCCAACTAAAATTTAAATCGGTTTTAATTCAATTTGTGTTGTTTTTGATTCAAATCAAGTTGGATACGAGTCTAGCTAAAATTCAAATCAATTTTAATTTAGTTTTGGTTGCTTTTGATTCAAATAAAATTAGATATGAGTCTTTACTGATACGATTAAAATTCAATTTGATTTGATTAAGTTTGATTTATTTTGGGTTTCGGATCAATTTTAAACAATAATATTTAGGTTAATTTTGAATCTCAAACAAGGTAAATCAGATCGAATTCATATCAAATTTGTCTGGTGTAAAAGTCTTGTAGTAGTGGATTCGACGCATTACGGTTTGGATGCGTCTGAGAAGGAGAATTCTCTATTGTTTGTGATTGGGACAAAGAAAATAATGAGTTAGAACCCTCTTAGCAGTCCATTGTTGATTGATCTTTCCCTTCCATGGACATAGGTTAAGGGACATACGTTAAAAACAAAATTAAATTATGTCGGCTTTTAAAAAATGTACAACTACATTATCTGTCAAACGTGTTCATATTTGTTCAAAATTTAAAAAAAAAAACATAAAAATTGAAGAACGGTCTTAAACCTAGATGGAATTGTTTCGGAACTGATTGGCAATAGTAACCCCAGCAGCATCTCTACTGTCTATGAAACATGGTTTGAATTTTGTTCAATAACAAATAGAAATAGAGGAAATGAAGTATAGGAAATGAAGTATGAGAAATGACTACCCAAAAACTAAAACAGAAAACTAGTAAAATTATTTGAATAAAATGACTCATCTGTGTTGCGGAAGACGGCTATCGGATTGAGCAAAATCACAACTGATAATTTGACAAAATAAAAATGAAGATAAAGAAGACACAAAATTTATGTGAAAAATCCCTAAATAATATAGGGTAAAAACCACAGGCAACGGTAGAAGAATTTCACTATGAAAAAATAGGAATTATAACCTCTCTCGATCTACCAAGGAGAAAACAATGATAATTCTCTCTTGATAAAAAAGGAGAAAACAACTCTCAAGAAACTCTCTAAATTCTCTCTAGTATTTGAAGAAAACTAGAATGCTTTGGGATGATTTTGAATCTAAATGAGCTAGGGTATTTATAGTTGAAGCTTAAGGACTAATCTTGTAAATACCCTAAAGTACAATGACTAAAATGTGTAATTTTGCCATGTCACTTTTCAACCATTATTAGTGCCAACTATGAACCATTATTGTTGCCAACTTACAATGCATTATGAAGCATTATTATGCATTATGCAACTATTATTAGTTGTATGGCAACTAATAATCTCCCACTTGAAGATTTGATTGGAACAATCATATCTTCACACCATTTTCTTTCTACCTTGTACCATCATGTTGCTTACGTCTCTGACAGGCCACAAGAGGATCGACACCAAGTAAATTTATCAGCATTGATCGCTTTCTTCATGAAATCTGCTATGTTGTCTTTGGTATGGATCTTCTGCATATCTACCGTCCCTTCTTCTACCTTTTCACGAATGAAATGATACTGAACTCGTATGTGCTTTGTCCTTGAATGAAATGTTGGATTCCTTGCTAAATGCAAGGCGCTTTGACTGTCACAAAACAAAGAGACATACTCTTGATTGTGCCCAAGCTCCTCCAATAGCATTTTCAACCAGATTGCTTCTTTACTAGCTTGTGTAGCTGCTACATATTCTGCCTCTGTTGTGGATGTAGCCACAACTGACTACAATTTTGAAACCCAGCTTATAGCTCCACCAATAACTTTGAACACATATCCTGTAGTAGATTTTCTTTTATCCAAATCCCTTGCATAGTCAGAATTGACATACACATTGATAAGTAAGTTTGATCCTCCGTAACATAATGCAACATTTGAGGTCCCTTTGATGTATCTCAGGATCCTCTTTACTGTATTCCAATGCTCTTTGCCTGGATTCGCCATGTACCGACTAACCACTCCCACTGCTTGTGCAATGTCTGGTCTTGTGCATATCATAGCGAACATTAAACTTCCCACTGCTGATGCATATGGTACTCGAGACATCTCCATCCTCTCTTCTTTACTACTAGGACTCATACTGGAGGATAATTTGAAGTTAATAGGAAGAGGGGTAGAAATTGGTTTACAATCTTGCATGTTGAATCGTGACAAGATATTCTTCAAGTAATTCTTTTGTGAAAGCCATACCTTCATTTAAAATTCCCTAGCCAATTGTGCCTTCAATTCTTCAATATGATCTTTGTTGGGTCCTGCAACCAACATGTCATCCACATACAACAACAATATAACAAAATCATTATCACCAGACCTCTTGAAATAAGCACAAGGGTTTGCATTAAGTATGTTGTATCCAAGGCACATAATGAAGGAATCAAATCTCTTATACCAACACCTCGGCGCCTGCTTTAGACCGTACAGAGATATGTTTAACCTGCAAACCAAGTTATTCTTTTCTTTTTCTTCAAAACCTTCAGGCTGAAGCATATAAATCTCTTCTTTAAGATTTCCATGAAGAAAAGCTGTTTTAACATCTAGCTGCTCTAGATGTAAATTCAATGTCGCACACATTGCCAAGACTACTCGAACTGTTGTTAGTCGAACCACATGAGAAAATATTTCATTGAAATTAATACCTTCTTTTTGAGTATATCCTTTGACCACCAGTCTTGCACGATACCTCTCAACTTGATCGTCACCATTTCACTTGATTTTGAAGACACATTTATTACCAATTGGATTCCTTCCTTGTGGTAGTGGCACAAGGTCCCATGTATTATTTTTATGAAGGGCTTCGATTTCTTCTTGCATCGCCATCATCCATAGTGAAGCATCTGAGCTTTTATTGCCTCTTGGTATGTTGATGGCTCACCGTCCTCTGTTAAAAGGCAGTATGCAATATTTCCTTCTATAACATAATCTGAGTGCCAATTGGGAGGTCTTCTCACACGATCTGATTGACGAGTTGTTGGAGCTTCAGAACTTTCTGGTTCTTGTTCATCATATGCTGGTTCTGCTTCAGAAGAATATCCTTGTTCAACATCCTTTTCCACATGTATTTGTGTAGTCTCTTGACTTTTCAGCGCTACCATCTTCTTCTTTTCTTTGTAGCTTATCTTCTACAAATATAACATCCCTGCTAATGATCACTTTGCGGGCAGTGGGATCCCACAAGCGATACCCCTTTACTCCATCAGCATACCCCAAGAATTTGCATTTACTGGATTTTGGATCCAACTTTGAAATTTCTTGGGAGTTGTACATCACGTACACAATACTTCCAAATACATGGAGGTTTGAATAATCAGTTGGTTTACCAGTCCACATCTCCATTGGTGTCTTTAGCTCTATTGCAGTTGATGGAGCTCGATTCACCAAATAACAGGCGGTATTGACTGCTTCTGCCCATAATGATTTTTCTAGGCTTGCATCCCTCAATATTGCTCTTGTTCTTTCTAACAAGGTTCTGTTCATCCGCTCTGCCACTCCATTTTGTTGAGGAGTGTTCGCCACTGTGAACTGTCTTTTGATGCATTCTTTCCTGCAAAAGTCATCAAATTCTTCACTTGTGTATTCTCCTCCATTATCTATTCTGAAACACTTGATCTTATTTCTATAATCAAGTTTCACCCGCGCTTTGAAGTTTTTGAAAGTTAAAAACACATCTGGCTTCTTCTTAATAGGGTACACCCAACATCTCCTGGAGTAGTCATGAATAAATGAGACAAAATATTTTGCTCCACCTAAGGATGTAACTGGTGCTTGCCATACATCAGAGTGAACTAATTCTAGAACACTTTTGCCTCTAGAATTTGATTTGTTTAATTTCAATCGGTGCTGCTTACTTGTTATGCAATGGTCACACAAAGGAAGTATTACCTTTGTTAAGCATGGAAGTAGCTTTTGCTCCATAAGGACTTTCATTCCTTGTTCTGACATGTGTCCAAGTTTCTGATGCCATAGCATTGCAGAATCTGAACTACATGAGGCAACAGAGGCTTCTGCTTCTAGCAAAGTCTCTCCCTTTAGCATATACAAGTTTGATGCTATCTTTTCACCTTTCAACACCACAAGCGCTCCACAGAACACCTTCATGATTCCTTTCTGTGCTTCAATCTTGCTTGCATTATTATCCAACAATCCGTAGGATAATAAATTTTTCTTCAGGCCTTTCACGTGCCGCACATCTCGAACAACTTTAATTGTTCCATTATACATATTCAATAAGGCATGATCATTGAAACTATACACAGATCCTCCTGAGACATGTTCATAATGATGAAACCATTCTCTTCTTGAGGTCATGTGATATGTTGCTCCCGAATCAATGAGTCATATATCTGCATATCTCTTTCTACCTTCCACGGTGGTTGACGCTTCACAACATAAAGCATCTCCATCATCTGAAGTGTTTGCGGTATTGCCTTGTGGATTGGAGTTTTTATTTAGACTCCAACAATCTTTCTTCAAGTGACCCTTCTTTCCACAATTGTAGCACTTTAAATTCTTCTTGCTCATCGACTTCGATCTACCATGTTTGTGACTACTACTTTGGCCACGTTCTATTGATCTCCATCTTATCGTTGTCAATGCTTCTGCTTGTTGCAGATTTACTTGTCTGTCTTCCTTGTTCTTGCGCCGATTTTCTTCTTGTAGAAAAGCAGCTGCAACATCATCGAAGACTAGACTGGTGACATTACTATTTGTCAAGTTGATGATGAGTTGATTATACAAATCAGGTAGACTTTTAAGTAGAAGTTCAGCACGTTATTGTTCTCCTATTTTATAGCTTAAGGATGTAAGCTGAGAAAATAAAGTATTCAATGTATTTAAGTGCTCCGTCACTGAAGTAGATTCTGGCATACATAGAGTGTATAATTTTCTCTTAAGGAAAATTTTATTGTGCAGCGATGTGGCCTCGTACAGTTTGGTGAGATGATCCCATATCTCCTTAGCTGTTTTCTTCTCCTCGATGCTTGACAATACTTCATCTGCTAATGCTAGATGAAAGTTTGTCATAGCATTTCCATTAATTTCGATCCATTTGTTTTCATCTGTGAAATCTACCGGCCTTTCACTGATAGCTGCTAGATAACCGTCTTTCCTCAGGATGACCTTCATCTTCAATTTCCACAATGAGAAATTTCTCCCATTGAATTTTTCAATATCAAATTTCGTTGCCATAGCTTCTTTTACGGATAACTCCCACTATTTCACTATCGTGAATAGTTCTCTGGAACCTTCAAAGAATGGGTAATAACTTCTTACTTTCTTATGTTGGAGGATCCACTTTTTGGTAAAAACCACAAAGACAGTAAACATATATTACACACTCTAATCTAGCTCTGATACCAATTGTAATGGAAGACGGCAATCGGATTGAGCAAAATCAAAACGATAATTTGACAAAATAAAAATAAAGATAAAGAAGACACGAAATTTACGTGGAAAACCCCTAAATAATATAGGGTAAAAACCACAGGCAACGGTAGAATAATTTCACTATGAGAAAATAAGAATTACAACCTCTCTCGATCTACCAAGGAGAAAACAATGATAATTCTCTCTTGATAAAAAAGAAGAAAACAACTCTAAAAAAACTCTCTAACTTCTCTATAGTATTGGAAGAAAGCTAGAATGCTTTGGGATGATTTTGAAGCTAAATGAGCTAGGGTATTTATAGTTGAAGCTTAAAGATTAATCTTGTAAATACTCTAACGTACAATGACTAAAATGTATAATTTTGCCATGTCACTTTTCAACCATTATTAGTACCAACTATGAACCATTATTGTTGTCAACTTACAATGCATTATGAACCATTATTATGCATTATGCAACTATTATTAGTTGCATGACAACTAATAATCTGTACTTAAATTAAAGGTCAAGATCTCCTCGGTCATCTCATAATAAAAAAATAAATGTAGAGCTACACAAAAGACATATAGAAAGAAAATTAACTACACAAAAATAAAATATCAAATTTTCAATGAAAAATATCCCAAAGATTTAATTTACTGTCGCACCCCAAACTAAGGGTTAAGTTTTTTGATCCTAAAAGTTGCGACTAATTTGTGAATATTGATGCTATGTAAGATGCTATAGCAATTACACAAGTATATGTATCGTTCAAGCAATGAAGTGGAAGCTATAAATGGCAGAACCAAACCATAAATAAATATGAAAATTAACCAGGATCTAATCATGCCAAATCATTAAGAATAAAATAATAGAAGCGGAAGCGTACCTGAATTAATTGATATGTTGAATTCCTTGAATCTTTCTTTGGTTGTGATCTTCCAAGAAAATAGAGTTTCCTTGAGTATAAACTCTCTAGAGGAGATAAGAGTAAATACGAAAATTGTCTATTTCTTGGAGACCATAACCACTTTATATACCTTATTTAAGAATCAATTATTGTATGTACTTAATTACTTATAACTCTGCTCCTCATCAAATTATAAATGCAACTTTAATAGTATCTACACTTTTATTTCCATGACACTTCTAATATCTTATGACTTTGTAATATAATTGGTCACTTAGTTTATGTCATATTTTATGATAATGATATACATTTTAAATATGAACCCATAATTATGGATTTTAATCCAACAATCTCCCACTTGGGCAACATATGTTTCCTGATAAATGTATAACCTTATGAGCTCAAAACTTGTTATCATACAATATGTATTCTATAACAATCTCGTCCATCAACTATATCCATGTAAGATCAAAGCGGTTTTTGCCATATCAATCATGACTAGACCCATCAATGGTCATGTATACAAACATAGTCAAATGACATAGATCAATCATGAAGTGTGTTGGGATTTGAAGAGGCTCAAATAGACAACCGAAAAGTGCAAAAAAGGGTTAATTTACACTATTTAGATTAGGGAGTAATGAGATTAAAAGATAGAAAAATTTGGCACAAGGATTTAAAGTGGTTCAACTTATCAACCAAGTCTACATCCACTACCTTAGCTCCTCACTAAGGATTTTCTAACAAATTCACTAATTTTTTATTTCTTTTTCAAGGATAAAGAGATAACCTTTACAACTCCCTATCTTTTGAATTGGCTAAGATAGAACCAAAAACCCTTTACAAGAAAAAAGAAGTAAGCAAATAAAAATCTCTAAAAAGGAAAGTGTTTACAAAATATATCTCACAAGAACAAATATTTACAAGAGAGATAAAAAATAAGATTTGAAAACTCTTCTCTTGTAAATTTTTGTTATTGTGAGCTAAATTTTGTAAACACTTTCCTTTTTAGAGGTTTTATTTGTTTACTTCTTTTTCTTTGTAAAGGGTTTTTGGTTATATCTTAGCCAATTCAAAAGATAGGGAGTTGTAAATGTTATCTCTTTATCCTTGAAAAAGAAAGAAAAACTTAGTGAATTTGTTAGAAAATCCTTAGTGAGGAGCTAAGGTAGTGGATGTAGACTTGGTTGATAAGTCGAATCACTTTAAATCCTTGTGCCAAATTTTTCTATCTTTTGATCTCCTCACTCCCTAATCTAAATATTACCAATTAACCCCCTTTTTACACTTTTTCAGTTGTCAATTTAAGCCTCTTCAAATCCCAATAATTGGTATCAAAGCTTGACTCATTAGAAGTCTTAATTACCTTGATACGATCCTTGAAGAAGCTCTGTTGATTTCTTAAGCAACCGAAAAAGAAATGTCTTCAACCTCCGGTACCTACTACATTAAAGATTCGCAATCGGTCAACAAGTCACCATACTTTAATGGAGTTAATTATGCCTATTGGAAGAATAAGATTATGCTCTTCATTCAAGCCAATGATCTAGGAGCTTGGAACTCTGTCTTGAAAGGCTACACCATTCCAACTGGCGAGATGGGCGATTGGAGTGATGGGGAGAAAAAGAAGTTCCAACTCAATGCTAAGGCTGTGCACATTCTCTTTTGTGCATTAGGCCCGGATGAATATGGAAGTGTCTCATCTTGTTCCAATGCCAAGGAGATATGAGATAAGCTCCAAGTCACTCATGAAAGAACCGATGAAGTGAGGAAAACCAAGATAAGTCTTCTCAACCATAGCTACGAGAATTTCAAGATGAAACCTGATGAAGAAATCAAAGCTATGACGGATATATTTTTCGTGATTGTCAATGTTCTCAAAGGATTTGAAGAAGTAATCTCCAATGAAAAGCTTGTGAGGAAGATGATCTACTTTCTTCCAAAGTCTTGGCAATCGAAGACGATGACGATTATGGAAGCTAGAAACCTAAAGTCTCTCACTCTTGATGAGTTAATTGGTTCTCTTCTTACTCATGAGTTGATGGTGAAGGAAGAGGAAGAAAATGAAGAGAATAAAAATAAGAAGAAGAATGAGGTAGGCATTGCCTTCAAGTCCACCAATGAGAGCTATCAAGATTCAAGTAAAGAGGTGGATAAAGACGATGATGAAAAAGAAGAGATGTCTAAGCTCTTCAAAACGTTTAAGAGATTCATGTCTTCCAAGGAAGAGAAGTATGAATCAACCAAGAAGAAGAGTCTCTCGGTGTGCTTCAATTGTCAAAGAAAGGGGCATGTCAACTATGAATGCCCTCTCCTAAAGAAGAAGAGATCAAGCAAAAAGAGGCATTTGTGGCGGCTTCGAGTGATAAAGATGACTCCAATGATGAAGATGAAGTAGCCAACCTATGCCTCATGGCCATCGAAGGAGATTCAATGGTATTTTCTAACTCTAATGATTTAAATTCACATTCTTTTGATGAGTTCCAAGATGCTTATAATGAGTTGTATTTGGAATTTGAGACCATGAATTCCAAATATAAGAAATTAATTTCAAAACTTAAAGTTGAAAATGATTTGATTTTGAAAGCCAAAGTTGATTTTGAAAATCAAAATGAAATTTTCAAAAACGATTTAGAACTTTCAAAAGTTAAAATCAATGATTTAGAAAAATAAAATTTTGATTTGAAAGTTAAGCTTGAGAGCTTAACAAAAGAAAAAGAATTAATTTCTAAAAATAACTCATTATGTTTGAAAATGGCAAAATGCTCACATTACCTTTTTTATGGTCATTTGATACATACTTGTCCCATAAAGAAAAGAAAATCTTTTAAAAATAGACAAGTATGGGTTCCTAAGGGAACAAGGGGCATTGAAACTAATGTCCAAGGATCCAAAGCAATTTGGATACCAAAATCCAAATAAATGTCCCTTGTAGGTGTGTGGGAACAATGGTGATGAAGATGAAAAATTTAGATTCTCTAGCCACACTCGAAAAAGAACGAGTAATCTCTAAACTTAATGCTTTTGATTTTGATTATTTGGTTGCTCATTTAGTTTTAAGCATGCATGAGTTTTGATCTTAAATGACTATGTTTTGTTTTTCATCTCATGTATGTTAAATAAGTTTTATGATGAACATTTTTGTTGAAAACATTTTGATATTTCGATATAACAAATTAAGTTAAATGAATTTTATGATTTTCCAAATGATTTTCTAAGTATATTCGATATAATTATTCGAATATCAAAACATTACTCCAAATATTTCAAAAATCATTTTTAATCCTTACTTAAGTGTAAATTTAAGTTTTAATCTTAAAACAATTTCAAAATATTCTTTCAAAGTATTTCGAACCATTTCAAAGCCAAAAATTCCAGATTGCTCAGAGGGAACCGATTCCCCCCCAAGGTGGTACCGATTCCCCCCTGAATGGTTTGGCTCTGAGATTTCTAGAATGCTCGGAGGGAACCGATTCCCCCCTGGTCAACGGTCGAAATATTTGAATTTTACACTTAGGGAACCGATTCCCTATGAGGGGGACCGATTCCCCCACGCTCCAAGCTGTTTTATTAATTGTTTTCACACTAAAATGGCTATATGATCTTCACTAATCATCCCCAACGTTCATAAGTGATTCAAGGTGTATTTAAACAAGTTCTGAAGCCCTTGATCAATAAGAAATCATAGAGAAACAAGAGAGAAAGCATCAAACACCAAGTTTGTGCAAATCAAGCCAATTTTCCTTTCAATATTCATTTTGCTTTCAAGAACACCATTTGTGCTCATTTGTAATTATCTTTGAGTGTTCTTTTCTTGTTCTAGAATTGTGCAAACATCTTACCTTGTGAGGTTTTCCTTGTAAGTTTGCAAATTTGTAATCTTCTCTTTGGGAAAGAGTGTTCTCAAGAAGTGGGGTATATTCTTGAGGGTGTTGTAAGGTTATCTCTTTGGCCTCAAAAGAAAGAACAAATTAGTGAATTTATTGGAAAATCCTTAGTGTGGATAGCTAAGGCAGTGGACGTAGACTTTGATTGAGAAAGTCGAACCACTCTAAATCGCTGTGCAATTACTTTCAATTTTCTGCAAAAGCTTCCATCAAATTTTTAATTGCCAATTCACCCCCCTTTTGGTCAAATCCGTCAATCGATTAACTCAACAATTGGCATCAGAGCCTAACTCATTTGAAGGTTTAATCGCCTCTTGAGTTGATTCGGGAAGAGTTATATCGATAATCAAAGTCATCAATGGCCTCCGCTTCAAACTTCGACTCCGGTCTCGACTCGATGCCCGTCAACAAGCCTCCTTTCTTCAATGGAGCTAACTATGCCTATTGGAAGAATAGAATGATGTACTTCATTCAAGCAAGTGACATGGGAGCATGGAATGCTATAGAAGAAGGATACATCAAACCTCTCACTCATCCAAGGTTGTGGAGTGAAGGAGAGACAAGAATGTTCCAGCTCAACTCCAAAGCCATCCATATCATTTTTATGCTCTTGGACCAGATGAATACGGAAGAGTTTTATCGTGTACAACTGCCAAAGAAATATAGGACAAAATTCAAGTCACTCATGAAGGTACCGATGAGGTAAAGAAATCTAAAATTAGTATTCTAACGCATAGCTATGAAAATTTCAGGATGAAACCAAATGAAGATATCAAAGCTATGACGGATAGATTTTCAACGATTGTCAATGGTCTCAAATCATATGGAGAGATCATTTCAAATGAAAAGCTTGTGAGGAAGTTAGTCTACTCCCTCCCAAAATCGTGGCAATCAAAGAAGACGGCAATCATCGAGTCTAAGGACTTAACGTCCTTAACTCTTGAAGAGCTAATTGGGTCACTCCTCACTTATGAAATGATGCTCGAAGATGAGGTGGACCTCGACAAGATTGACGAGACACCAAAGGAGAAGGAGAAGAAGAAAAACATTGGAGTTACTCTCAAATCCACAAAAGATAAGAGTGATTCGAATAACGATGACGAGGAAATGACATTGTTTGCCAAACGGTTCAGAAAAATGATGAGACCTTATCGAGGAAGAAAATTCAAATGAAATGAAGGCCTCAAAAAATGAATCGAAAGAGAAGGACCCAATCATTTGCTACGAATGCAAAAAGCCAGGGCATGTTAAATATGATTGCCCACAATTGAAGAAAAAGCGTCAATCAAAGAATAAGCACAAGGCTCATGTGGCTACATGGAGCGATGAAGAAAGTTCCGATGAAGAGGAACAAGAAGTAGCTAACTTGTGCTTGATGGCATTTGGGGAAGATTCTAAGGTAACCTCTAACTCATCCGATTTTGATGATTTATCCTATGATGAGTTATTAGAGGAATATAATAGGTTGGCTTCGGATTATGAGAAATTATTTTTAAAATATAAAAACGATGTTTCAAAATTGAAAAATGAAAACAAACTCATATCCAAAACCAACAACGATCTTGAAAGTAAAATCAAAGATTTGCAAATCAAACTAGAAGAGTTTGAAAAGAAAAATTTAGATTTGCAAAATTTACTTTCAAAGATCAATGATGATCATCAAAAGAAAATTGATGATCTTAAAACTTCTTTTGATAAAGTTGGAACAAAACATTTTGAAAAAGGTGGAAATTCAAAAATCCAACTTTGTTAGAAAAAAATTTAGAAACTACAATCATAGAGGTCCCCAAAGAACCTCTAATGGAAAAATCGTTAAAAGTATGTGGGTTCCTAAAGAACTCATTACTACTAAAGATAAAAATATCCTACACAAATGGATACCTAAGGGGACTAGGATTTTGGAAACCAATGAATATGGACCAAAAAGAATTTGGGTACCAAAAATCAAAAATTAATCTATGTTTGTAGGGAAAGGAGCATTGCTACAAGGCACGGGAAACAAATTCAAATTCATGGTACCTTGATAGTGGATGCTCAAGACACATGACCAGAGACAAAAGCCGGTTCATTGAGCTTAACGCCAAAAATGGAGGAGAAGTGACTTTTGGAGACAATTCAAAAGGTCATATTGAAGGTATTGGTACAATAGGTAATACCTCTTCCATACAAATTAAAAATGTTTTATATGTGAATGGATTAAAGCATAATCTATTGAGTATTATTCAATTATGCGATAAAGGATTCAATGTCTTATTTGAAATTAATGGTTATAAAGTCATTGACATTGCATCTAATCGGATTATGCTTGTTGGTCATAGAATAGGGAACATTTACATGGTGCATTTAGAATCTTTTGATATGACTAATTTATGCCTAGTTGCTAAGGATGAACATGATAGTTGGTTATGGCATATGAGACTAGGACATGCTAGTATGAGTGTTTTGCAACAGCTAATTCAAGGTGATTTAGTTCGAGGGATGCCTAAGCTTAAATTTGATAATGATAAAATCTGTGATGCTTGTGATAAAGGAAAACAAAAGCGTGTTTCTTTTAAATCCATTAATGACGTATCAACTAGTAGAGTATTACAATTGATCCATGTAGATCTTTTTGGGCCAACTAGGACTACTAGCTTGGGTGGAAAACAATATGCATTTGTCTTGGTAGATGACTATTCTAGATATACTTGAGATCTATTTTTAAGTACTAAATATGAAGCATTAGAACAGTTCATCACATTTTCAAAAATAATCCAAAATGAAAAGGGTTACTCTATAACTAGTGTTAGGAGTGATCATGGCACTGAATTTGAAAATCTTGGATTTATTGAATTTTGTAATTCTAATGGTATTAGTCATAATTTTTCAGCACCTAGAACCCCTCAACAAAATGGAGTTGTTGAGAGGAAAAATCAAACTTTAGAAGAAATGGCTAGAACCATGCTTTGTGAAAATAATTTGCCAAAATATTTTTGGGCGGAAGCCACAAATACTGCTTGTTATGTTGTTAATCGAGTAATGATTAGGCCAATTTTAAAGAAAACTCCATATGAAATTTTCAAAAATAAAAAGCCTAACATTAGCTATTTTCATCATTTTGGATGTAAATGTTTTGTTTTAAACAACGGTAAAGAAAACCTTGGCAAATTTGATGCTAAAAGTGATGAAGGAATTTTTCTGGGTTACTCCTTAAATTCTAAAGCTTATCGAGTATTTAATAAAATAACTTTAGTTGTAGAAGAGTCTATACATGTTGTTTTCGATGATAATCCCCTTCTAAGGAAGGATTCTTATGTGAATGATGATGTAGGTGTTATAAATACAAATGATGTTAGACATGAAGTTGGAGAACCATCATTAAAGGAAGAAACAAAGAATGAGGAAACTCATGATCCTCTTGAGAATCCAACCATTAAAGAAAGGGAAATATCTTATCCAAGAGAGTACAACTATGTCAAGGGTGGTGAGATTATAGGTGATCCATCCAAAAGGGTAACAACTCGATCTTCTCTTAGAAATATTTGTAATTATGTTGCATTTATTTCATGCATAGAGCCTAAGAATATTAAAGAAGCATTAAATGATGAACATTGGATTATGGCTATGCAAGAAGAGTTAAATCAATTTGACAGAAGTAAAGTATGGACATTAGTTGAAAGGCCTAGTAATAAATCTACTGTAGGTACTAGATGGGTATTTAGGAATAAGCTTGATGAGAGTGGTAATATAGTGAGAAACAAGGATAGACTTGTTGCTCAAGGGTATACTCAAGAAGAGGGCATAGACTATGATGAAACATACGCTCCCGTAGCTAGGATGGAAGCAATTAGAATGTTATTAGCATTTGCATGTTTTCATGAATTTAAATTATATCAAATGGATGTTAAAAGTGCATTTTTAAATGGTTTTATAAAATAAGAAGTGTATGTGGAACAACCTCCAGGTTTTGAAGATTCAAAATTTCCAGATCATGTTCTTAAATTGACAAAAGCTCTTTATGGTTTATAACAAGCTCCTAGAGCTTGGTATGAAAGATTGTCAAATTTTTTAATTAAAAAAGGTTTTTCAAAAGGAAAGGTTGACACTACATTGTTTTTAAAGCATAAAGGTAAAGAGTTATTAGTAGTTCAAATTTATGTCGATGATATAATATTTGGTTCTACTAATGATGTTCTTTGCCAAGAATTTTCTAAGCTAATGCAAAGTGAGTTTGAGATGAGCATGATGGGGGAGCTCTTA
Source organism: Hibiscus syriacus (assembly GCF_006381635.1). Taxonomy (NCBI): domain Eukaryota; kingdom Viridiplantae; phylum Streptophyta; class Magnoliopsida; order Malvales; family Malvaceae; genus Hibiscus; species Hibiscus syriacus. Next base: position 10,942,561 of record NW_024062733.1, read on the forward strand.
TTTTTCTTGGGACTCCAAATCAAGCAAAGAAAAGATGGCATCTTCATTAATCAAGCTAAGTACGTCAAAGATATGCTCAAGAAGTTTGGACTGGAAAATGGGAAACCTCATGACACTCCAATGAGCTCTTCAACAAAGCTTGACTTAGATGAAGGAGGTAAATGTGTAGATGTTAAATTATATAGGTCAATGATTGGCTCTTTGCTTTATCTAACTGCAAGTAGACCGGACATTATGTTTAGTATTTGCTTATGTCCTAGATTTCAATAATGTCCTAAGGAATCACATTTACTAGCTGTTAAGAGAATCTTTAGATACCTTAAGGACACTCCTAGTTTAGAACTTTGGTATCCTAGAGACTCTAGTTTTAGCTTGCATGCCTTCTCTGATGCGGATAATGGAGGATGTAAATTAGATAGGAAAAGCACCTCTGGTACTTGCCAATTCCTTGGAAATATGCTGATTTCTTGGTTTTCAAAGAAACAAAATTGTGTTGCATTATCTACCACTGAAGCAGAATATATTTCAGCCGATAGTTGCTGTGCACAAGTTTTATGGATGAAACAACAACTTTTTGATTATGGAATTGAAGTAGGTACTATTCCTATCAAGTGTGACAATACTAGTGCTATTTGTCTCACTAAAAATCCCATCCAACACTCTAGAACTAAACACATTGAAATTAGACATCACTTCATTAGAGACCATGTCACTAAGGAAGATGTAGTTCTAGAATTTGTTGATACTTTGCATCAATTAGCGGATATTTTTACAAAACCCTTAGATAAGGAAAGGTTTTGGACACTTAGGAGAGAATTAGGTTTAACTGACCTATCTTCACTTAGTGTTTAAAATAATTCAGCACTTTTAATAAATACTGAAAAATGCTCATAATAGTAATTTTTGATTGCATTCATTGCTATTAGTTAGGGGGAGTTTATGATTCTTGATGAAAAATTAATTTTATGTTCAAATATCGATTAAAGATTAATTTAATTGTTTGAACATAATTATTTTTCAATATATGAGTTGCCTATACCACTAGAGAAGATTAATTTAGCATTTTGTGTGCTTAAAAATCGGATTTTAGCATTTTGGTGCAGAGGGAATCGATCCCCCCTCATGAGGGAACCGATTCCCCCTTTGAAGGGGAACCGATTCCTCCCACAGGGGAATCGATACCCCCCTGGGGTTCTGTTAAATCGGGCAGAACACCCAAAACCCCAAAATACTCAAACCCTCTTCCCCCGTTCTCTCTCAACTTTTCTCAAATCTCCATTTTTGCTTCAAATCAACGATATTAATTGGAATTCGAATCAAATATCATCTTCTAAACCTGTTGGAATCATTAAAATCGTGCAAACAACATCTAAATCCCCTCAATTTTCATCTTTCAAGGTAAATTTTTCTAAACTCTCTATTTCATTGATTTTGAACATAGGATTAGTTTTAATTAGTTCTAGGTTGAAATAGTGATCGGGCATTGGTTGTTTAGTGATTAGAAACTAGATGTTACAACTAATTTCATCAAAAACACAAGAATTTTCCAAAATTTTTTAAATTTTCGAAATTAAAAAAAATATATTAATTTTCAAATTATTGTGTTTTTATTAAATTATGTTGTTGTTATGAAAACTATACATATATTGTTTCTCAAAACCATATTTTTCAAAAGTTTTTCAAAAACTTTGCCCATTAGAATTGATTTAGAAAACCTTGAAATATCGAGGACTCAATTGAGTTTTGGGATTAATTGAATTGCATACATTTGTTTTTAAAATTGTAGGTTATCCAATCTATTCCGATTTCCTTTACCATGTCCAATCCTAAATGTGCTAGATCTTCATCTAGTTGTTCTAGTCGTCAACCAAATCCACCTCTAAATCCTCCTCATATTCCTCAAAATCCTATTCCAAATCTTGATCCTAACTTGACTATCCAAAATTCTTGTTTCAATCAACCGGGTCCTAAAGATTATCGTTATTGGTTTTACCAATATTTTGACTCGTATAAGATTAGGGAAAAACGTATCCCATCTCTTCAAGCTATGGTTGCTATTAACTTTAAATATCTCCCTATCTTGCACAAATGGAAATTTGATAAACTTTTCGAACTTGAACCCGTTGTCTATCATCAACTTGTTCGTATCTTCTATTGTAATGCCGTTTGTATCAAAAAATCGTGACAAAACCAAAACCATAGGAGTACGTTCCTACCTCCTAGGTCAATATTTCCATCTTGATCCGGCTTACATAGCCAATGCCTTAGGCTTGGATAATGAAGGTTTATCAAATGAAAAACAAGTTTTAGGCTCACGATATAAACGAAATGATAGTGCAAGTGTTCTAGATCTTCATGAGTGTTTTCTTTATCTCATGATCACTTGGTGGTTTCGACCATCCGGGGGTCGTTATTCTACTCTCAGAGCTTTAGATCTTTGGTGGTTGCATTGTTTTGAACACAATATAAAAATAAACCTTTCCGAGATTATCTTTGCTGAGATTGTTGAAACCGTTAACCTAGTGCCAAATAAGAAACTCTGTTCTTCACTAGTTTACGGTTGTATCCTTAGTAATCTCTTTTCTAAAGCCGAGCTTCGAGTTGGTCTAGATGCCTCATTTCCTCTTAAGAAACAAATCAATCTTCTTTCTTTAACAAGAGCGGGATGGGTCAAAAATAAAGAAACCGGTGAATGGGTTCGATCTTCTGCAACTACTCCGGGAGCTAGTTCTTCACAAGCTCCACTCAAAGCTGACGAAGATCCAGAGTTTGAACAATTAATGAGGGATATCGATGAAGCCGAAGATGAGCCTGAGCAACCCGAGGAGCACGGACAACAATCGACTCAAATGCCTCCATATTTTCAATCCTTTATGGAGACATTTGATTTCCGATATGCGACCATGGATTCGCGCTTTACTTCTATAGAGTCCCATTTATCCACAATGGGAGCTCAACAATTAGAGATTCTCCGAGAGATGCGAAAAAACAACGCTTCAAATGAATGAACGTATTGATGCACTCTCACACGAGATGGCCGCTATGCGAGCTCATTTTCCTCCTCCCGATCCTCCTACGGATGTTTGATTCTATATTTTGCTTTGAACTCCAAACTTATTGTTTTAACATTTTGAATATTTTGGAATGTTTGAATTTGTGGATTGTGAATTTGTTTGGATTTGGATGGTGTGAACATATATGTTTGGTGTGATTATCATTATTGCATCATTTACATCATTATTAGCAATATGACCAATTTTGCCATATCACATTGTTTATGAATATTGATTATGGAACTAATGGCTAACGTTTCTCTTGATTGTGATCTTAGCAGCTTATGCATACATATACCTAATCAATTGGCTAAATGATTTTCACGTTTCTTTGAATCTTTTTGATTTAACAAAAAGGGGGAGAAGTGTGTGTTTTTAAAAATGATAAATGGGAGAAATGTTAAAGTAAGGGGGAGTAATTTCAAAACTTGATTTCAAAATCTTAAAATTACTAAAACGTTTTGTTATATCAAAAAGGGGGAGATTGTTGAAAACATTTTGATATTTCGATATAACAAATTAAGTTAAATGAATTTTAAGATTTTCCAAATGATTTTCTAAGTATATTCGATATAATTATTCAAATATCAAAACATTACTCCAAATATTTCAAAAATAATTTTTAATCCTTACTTAAGTGTAAAATTAAGTTTTAATCTTAAAACAATTTCAAAATAATCTTTCAAAGTATTTCGAGCCATTTCAAAGCCAAAAATTCCAGATTGCTCAGAGGGAACCGATCCCCCCCCAAGGGGGTACCGATTCCCCCCTGAATGGTTTGGCTCCGAGATTTCCAAAATGCTTGGAGGGAACCGATTCCCCCATAGGGGGTACCGATTCCCCCTGATCAACGGTCAAAATATTTGAATTTTACACTTAGGGAACCGATTCCCTATGAGGGGGAACCGATTCCCCCACGCTCCAAGCTGTTTTATTAATTATTTTCACACTAAAACGGCTATATGATCTTCACTAATCATCCCCAACGTTCATAAGTGATTCAAGGTGTATTTAAACAAGTTCTGAAGCCCTTGATCAATAAGAAATCATAGAGAAACAAGAGAGAAAGCATCAAACACCAAGTTTGTGCAAATCAAGCCAATTTTCCTTTCAATATTCATTTTGCTTTCAAGAACATCATTTGTGCTCATTTGTAATTATCTTTGAGTGTTCTTTTCTTGTTCTAGAATTGTGCAAACATATTACCTTGTGAGGTTTTCCTTGTAAGTTTGTAAATTTGTAATCTTCTCTTTGGGAAAGAGTGTTCTCAAGAATTGGGGTATATTCTTGAGGGTGTTGTAAGGTTATCTCTTTGGCCTCAAAAGAAAGAACAAATTAGTGAATTTGTTGGAAAATCCTTAGTGTGGATAGCTAAGGTAGTGGACGTAGACTTTGATTGAGAAAGTCGAACCACTCTAAATCGTTGTGCAATTACTTTCAATTATCTGCAAAAGCTTCCATCAAATTTTTAATTGCCAATTCACCCCCTCTTGGCCAAATCCGTCAATCGATTAACTCAACAATTTTAAATTTTTAATGTTTTTTTCATAATTTTTAGTTCATCATAATGAATTTTGGTCAAAATTGATTTTCAATGCAAATGATATCTCTCTAACAATTGATATTAACTTTTCAAATGCTTTGATTTTACAAATTTTAAACTTTTGACCTTAATTTTTAAATGTTTATGCATATGATTTAAAATGTAAATGATATCTCTCTATCAATTTATATCAAAATTTTCATATGCATAACATTCTTGGAAAACTTTATGCATATGCACTTAATTTCAATAATTGGTATTGCATAAAGTATTTTAGGCTTGGATATATTGAATTTCATGTGCTACTAACATGTTTGTTATTATTTATTTAAATTCAATTTTGTTTAAGTGTCAAGCTTTTAAAGTCAATTTTTGTTTGGAATGCACATTTTGAGGGGGAACTTTGATTTTTTAAATGACTTTTAATGTAAAAATTATCACTTACTCTTTGAAGTTATTTTTAAACTTTAAAGTTGAATTCTTTTTTATCTAACAAAAAGGGGGAGAAGTATGGTTTGAAAAATTCAATTTCTTAATGAAAAAAGGGGAGCTGAACTTTTTCCAACAATTGATATCTTTTTCATTAAATATTTTATTAATGGGGAGTTTTGCAAAAAATAATTTTTCAAATGGTTTGTTATATAAAAAAGGGGAGAGTGTTGAACTATATTTTGATATAACAATTAAGGCAAAATGTTTTTGGACTTGAATTGAATTTATTCAAAGTTTTTCAAAGTTTACAAAAATAATTCAAAGTCCATTTAAAAGGTTGGAATTGAGCACAAAACGTTTTTATGGACAAGTAGTACCGATATTGTTCTTACAATATTAATACCTAATGAACAGTATCGATATTGCTTTTATAGTACCGATACCAAAGGTAAAGGAAGTATCGATACTCACTAGGTAGTACCGATACTAACAACATTGCTCAAATTCCAGAATGCAAAAATGGTACCGATACCCAAAGGGATACCAATACTACTATATATAGTAGTATCGATACCATAGGCATAATATCGATACCATCCCAACGGCTAGTTGATTTAAATATAACAAAGTTAGTACTGATACTCCCTTTAGGAGTATCGATACCATCTGTTCTGGGCAGCTTTATTTTGTATGAAAATTGATCCCCAATGGCTCCAAACCACATCCAACGGATAGAAACAACCACAACAACATTCCAACACATAAATACAAGTTGAGGACACTTGAAGAAGGGTTAGAACACCTATCCAAGCAATCAAACACAAGAGAAGAGCTTTCAAATATTATTTTTATTTCTCTTGTAAATATTTGTTCTTGTGAGCTAAATTTTGTAAACATCATCCTTTTTAGAGGTTTTATTTGTTTACATTCTTTTTCCTTGTAAAGGGTTTTTGGTTCTATCTTAGCCAATTAAAAAGATAGGGAGTGTAAATGTTATCTCTTGATCCTTTAAAAATAAAGAACAAATTAGTGAATCTGTTAGAAAATCCTTGGTGAGGAGCTACGGTAGTAGAGGTAGACTTTGATTGATAAAGTGGAACCACTATAAATCATTGTGTTCATTGTCTTATATTTTTCTCTCCTTACTCCCTAAACAAATTTCTATCAATTAACCCCCTTTCACTTTTTTGGTTGTTCAATTGAGCCTCTTCAAATACCAACAGAGTGTAGCATGGAAATTACATGCAATGTGAACCGCACATGTCTATTTCCAACTAGTCCTCCTTAGTGAGATCAAATTTTACCAAAACCATAGTGTGGATAAACCAAAACAAACTTTATTTCTGCAGAAAATAATCTTGAAATAATTATCCTTAAACCGAAGTAACTGAAATTATGTTTATAATAAACGAGCATTAAATACAAACTCTCACTAAAACCAAATATCCTTAAGTGATATTACACCCACATGAGTAGTGTTCTCATGAAAGACCTTGGGTGACAATTCCTTAATAAGCGCACAATTTTGAGTTTGTACCAATGTGCTCTATAAACACATAACCACTCTAAATTTTCTTTAACAAATAGAAACATAATGTCTACGTTCTTATAATTTAAGGTGTTTTTGTTATATATATGAAATAAAGGACTGCAACTTATTGTCACAAAATAACTCAAGTGGTCTTTCTTATCAATCCATAATTAGCAGTTCATGTGAAAAAATTTTGCATCCATATTTCAATAAATCTGAGTCCATAAATCTGATGATCTCTTACTTATTAGACCTCCGATATGTGAACATGTAACAATTTTTGTTCATAAATGTATCGTATAAATCAATTTGACTGCTATCCAATGATCCATACCTAAATTGCTTAAATATCTGCTTAATATTTTAAAATCATATGCTATATACGAATGAGTATAAACCTGAGTATTCATTAAACTCCTCATTTACTTTTGAGGCATAAGGAACCTTTAATATTTCCTTAGTTTCAAAATCATTCTTAAGGCACTGATCAAGACTAACCTCATTTCCTTTAGCAATAGGGGTATGATCTGGTTTGTTTACTCCCACTCAACTTATAATGTATACAATTGTCAACCAAATTCATCTAAAAACCAAACGAGATAATCACTTAGTAAAATTTGTAATATAATTAACGGGAGTCATACTTAAACTCATAAATGGATTTCCCTAATTTGCATATCATTAATTTTTTATCATTAGATACAATTTTCTAATTGCACTATATAAACCATCTTGTCAATGTTACTATTTTAAAATCCAACTTTTGTAACTCAAGATTAAATATGAGCAAGAAGTATCATGGTTATCCTATAAGAGTCTTTCAATGAAACTAAAGAGAAAGTCTCTATAAAATTAATGTCTTATTTATGAGTATATCCTTTAGATACAAGACATGCCTTATACCTGTCAACATCACCACCTTTTGCATATATTTTGGTTTTAAATATCTTTTTGCAACCAATTAATTTTGCACCTTCAGGTAATGAGACAAGTCCTTAAACTTTTATTATCTTGTATAGAACTTATATTATTCTTCCATGACATTAATCCACTTATGAGAGCCAGAATTTTTATGACATGACGAGTTGATTAGATCATCCTCCATCATTTTGTTGTCATCCTTATTGTTTTTGGGGAAATACAACATAATAATCCAAATATTATTTCTCTCATCTTGTGGATCTTTTTAATGACACTTGTTATCTGATGTTGCTGAGTTTGTTCTTCCGAAATGATTTCTCATCTTAAATGGAAAGTTGTTCAAAATGTTGTTATTGAGATTCTAGATTCATTTCTTGATTAACGACATATATAAATACATGGATATCATCAAAAGTGACAATAAAAATTGAGTTATAATCCAATTCCTCCTTAAAATCAATTCCTCAAACCTTATTTCTCCCTCCAAACTCAACATCCTCAAAATTAATATTATAGATCTCATCTTAAAAAATATTCCTAATTATGAGATCATAAAACTTATAACCCCTAAATCATGTAGAATAACCAAAGTAGTTGCTTACTATTTTAGAATTTAATTTCTCCTTATATGTCCTAACCTATTACAAAAGAGAACAACCCTTTATAATATATGATTGTCTCTTTTGAGTTGGACCCTTAACTACTACATTCTTGTTTTATTTTTTGCCATTATCTTTTTATGCACTTTTCAAGTGAGTACTTTCAAACTTATTATTCTTCAACCTTTCTTCCTCTTGCACACAATGAAAAATGAGCTCATTTAGAGTCCATTTCTCCCTTTAAGTTGATTAAACTCTATAATAAGCGATACTGAAATCACAAGAACAAGTAATTCTTTAGAAAAACTCGATCTTAAGTGTCTTAAGACTAGAAGCAATATGAAATATATCCATAATGTACTCTCTCACATTTACTTGACCTTTATACTTTATAGACATCAAATAACTAAAAAATGATGTCATTTAAACCTTATTATTTTTTTTAAAGGAAATATTTCTCAATTTTGTCAAGAAAACCATTAGCCCTAATGATCTTTTCAAATTATGTGTCCCTAAAGGCTTCTAAATATTGTGCTTCATGACACTAGACTTATGCAATTTGAACAAATTTCACTCTCAAAATCCAATTAAGGATGTTATCCCCCATGAGAGGTGGAAATTGTTCTTTCCTTAGTGCAAAGTTAATGTTCTTAGAACCAAAAACCTTATGTAAGTGCATTTTCTCGTTCATTGAAATTTGTCCCATAAGCATGAGAATAAAATTGATATTAGCAGAAACTATGACAACAAAAAATTAGATGAACAAAATAAAAAACAAGCTCATATAAGCAAACAATAAGTTCAAAATAATGGCTAATTCCCATCACAAGATACCAAACACTACATCAATACCATTTTTTTGGATATTAATATTAACAGTAAACGATACTCTTATTATAGAAGTCAAACACGGACAATAAGCTATGTCAAACAAAAGATTAATCTTTGGACTAATGTAATGCTCACATAAAAATACCTTACAGTTGCCACATGTTATTTGTAACACCCCAACCTGTACCCGACCCGGATACGAGTCCGAGGTGTCACATTGACCAGTCAAAGCATATACTTTATAAAAGAAACCATAGAAAATTTAAAACTTCTATTCTATAAGAAATTCTTTTACATAAACATGTCAAAAACTTTAAAAGACTCCATCAGAGCGAACATATTTAGTGACTTAGTTACATGGAAACATACTAAATTATATGACACGACGTACTTTACAAAAATATTTCTGATCTGAACTTTGCAAGGAGATATGCTGCTTTACGGATCCCAAGCTTGATCTTCTGATTGATCCACACCTACGTGTAAGACACTTACACGCTAAGTCATAGACTTAGTGAGACATGTAAATATATAAGGTAAATTAACAATTGCATGAACATCTTATGTAATACACATTATACTTATACACATATTGAACTCATCACTAACATGTTTATCCTTACTTATTTCCTTGTCATTAATTTCATTCCATTATATGAGCATATATTGAACATAAACATATAATATAACTTCAACACACAACAATACATGAGTAAGTACTATGATCATACCATGCATAACCATATAACATCTCATATCACCATTACATATATGCACTTGTTACCATTACTATCATATGATCCTAACTTATTACTTATACATATCACATATCACATATACCTTTTCACGAGAAACACACATATCATTATATCAAATTATATTTCTTTTCAAAGCCTATGCACACTATTGAGAACTTAAGGTATGTGAGTACATAGAGGTTGTGCACAATGCTGTCACCACAGCTCGTATAAATCCCACTAGGGGCTCGTAGAATTTGTCCCGTAGGATCACTATGTCCAGAAGGACCACTGTGTCCCGAAGGACCATTATGTCCCGAAGGACCACCATGTCCCGAAGGACCACGTAGACCCTCAACTCTTGGCATGCCAACTATAGCTATAGCTCTCTTATTATATAACATGGGCATTATTATTCATCTTTTTACATATTCACGTAGGCACATAGTTCACTTTCACATAACATATTTCCATGTAATTCACATTCACTTATCACATAACTTTTCACTTTTTCTTGAATTCCTTTTCACATAGTTCATGGCCATGATTCTTATCTCACAACACATGTTTGCATATACTTATTATCATACTACCCCTTCATTCAATTATAACATCTAATCTATCTTATTAAACTAACATGTATTCATATCATTCATTTCACATACATAACATATCATATAACCTTCTAATAGAGACACATATGAGTCATATTATTTTCACATATATTTTTATCATATATCTCATGATCACATGACCTATTATCATACATACATGCATTTACATAGTTCACACATAAAGATATATTCAACAATTAGACATATGCATTTACTCATATACCATACATCTAACACCATATCACTACATGTTTATGCTTTAGTACTTATATCATATAATATCGGAATTAGACTCATCGCAAGTCTTAATTCCCTAACATAACATACACTTATTATCATGTACTCACCTGGTCTCAATGAACACTCTTAAGCTCTTGTTTTCTTTGTGTATCTTACTCTGTAGACCTATCCGAACTTTACTTTCGATCGATTTCTACACAATCATATATTTATACTATCAGTATTCCATTGATATATTATAATCTATAATTTCTTAGACTGAAAGAAAGATTTATTTCATTTCCAATTGAAGTGCATCGGTACATTATACCATGCATCGATGCATCCCTTAACATGTGCATCGATGCACTACCCATGCATCGGTACACCAATCACCTTCGATGTTTTCATTTTTAAGGGGGTATATCGATGCACTCCTTATGCATCAATGCACTAATGGCATTCGATGCTTATTTATTTGAGAGTGCATCGGTACACATTGAATGTGCATCGATGCACACAGCCCAGAAATTACTTCTTGAGCACGAAAATGTCTTGTTTTGACCCCAAATTCTACTTATTAACCCCTCCTTGTACCTTAAAACTTATCTATACATATATAAACCTTATTATAACACTATAACACTTTACCAACTCCAGTAATCCACCATAATTCTTGAATCAAAGAATTTCATTAAATTTTCCATGTGTTCTAAATTTAATTCTATCACCTCTAACTTCTTAATTAACCCTTTGACAAGTAAAATTCATTCTTGGAACTTCAAAAACCTTTTTATAACAAAAGTTCATTTCTTAACTCTTAATAGAAATTCATTTTTATTTCTTTCCTCTTGGTGTTTTAAGCTTATATAAGATTTCCTTAAGCTTATATAACACTCAAAGAATAAAACACAACTCAAATATTCAAGAATTAACCATCAAAATTAAAACTCACCTTTGAGGCTTAAGCATGAACACATGGGAAGAAGAAAGAAAGAAGAAAAAGAAGAGTTCCAGATAACTCTCCAAACCCACGTGTTTCATTCATATAAAAGGAAGAAAATATCTTTTAAGCTAACATTACCATAATGCCCTTAAAATCCTTTCATATTTACCCTTTCATCCAATAATGAAATATCCCTATTAAAATTCTTGAACTTTCAATATTTCCTAAATTGATCCCCAAATTTTAAAAATTCTCATTTTTATCACTAACCCTGATTTTAGGATATTATAAATCTTCCCTCCTTTAAAGAAAATTCGTCCTCGAATTTTCACTTTACCTTGAGATGAAACAATCCTTTATAATACTAAACAATTCTTATCTTACCCTTACTATTAACCTTTACTCATATACAGTTCTCCTTCGATACTCAATATAAATATCTTTCTTACTCCTTCTATAAACAACCTTCATACAACTTATTTACTTGGAAATCATATATTATTAATTCTTAACAATTCATTATTTCTTGCTTCTACTCAAATCTATTAAAACCAAACTATTTTACTATAGTATCGAAATTTACCTGCCAAAATCTCTAGGTCATCAAAATCTTCATCAGTCCTTAAATTATAAACTTAGGCAGGTGGTTGCATATCATGTTGAGTGAATGACTTAGATCGATTCCTTCTACGACCTCTACCTCTATTTCATTGAGTTACTGTAATAGATATTTCTCTTTGCATCGTCTCCTCAGTCATAAGTGGACAATCTCGAATAAAATGTCCAACATCCCCACATCTAAAACAAGCTTTAGAGATTACTCTATATACCGCTGTATGATTCTTTCCACAATATGAACATTGCCTGACTTGACTGATATTTGATCTTCTATCAATAAAAACATCTGATTCCAACATATCTTGAGTTGGAGGATCATATTCCCTATTTTTCTTGCTTCAATTTCAGAAATTTATACACTGTATAATTCTCTTGCTTCAATTTCAGAAATTCTTGCTTCATCCGTCTAATATATTGGTCACCAATATACTTACGATTGAATTCTTCCAAGAAGAATAACCAAGTCACTTGATCACTTCTTAATCTCATGGTGACATTAGTACACCATATTCTAGCTTGTCCCCTTAACAAAGAAACTATTCCATCTAATTTCTCCATATCAGAATAGTGGAGCCCATCTAACATAATCTTAACATCGTTCAACAAAAGATCTGCAGTAATCGGGTCTTCCTCAGCTTCACCCTTAAACTCAGGTGCTCCTAAACCTTTCAATTCTTTAGTTATATTCATTCGAAGAGCTGAGGCCACAGAGGGTTGAAAACTTGACAAAACATCATTTAACGTCTCGAAAAATATCCCTTGATCTCTCACTGGTACTACTGAAGGTGTTCGCTCCTCACCATGCCTGGCCAGGGCAGGTGAATTGCTACTACCCTCAGGTCCATTACATCTCCTTTCACTACGAGGACTCTCACGATCAGACATATAATACATAACAATATAACATTATTAGAAGACATCATACTCATGACTCTATCAGATCAGAAACTTTCACTTTTTATTGGCATGTACACCTTTTCAAAATACTTTTGACTTCGGTTTAAGCCTAGAATCGGCTAAACCTTAGCTCTGATACCATTAAATGTAACACCCCAACCTGTACCCAACCCGGATACGAGTCCGAGGTGTCACATTGACCAGTCAAAGCATATACTTTATAAAAGAAACCATAGAAAATTTAAAACTTATATTCTATAAGAAATTATTTTACATAAACATGTCAAAAACTTTAACAGACTCCATCAGAGCGTACATATTTAGTGACTTAGTTACATGCCAACATACTAAATTATATGACACGACGTACTTTACAAAAATATTTCTGATCTGAACTTTGCACGAAGATATTCTGCTTTACGGATCCCAAGCTTGATCTTCTGATTGATCCACACCTACGTGTAAGACACTTACACGCTAAGTCATAGACTTAGTGAGACATGTAAATATATAAGGTAAACTAACAATTGCATGAACATCTTATGTAATACACATTATACTTATACACCTATTGAACTCATCACTAACATGTTTATCCTTATTTATTTCCTTGTCATTAATTTCATTCCATTATATGAGCATATATAGAACATAAACATATAATATAATTTTAACACACAACAATACATGAGTAAGTACTATGATCATACCATGCATAACCATATAACATCTCGTATTACCATTACACATATGCACTTGTTACCATTACTATCATATGATCCTAACTTATTACTTATACATATCACATATCACATATACCTTTTCAAGAGAAACACACATATCATTATATCAAATTATATTTCTTTCCAAAGCCCATGCACACTATTGAGAACTTAAGGTTTGTGAGTACATAGAGGTTGTGCACAATATTGTCACCACAGCTCGTATAAATCCCACTAGGGGCACATAGAATTTGTCACGTAGGACCACTATGTCCCGAAGGACCACTGTGTCCCAAATGACCATTATGTTCTGAAGGACCACTATGTCCCGAAGGACCACGTAGACCCTCGACTCTTGGCATTCCAACTATAGCTATAGCTCTCTTATTATATAACATGGCATTATTATTCATCCTTTTACATATTCACGTAGGCACATAGTTCACTTTCACATAACATATTTCCATGTAATTCACATTCACTTATCACATAACTTTTCACTTTTTCTTGAATTCCTTTTCACATAGTTCATAGCCATGATTCTTATCTCACAACACATGTTCGCATATACTTGTTATCATACTACCCCTTCATTCAATTATAACATCTAATCTATCTTATTATACTAACATGTATTCATATCATTCATTTCACATACATAACATATCATATAACATTCTAATAGAGACACATATGAGTCATATTATTTTCACATATATTTTATCATATATCTCATGATCACATGACCTATTATCATACACACATGCATTTACATAGTTCACACATAAAGATACATTCAACAATTAGACATATGCATTTACTCATATACCATACATCTAACCCCATATCACTACATGTTTATACTTTACTACTTATATCATATAATATCGGAATTAGACTCATCGCAATTCTTAATTCCTTAACATAACGTACACTTATTATCATGTACTCACCTGGTCTCAATGAACACTCTTAAGCTCTTGTTTTCCTTGTGTATCTTACTCTGCACGCCTATCTGAACTTTGCTTTCGATCGATGTCTACACAATCATATATTTATACTATCATTATTCCATTGATATACTATAATCTATAATTTCTTAGACTGAAAGAAAGATTTATTTCATTTCCTATTGAAGTGCATCGGTACATTATACCATGCATCGATGCATCCCGTAACATGTGCATCGATGCATCCCGTAACATGTGCATCGATGCACTACCCATGCATCGGTACACCAATCACCTTCAATGTTTTCATTTTTAAGGGGGTGCATCGATGCACTCCTTAAGCATCAATGCACTAAATGCATTTGATGTTCATTTATTTGAGAGTGCATCTAAACACATTGAAGATGCATCGATGCACACTACCCAGAATTATATCTTGAGCACGAATATGTCTTGTTTTGACCCCAAATTCTACTTATTAATCCCTCCTTGTACCTTAAAACTTATCTATACATATATAAACCTTATTATAACAGTATAACACTTACCCTCCCCGTAATCCAATAATTCTGAATCAATAATTTCATTAAATTTTCCATGTGTTCTAAATTTAATTATCACCTCTAACTTCTTAATTAACCCTTTGACAAGTCAAATTCATTCTTGGAACTTCAAAAACCTTTTTATAACAAAAGTTCATTTCTTAACTCTTAATAGAAATTCCTTTCTATTTCTTTCCTCTTGGTGTTTTAAGTTTATATAAGATTTCCTTAAGCTATAACACTCATAAAACACAACTCAAATATTCAAGAATAACAATCAAAATTAAAACTCACCTTTGAGGCTTAAGCATGAACACACGGGAAGAAGAAAGAAAGAAGAAAAAGAAGAGTTCCATATAACTCTCCAAACCCACGTATTTCATTCTTATAAAAGGAAGAAAATATATTTTAAGCTAACATTACCATAAAGCCCTTAAAATTCTTTCATATTTACCCTTTCATCCAATAATGAAATATCCCTATTAAAATTCTTGAACTTTCAAATTTTCCTAAATTGATACCCAAATTTTAAAAATTCTCATTTTTGTCACTAACCTTGATTTCAGGATATTACAAATCTCCCCTCCTTTAAAGAAAATTCATCCTCGAATTTTCACTTTACCATGAGATGAACAATCTTTTATAATACTCAATAATTCTTATCTTACCCTTACTATTAACCTTTACTCATATACAGTTCTCCTTCGATACTCAATATAAATATCTTCCTTACTCCTTCTATAAACAACCTTCATACAACTTATTTACTTGGAAATCATATATTATTAATTCTTAACAATTCATTATTTCTTGCTTCTACTCAAATATTAAAACCAAACGATTTTACCATGGTATCGAAATTTAACTGCCAAAATATCTGGGTCATCAAAATCTTCATCAGTCCTTAAATTATAAACTTGGGCAGGTAGTTGCATATCATGTTGAGTGAATGACTCAGATCGATTCCTTCTATGACCTCTATCTCTATTTCGTTGAGGTACTGTAATAGATCATTCTCTTTGCATCGTCTCCTCAGTCATAAGTGGATAATCTCGAATAAAATGTCCAACATCTCCACATCTAAAAAAAGCTCCAGAGATTACTCTACTATTATGATTCTTTCCACATATGAACATTGCCTGACTGACTGAGATTTGATCTTCTATTAATAAAAACATATGATTCCAACATATATTGAGTTGGAGGATCCCATTCCCTATTTTTCTTGGATGGAGAGGAGCTTGACGAAGCACCCATCCTTTTATACTTCTGAACTCTCTGTTCTTTAAATCTTTCATTCTGAGCTCTCTCTAAAGCTTTAGCTCGATTAACCACTTCTTGAAAGGATGAAAAATTCAAGGCTATCAGCAACTTTCTTAGCCTAGGGTGTAAACCATCCACAAACCAGTCACATACATCCTTCTCAGTCGGAATAAGCTCAGTAGCAAAATGACTTAACTTATTAAACTCACATTCGTATTCATACACTGTATAATTCCCTTGCTTCAATTTCAGAAATTCTTGCTTCATCTGTCTAATATATTGGTCACCAATATACTTACGATTGAATTTTTCCAAGAAGAATAACCAAGTCACTTGATCACTTCTTAATCTCATGGTGACATTGATACACCATATTCTAGCTTGTCCCCTTAACAAAGAAACTATTCCATCTAATTTCTCCAAATTAGAACAGTGGAGCCTATCCAACATAATCTTAACATCGTTCAACCAAAGATCTGCAGCAATCGGATCTTCCTCAGCTTCACCCTTAAACTCAGGTGCTCCTAAACCTTTCAATTCTTTAGCTATATTCATTCGAGGAGCTGAGGCCACAGAGGGTTAAAAATGCGACAAAACATCATTTAACGTCTCGAAAAATATCCCTTGATCTCTCACTAGTACTACTGGTGGTGTTCGCTCTTCACCATGCCTGGCCAGGGCAGGTGAATTGCTGCTACCCTCAGGTCTATTACTTCTCCTTTCAGTGCGAGGACTCTCACGATCAGACATCAAATACATAACAATATAACTTTATTAGAAGACAACATACTCATGACTATCAGATCAGAAACTTTCACTTTTTATTGGTATGTACACCTTTTCAAAATACTTTTCACTTGAGTTTAAGCCTAGAATCGGCTAAATCTTAGCTCTGATACCGTTAAATGTAACACCCCAACCTGTACCCCACCCGGATACGAGTCCGAGATGTCACATTGACCAGTCAAAGCATATACTTTATAAAAGAAACCATAGAAAATTTAAAACTTCTATTCTATAAGAAATTATTTTACATAAACATGTCAAAAACTTTAACAGACTCCATCAGAGCGTACATATTTAGTGACTTAGTTACATGCCAACATACTAAATTATATGACACGATGTATTTTACAAAAATATTTCTGATATGAACTTTGCACAGAGATATGCTGCTTTACGGATCCCAAGCTTGATCTTTTGATTGATCCACACCTACATGTAAGACACTTACACGCTAAGTCATAGACTTAGTGAGACATGTAAATATATAAGGTAAACTAACAATTGTATGAACATATTATGTAATACACATTATACTTATACACCTATTGAACTCATCACTAACATGTTTATCCTTACTTATTTCATTGTCATTAATTTCATTCCATTATATGAGCATATATTGAACATAAACATATAATATAATTTCAACACACAACAATACATGAGTAAGTACTATGATCATACCATGCATAACCATATAACATCTCGTATCACCATTACACATATGCACTTGTTACCATTACTATCATATGATCCTAACTTATTACTTATACATATCACATATACCTTTTCACGAGACACACACATATCATTATATCAAATTATATTTCTTTTCAAATCCCATGCACACTATTGAGAACTTAAGGTATGTGAGTACATAGAGGTTGTGCACAATGCTGTCACCACAACTCATATAAATCCCACTAGGGGCGCGTAGAATTTGTCCCATAGGACCACTATGTCCCGAAGGACCACTGTGTCCCGAATGACCATTATGTCCCGAAGGACCACTATATCCTAAAGGACCACGTAGACCCTCGACTCTTGGCATACCAACTATAGCTATAGCTCTCTTATTATATAACATGGCATTATTATTCATCTTTTTACATATTCACGTAGGCACATAGTTCACTTTCACATAACATATTTCCATGTAATTCACATTCACTTATCAAATAACTTTTCACTTTTTCTTGAATTCCTTTTCACATAGCTCATAGCCATGATTCTTATCTCACAACACATGTTCGCATATACTTGTTATCATACAACCCCTTCATTTAATTATAACATCTAATCTATCTTATTATACTAACATGTATTCATATCATTCATTTCACATACATAACATATCATATAACATTCTAATAGAGACACATATGAGTCATATTATTTTCACATATATTTTATCATATATCTCATGATCACATGACCTATTATCATACATACATGCATTTACATAGTTCATATATAAAGATACATTCAACAATTAGACATATGCATTTACTCATATACCATATATCTAACCCCATATCACTACATGTTTATGCTTTAGTACTTATATCATATAATATCAGAATTAGACTCATCGCAAGTCTTAATTCCTTAACATAACGTACACTTACTATCATGTACTCACCTGGTCTCAATGAACACTCTTAAGCTCTTGTTTGTTTTGCGTATCTTACTCTGCAGACCTATCCGAACTTTGTTTTCGATCGATGTCTACACAATCATATATTTATACTATTAGTATTCCATTGATATACTATAATCTATAATTTCTTAGACTGAAAGAAAGATTTATTTCATTTCCTATTGAAGTGCATCGGTACATTATACCATGCATCGATGCATCCCTTAACATGTGCATCAATGCACTACCCATGCATCGGTACACCAATCACCTTCGATGTTTTCATTTTTAAGGGGGTGCATTGATGCACTCCTTATGCATTGATGCACTAATGGCATTCATTGTTTATTTATTTGAGAGTGCATCGGTACACATTGAATGTGCATCGATGCACACAGCCAAGAAATTACATCTTGAGCACGAAAATGTCTTGTTTTGACCCCAAATTCTACTTATTAATCACTCCTTGTACCTTAAAACTTATCTATACATATATAAACCTTATTATAACACTATAACACTTTACCATCTCCCATAATCCACCATAATTCTTTAATCAAAGAATTTCATTAAATTTTCCATATGTTCTAAATTCAATTATATCACCTCTAACTTCTTAATTAACCCTTTGACAAGTTAAATTCATTCTTGGAACTTCAAAAACCTTTTTATAACAAAAGTTAATTTCTTAACTCTTAATAGAAATTCCTTTCTATTTCTTTCCTCTTGGTGTTTTAAGCTTATATAAACTTTCCTTAAGCTTATATAACACTCAAAGAATAAAACACAACTCAAATATTCAAGAATTAACCATCAAAATTAAAACTCACCTTTGAGGCTTAAGCATGAACACACGGGAAGAAGAAAGAAAGAAGAAAAAGAAGAGTTTCATATAACTCTCCAAACCCACGTGTTTCATTCTTATAAAAGGAAGAAAATATCTTTTAAGCTAACATTACCATAATGCGTTTAAAATCCTTTCATATTTACCCTTTCATCCAATAATGAAATATCCCTATTAAAATTCTTGAACTTTCAATTTTTCCTAAATTGATCCCTAAATTTTAAAAATTCTCATTTTTGTCACTAACCCTAATTTCATGATGTTACATTATTACCACAAATATTGCTTGAAATTCAGCCAAATATTAACTTTCCTTTGGCCCAATTAATAAACACATGAATCACAAGAAACACATAATCGTCTTGATAATTTAAATAAACTAGTCTACACAAAAGAGATCACTTTGACGACATTTTGTTTCAACAAATCAACTAAAATATCAGACTTAGCCAAAATATGAATTAATTTGTTTCAAAATATATATATATTCTAATAATCAACAATCAAAACCGAAAAAACTTCATTGAATATATGCATATATTGCATTAAAAATACAAATAAAACCATAAAAATATTGTCAACCAATCAATTTCTCTTAATTTTAGCTTTCAAGTAAACTGAAAATAACCAAAATAATAATAAATTTGAATACACTTAAACCTTATCTCAAGATAACATATACTCCATTAATATTTTATCTTTAGACAAAATATTCAACTTAAGTGATATCTTGTGCGATAACCAAACATTGATAATAAAAACATGTCGAGCAAAAATCTTTCTTTGGGCTGATTTATCACTCACACATCAAAATGAATATACATACAAACATACATATATACATACATACATACATACATATATACATACATATATATATACATACATACATATATATAGTTTTTAAAAATATATTGGATAATTTTTGAAAAAAATATATAATATATATAATTTTTGAAAATATATAGTTTTTAATAAAATATAATATATATATAGTATACATATATATTTATTATTTTTATTTTTATTATTATTATATTATTATTTTTTTAGGTCTGAATAAAAGTTTAGAGTTCAAAATATTGGTAAGTCCAGTACAGGCCATGAAGCCCAGCAGATAGGTCTACCTAACCCGGCAGGCAAGCCCAAGAAGCAAGTCCAAGGAAGCTAGGGTTTTATACTTAACATTGGTGTCGCACAAACATCAATCGTTAAATCAATATGGAGATTAACGACCAGGATCATAAGAGAGCTACGATTTTTAAACCCTAAACATATCATCAAAAGTATAGCCAATACTGGACCGTTAGATCTGACCCAATCCAACGACCGAAAAATCAACTGGGAGATTCTAGAAAACTAGAAGAACACCAACTATCACCGATCAATCAATGATCGACACGTGAAAACCACTCAACAACAAATAGCACCATACAAACCGAAGTAGAGGGTCATTCCAAAATGTTCAAGCCATTTTTCTCAAGAAACCAGAACCAAATCAAAACCCAAACCCAGACAATCATAACAATCGTGCCGAATCAGACTAAAATTGGGATCAAGACTGCAAACCAAAGTAACAACGATAAGAATCGATACAATGATGAAAATACTCATGCATGGCAACAAAACCATGACAGTCAACCAAATCAAACCCAAAATGGGGCAAATAAAAAAATAGAAGCAAATCATGGTGACAACGAAGATAAGGGAAGGAAACTGAATCACTCAGATTAGGAAATACAACTCCAAGGCTCCTGTAAATTATGTAAAATCAAAGAGAAAAAGAGAGGGAGAGCTACTTAGCTTCGAACGAGAAAGGTGAGACCATCGGGGTACCAAGGAGACACACACTTCACTTCGTGGGTGGTGGCCGGAGTGACAAGCGAGGTGATGGTCAGAGAGAAATTTTGGCCTGTGAGAGGGGTTTTGTTTCTAGAGAGTAGAAAGAATTGGAGAATATGAGGGGTTTTGTTTTATGAAAGAATGTTACAAATGAAGCATAAAGGAGATATAGTGGCTTTATATACGAGGGACTTCAGTGCAAATACAAAATTTTTAAACCTTTTATGCAGTCCCTCCCCTTTTGGCGTGTAATTCATTTTGGTCACCATTTATAATTTTACCTTTCAATTTTAATTTTATTTCAATTTAATCCTTTACATTATTATTTTATTTATTTTAAATTAGTACCCTGATTTATTTTCTTTTGTTTTGCAACATCTTTATTTATTTTATTACTGTTATATTTTATTTTTACTCATTTATTTTCTTAACATTAATTTCATTTTGTTTCAAAGGAACTCATCCAATTCTTAAATAATCGTCAAAGGCAAACGACTCGACTCAATTTTAAATTCTGTTTAAACTTGAAATTCTCGTGTTTAAGACGATCTGGTAATTATATGGTACCAAAATGGTGGTTCGGGGTTGTTCATCATTCCCCAATCGTAAATGACTCCCGAACCCGATGAATTTCTGGTAAGACGTAGACCGAGGTATCCTACCCACCTATTCCAAAAGAGGTTAGTGGCGACTCCATCATTTCATCAAAGTCGAGACGTAACCACCCGAAGGACTGTTGCGACAGTTTGGCGACTCCAATGGAGACGTTAGAGAGCCTAGCCAAAAATTGATTACACGGTCGTCTTCTACCGTGAAATTTGTAAGTTTAAACTTTAATTTATTTTTTATTCGTTTCTTTTTACCTTTGACTTTTAAAAAAAAAATAGTAGGACTAAACATTTTCTAATGATTTAAGTTTCATTTTTAAAAATAAAAGGGCATGTACTTCAAAGCTCTAAACCCGAGCTCCTAACTCGTTTAAGTAGGGGTGAAAGCGAGCCTTCGTGAGAATTTATTCTCTGTGAATGACTATCCTAACCCTTGAGATTTGTATGCCTTATGTCTTTATAGGAATTTATTCCTCATATAGACATAGGGAAACATGTCTCCTCGAGTTTAACTCGATCCGTATAAGCATGTGATGGGTTTAGGATCAAGGGTCTGGAAAGCCCACGGGGGCACCAGTAAGGAGAACTCGGGTCCCTTTTTAAAACCCAAACCATATCATCGGGAGAATTAAAGCCTACCCCTAAATCTCACACAAACCCTAAGATGGTGTCATTTTATTTCCTCTTTTTTTTATTTTACAGTTCAAAGCATACGAACTAGAAATTCATGTGGTTAGGCTATTTATGTGAAAAAGCCTGTGGAACTAGAGATCATGTCTAGGTAGGAATTATTGCATGCCAAGTAGATATCATGCGGAGAATGAATCCTTATAATGCCTACTTGTATTAATCTGTCATACTAACCTTGTTTCCTATTGTTTCTCTTTTCACTTTTTTTCACTTTTTTTTTATTTTTCACCATATGCATAGAGACATTGATCCCTGAAATGTATGACAATTCGAGATGTCATTCATTAATAGACAAAGTAGTTGTAGTGTAAGAGGTTAAAACACATGGGCACAATTAAGAAGGACAATACCACGAGATGGCCATGTCAGCTGGCTTCACATCAATCGAGCAGAATGATGCTGCAAAACATATGGGGCAGACAAAAGTACGGGAAAAAGCAAAAAATTTCAAAATATGCTCCACAAACAAGAAGAATATGTTGAAATTTGAGCATTAGTTCTGGAATCTGCAACACATATGGAAAGCAGAAAGTCCATTTCCGAGGGGCACGAAACATTGAACTCAAATCACGAAAAGCAAGCGAGCTTCATATAGTCCATACGATGGAGGACCTAGTAGAGAAC
Source organism: Hibiscus syriacus (assembly GCF_006381635.1). Lineage (NCBI taxonomy): Eukaryota > Viridiplantae > Streptophyta > Magnoliopsida > Malvales > Malvaceae > Hibiscus > Hibiscus syriacus. The sequence continues at coordinate 10,966,012 of NW_024062733.1, forward strand.
AGACCCAACGAAAGTGAAGTGGTTATTCGGTAGCTCCTGGAGCAAGTCCACAAAATGGCTCAGCAGAGTACACTGGGGCAATAAGATATGACATCCAACCAAAGACCAATGAAGTGAGAAGACTTGATGAAGTTGCCTAGAGTTCAACAATACGCACATTTAAATGTTTCTAGCCATTTTTTTAAATGACACTTTCGTTCCTATGAAGGTTTTTTTATCATGACATGCACTTTTTGGATCAATACCTCGAATTCATCATGCATTCTGCATTTTAATCCAACTAGTTTTACACCATGCATTCATGACGACTAAAAAGTAGCGTTTTATCCATGAAGAGAAAAGCACCAGACCAACTTCATATGCATAACACCCGATTCAAGGCATGAAGAATGGAAGCCAGAATGAGAGTGCTTGAAGAGAACTTTGCCAGGATACAACAAGACTTGGAGAACAAATTAAGTCAGAGTCTTCAGACCATATTGGACTCGATCGTCAATAATCAGAATACTCTGATTGATCAACTGATAGAAAAACTAGCTAGTGTAAATTGTGCTAATGTATCGGGAACTAGAACCGTCAAAGAAAGAAGAGCCCCATCACCATAATTAATAGTTATGCTTGGGTGTCATGCAGATTCTTCTGCCACCAGGGGGCAAGCCATGGTGACCAATCCCAATAGCAATCCTAAAAACTACGTCCTAGACTTTGATGAAGATGATAAATCTAAAAAAATAGAGGAAAATATCAGATAGTTAGAAGACCAAATGAAAATTGTCAGAGGAGATGAAGGCTTCTATGGGATTGACACCTTGGAATTAAGCTTGGTCTCGAATCTCATATTATCGCCCAAGTTCAAGGTTATAGACTTCGAGAAGTTGAATGTGAATATCTACCCTTCACCACACTTGACCATGTTCTGTCGCAAGATGACCAAATATGTCAAAAATGATCAACTCTTGATTCATTTCTTCTAGGAGAGCTTGTCAGGCTCGACCATCTATGACATAATCAGCTGAGTAGGTCTCACATCAAAACCTAGAAGGACCTTGCTAAGTCCTTCCTAGAGCAGTACAAACATGTAAACAAGATGAGGCTAGATCGTGTAATACTGCAAGGGATGGAGAAAGGAGAAAACAAAAGATTCTAACAATATGAACAACGATGAAAGGATGTAGTTGTTCAAGTTCATCCTCCCCTTGATGAAAATGAGACAAGGAAACTTTTTGTGCATACTCTCAAAGCTCCATTCTTCGGATATTTGGTTGTGATCACTTCTGGGAGCTTCGTAAATATCGTGATGGCCAAAAAAATGGTAGAGACGACTATCAAACAAGGAAATATAGAGGGAAGTGAGGTCCCATATGAAACCATCCTCACGGAGCAAGGAAGTGGAGATCAACAAAGTTTCCATCTCATAACCAAAGTCAACTGCACTATCAAGGCAAGTTGACCTTACTCCAATGACATATCAAGAACTGTTTTAGCAACTCCATGATAAATGTTGTTTGAATGCCCAATGCGTGGATCTTGAAGCGTTGTTGCCCCTATATTCACAATGGTCTGAACAAAAAATCAAGCCAACAACGATTCGATCGTTCCACTTATGGTTCTACTTGGCCGTCGTCGATTTACCGCCCTAGCATTTATACAAGTCTTTTACAATTCAGAACCAGCCTCATCGTTTTCTTCTCGTCGTGGTGGATGTCAACAGCATGCCAAGTGTTCATCCGTTGCACCTGAACCCTTTCACACCCCAGCCGCTTCTCCTTCATTCGTCAGTCGTTTTTCATGTTGACCCAACACCGGTGGCCCAAGTAATGACTGTTGGTCATCACCCCACGGTCACTAACTCCATTGTTTAACTCCATGTCGACCGTGGCATCGTCCTCATCTTTTCGATCGAGGCGCTCAACAATGCGATCTTGTGCCATGCATTCGTAGAGTCGGAACAAAATCCAAAGGTAAATTATGAACCTATTTTGATTCAGTCGTTACTGATGTACCACCCCACTTTTGTTTTTACATAGGATTTCTCTGTTGGATTTTTCCCATGAGAACCCGATGACGATTTATCTCCAGAATTTCATGTTGGGTAGCCTTTCTCTCCGTTTTATGCATGAAGCGCAAATGTATTTCCAGCAACTCCTGGAAGTTAAAAGCCTTTCTCTCCGTTTTATGCATGAAGCGCAAATGTATTTCCAGCACCTCCTGGAAGTTAAACACCGGCTTCAAAAAATTTCAAGCACAACCGACGTGGCCGGTCTTATGCAGTTCCTGTCGATGAACGACTAAAAGGCTACTTGCACTTTGAAAAAGACTAGATGGTTCATTTCGAATCAATATACCATTGACCCTTCCACATCTGTAATTCTTTTCAACTTGACATTTGAAAAATCTTCATATCCATGATGTTGTTTAGGCTTACTTTGATGCGATAGGTTGGACACTATTTTCACGGATTAAGTGGACACATTTTATGAACTTGTTTTTTTAGTTATATTATTCGTTCACATTTTTACAGTCTCGATTTATTAATTTAGTATCTCCTGTTTTCATTTCATTTCATTGATGTGACCATTATTTTTTTATATCTATTTCTGAATTTAACCCTGCCATGTGATTCGTGATGGATGTCACGTGTCATGATTATCTAACCGTTTTAATTGAGATACCACAGGAGTTTAACGCGGATTGTACATAAGCTACATTTATCGGCTTATTCGATCAGCCTTTCAATCCTTGCACAACCAAGGCCGTTAATATTCATGACCCAGTGTTATGATATATATATATACACCGATTCTTAGCCTATAAGTACTCGGGCCGAAATGATTCTTCCGGTGGTTTGAGTGAAACTGAACTTTTCTTTCTTTGGTGTGTGTTAAATGGTCGAAAGGTAAATTTGGGCTTTTGATTTGCCCAGGCTTTTGAGATCATCATTCGATCCAATCGCCCATTTATCCTTGGTCATTACATTACTAATCTTGCTGCTCGTATTGTTAATTTTGATGTTATCGATTAACTTTTACGCATTCTCTATGGATGGCCTAGATGAGTGTTACTTGGATTTGATGGACTTGTCTACTATACTTCTACAGCGCCTTACTTCGTTCCACCAAGAATAATGATACCACGAGGCAAACACATATTCATATGTCGTAATGCGCCTCTACCACCGCCATAAGACCCACGCCCAGACGTACAAACGCAAATGCATGATGTCAATGTTTGTCTCTAATCTATCGAGGTGAATATCACTGAGATCCTATCCTACCTCCGTCCTAGTTGAGGCTGTGGCTGTGGCCGTGGTCGTCAATAAACACGGGGAGATTTTTATATCATTTTCTTGTACTTTAAATGTTTCGTATTGGGACAATACGACTTAAGTGATGAGGGTAGAGAAATCGTTGAATTTAACCTTGCTTATATTTATGCTTGATTATAGTATGCCTTGGTTGAATTGGTTTAAATTTCAGTTGAAATTCTTTTCATTTGTTGAATGTTTTAGTATGTCAAGCTTAGATTGGTTACCAAGGAGAAAAGCAAGTTATAAGAGTTTGACCTTATAGATTGTAACCAGTATGAATCCTAAAGTAAAATCATTTTCAATGATCAAATGCAATTGAAGCAAAGCTAAACTCAAGGCTATTTCCTCATAATTATTTTTGAATATTTTACTTTTATTGTTTCCATTGACTTAATTTTTTAATTCTTACTTTATCAAACCTTCTTTTTTATTTACCATCGAAGGTTGGCCTGAGTGGAAGGGACTCTGGTCGATTAAGCAAGTGGTCTCTAGTTCGAGCCCTTGTGGATGCAACAAACTTTCTTGAGAGAGGTCTCCACCTTTAGTGCCCGACAGTAATCCTCGGAGGATTAGTCCCAGGCAAAGCCTGGGGATACCTCGAGATACTCAAAAAAAACCTTCTTTTTATTTACATTTTGTTATAAATTCCTGGGTCAAAATCAATGTAACTCTTTTCCTATCTGTTTTATTTTGGGAAAAGAAATTTATTTGACGAGTAAAACGATGCTTGTCAAATTGAACTATTTCTTCAAACCCATAAACACTAAATTTAAAATCTTAAAAATAATGTTACTCTATTTGATTAATTGTGGCTCTATAAAGGAGATGGCCACAACATTCTCCCCCACCTATTTGATTAATTGTGGCCCTATAAAGGATATGTTCACTTTAGCCACAATTGTGATAGGTCTTTCATACTTGCGAACCAATTGACGATTCTTCTATTGCAAGAAGCTAAGTTGCTTTGGCATCAGCTTAACCAGAACTAAATTCCCAACTTGAAATTGTAGATCATTTCTTTTGCGATCAACACACTTCATCATATATTTTGCTGCTTTCTCCAAGTATGCATTGGCAATTTCAACATTCTGTTTCCACTCCCCTACAAAATTAGAAGCTTAGGGACGCCTCCCTTAATTAGTATCATCCGCTGTACTAGGAAGTCTCGACTATTGACATATCACAAGTTTAAAGAGACTTTTATTTGTGGAAAAACTCTTCTAGGAATTGAAACACAATTGAGTAACTTCTAATAATGCAGTCTAATTCTTTTGATTGGCGTGAATGAAGTGCCTCAGATATTCCTCTAGCAGGCCATTAAAACACTATGTCTGACCATTTGTCTGAGGATAGTAACTCAATGAGAAATTCAAGTAGGTTTCAAGCAACTTGAAAATCCCCTCTAGAACTTCCAAATGAATCTCACATCTCTATCACTGGCTATCATCTATGGAATACCTCATCATATGCTAGAATCTACATAAAAATACGATTGGGTCATTGGGTCAAATATAAAAATAGAAACTCAATTTATGAATTCTATCATGCCCATCGATATTTAACTGTCTGTTTGATTGAAATCCCTAATCCATTTTTTCCTTCTCAAAGTTGAAAGCAATATGTTCCTTTTATTTTTCTTCCTTCTTCAATCAAATCATTTCAGGTTATCTAACCAAACAATGAAATATATATTAGAAAATAGAAACGTGTTTCTTGCCCCCATGCAATAATGCGTGACAAATCGGTTGAAGCATATGTCGATCTACTAGAACTACTCGACCAAAAATCAAACAATAGAACTTGCATTCGTTAACCAAGTTTAAACAATATAGCTATATATCCTTTTAGGTATATGTGTCTTTTAGACTCCTCATAGCTTTTTATTCCATCTAACAACTTTTAATGGGTAAATTTTGCCCAATTTAATTTCCCATTCAACCCTTTCGTGCACAACAACTTCATGTTGTCCTTGCTCGGACATGTCTCACTTGTTGGACATAGAAATACTCCAAAAATGTACAACAATACCCTCACCTTCAGTTTATCTCCATCATATTCACCATATTTCTCGCTCAATTTCCGAGTTGTTAACCTTATTCCTTATATTATGCAAAGAAGCAAGTTCTTCCCCATTCTCCCTTTGCTTCACTTCTTCAACGTTAGTCCATTCATTTTTCAATCCCAAAACGGTTACAACATCTTCTACCGTAAGAGGAAATCTATAATCATTGAACATAATAAAACCATTTTCAACATCAAAATGCTCGACCAACTCTCGACAAATTGATTGTGCCTTAATTCCAATCAAAGGCCCGAACCTTATTTCACTTACAACACTTCTCTTTTTCTTCCCCTTCAAGTCTTCCATCATTTCCAACAGCTTGATAAGGTTACATCTTGTCGAAGCTTCCTACATTTTTTTAAATAAATAATGTTAGTATGATAATAACATATTTTCACCGAATTCCACAATTTATTCATGTATACTTCTTTAATTGTCAACTCTTCCACTCTTGATATGTTTTTTTTTTTTTTTTTGCTTTTTGGTCAACTCATTAAACAGTTCTTTCTCTGCTTCACACATCTTCTTCCATTTCTCTCTTGTCACTTTTTTCTCACCTGTAAGCATTTCTTTATCAAAATTCTAACGCTACATAATATTCATTGTCTACGAATTTTACATTTACTCAAAGTGTAAACATTTATGAATTTGTAATCACTTATCCTGTTCCATATAATACTCAAACACATAGTATACATCTTGATTTGTACTTACTAGAAATGCATATATAGACCGAGTGGTTTCTTCGACGGCATGTCATCTGTTGCAATTTTTTCTTCATCATTTTTTACATATTCTACTTGTTGAAAATTCAATATTAGCCTATATGTTCACACCTAAATTAATTTGATGTCATTGCTTACATCAATTTAGTTTTGATGTCATTGCTTACATCAATTTAGTTAGGTGAAAATTAAGTATTTTTCTCATGTTTTAATTTCAATGGTTTAGATTATTTAGTGTTTATTTTAATGAGTGGTTTAGATTGTTTCTTGTAACCTATAAATACCCTACTTGTATTTGAGTTTTATCATCCATCAATCAAAGCTTAATTATAAGCATTTGAAAGCTTTCTTAAGAGTTCTTCCCTTTTGCAATTTTGTGAGATTATTCTAAAGAGAGTTTTTTTTTTATCAATTAGAGTTTTTACTCTATTTTGATTCAACAATTGGTATCCGAGCCACGTTTTTTAAGATCTCTTGAAATTCTGAGTATGCTCTGTGGCTGCAGTTTTTAACTGATCTTCCACATCAGAAAATATTTCTTGAGTTATTGTCGAGGTTATTACAAACCTTGTGGAGCTTCTTTGTGTTTAGAGTAATTTAGTACTCTGCACGTTTGTTACTCAAGCTTGTTCGGTGTAGTCAAAGCCTTGCCGTTAAGATGGGTGATCTTCAAGTAGTTGGAGGAATCAAGAAGCTCAACAACAAAAACTACAACACGTGGGCAACATGTATGGAGTCATACTTACAAGGTCAAGACCTTTGGGAGGTTGTCGGTGGTGGTGAAGTTACACAACCGGCGACAGAAGATGCCAATGGAATCTTGCGAAAGTGGAAAATTAAAGCAGGCAAAGCAATGTTTGCTTTAAAGACCACAATTGAAGAAGAAATGTTGGAGCACATCCGGGATGCTAAAACACCAAAGGAAGCATGGGACACTTTTGTTACACTCTTTTCGAAGAGGAACGATACAAAATTGCAACTTCTCGAGAATGAACTTCTATCAATGGCGCAACGCGACATGGCGGTTGCCCAATACTTTCACAAGGTGAAGTCGATATGCCGTGAAATTTCAGAATTAGATCCGACAGCTGCTATTGGGGAAGCCAGGATAAAAAGAATAATTGTCCATGGTTTGAGACCCGAATATCGAGGGTTTGTTGCCGCTGTACAGGGATGGCCGACACAACCATCGCTTGTTGAGTTCGAAAATTTGCTTGCAGGTCAAGAAGCCATGGCCAAGCAAATGGGAGGAGTCTCGTTGAAGGGTGAAGAGGAAGCGCTCTACACCAGCAAAAGCAGAGGCACTTTTCAGCGGTATACTGGCAATGGATCTAAAAAGGATGGTGACAAGGTGAAAAATTACCAAGGAAAGGGAGGCCCTCATTCAGGGGGAGCTTCCAAGAATCGCGGTAATAGTAGAAAGTTCGATGGCAAGTGTTACAATTGTGGGAAGATGGGCCACATGGCAAAAGACTGTTGGACCAAGAAAAAGCCTGTTGAAAGTAATACTGCTACTTCTTGTTCGAAGGAGAATAGTGAAGATGGTTGGGATGCTGAAGCGTTATTTGCTACGGAGGAAGAAGAATTAGCTCTCACAGTAACAACACCAGAACGGATTGACTACAAGAATGATTGGATCGTAGATTCTGGCTGCTCAAATCATATGACGGGTGACAAACAGAAGTTGCAAAACCTGTCTGAGTACAATGGAGGTCGTGTGGTGGTGACAGCTGACAACTCAAGGTTACCGATAACTCACATCGGTAAGACAATAGTTACTCCTCGATATAATACTAACCAGGTGCAACTCCAAGATGTTTACCATGTCCCAGGAATGAAGAAAAATTTGCTATCTGTGGCTCAACTAACATCATCAGGCCATTATGTCTTATTTGGTCCCCAAGACGTGAAGGTTTATCGTGACGTCAAAATCACAGAAACACCAACAATGGAGGGACGACGTTTGGAATCAATTTACGTGATGTCAGCAGAGTCTGCATATGTAGACAGGACAAGGAAAAATGAGACATCAGATCTATGGCACATGCGGTTAGGTCACGTTAGCTATTCCAAGCTAAGTGTGATGGTGAAAAAGTCGATGCTTAAGGGGCTTCCTCAACTAGACGTGAGAACAGACACGGTCTGTGCGGGATGCCAGTATGGTAAAGCACACCAATTACCATATGACGAGTCGAAGTTTAAAGCAAAAGAACCTCTGGAGTTGGTTCACTCTGATGTGTTCGGACCGGTTAAGCAACAGTCAATTAGCGGTATGCGGTACATGGTAACATTCATTGATGACTTCTCCAGGTATGTGTGGGTTTTCTTTATGAAAGAAAAATCTGATACTTTCTCAAAGTTTAAAGAGTTCAGAGACTCAGCTGAAGGAGAAGTGGGAAAGAAGATATGCTGCTTGCGCACAGACAACGGAGGAGAATATAGATCAAACGAGTTCTCTCAATACCTAAGGGAATGCCGAATACGTCATCAGTACACTTGTGCCAACACACCACAACAGAATGGTGTAGCGGAAAGAAAAAACCGGCATCTTGCAGAAATTTGTCGAAGTATGCTACATGCAAAGAACGTATCTGGAAGGTTTTGGGCTGAAGCAATGAGGACTGCAGCCTTTGTGATCAATAGACTTCCTCAACCAAGGTTAGGATTTGTTTCACCCTTTGAGAAACTATGGAACATAAAACCTACAGTTAGCTACTTTCGAGTATTTGGCTGTGTATGTTATGTGTTTGTTCCTGATCATTTACGGAGCAAATTTGACAAGAAAGCTGTTAGATGTATCTTTGTGGGATATGACAGCCATAGAAAGGGGTGGAAATGTTGTGATCCAATTAGTGGAAGATGCTACACGTCACGAAATGTGGTATTTGATGAAGCATCTTCTTGGTGGTCCTTAGAGAAGGAGGTGTTGCCAGATTCGAGAGAATTTGGAGACAAACTACAACAAAAGATGGGGGAGCATGATGTTCAACTTCAAACAAGTTCAGATGAATCAGAAGATCCAAATGGCGATGATGTCGAACAAAGAGTGACTCAGAATCCGTGGCAAACTGGCGTGTATCAACAACCAAACGAAGAAGGTGGGCCTAGTGAAACAGAAGAATCAATTCCACAATCTCAACTTCGAAGGTCAACAAGAATACGAAGGCCAAATCCCAAATATGCCAATGCAGCCATAATTGAAGAAGCAACGGAGCCTGAGACGTTCGAAGAAGCATCGAAGAGTTCTGAGTGGATGACAGCTATGAAAGAAGAGATCGATGCACTTCAGCAAAATCAAACTTGGGATATTGTACCAAAGATAAAAGATGTGAAACCCATATCTTGCAAATGGGTTTACAAGATAAAGCGCCGTCCAGATGGGTCAATCGAGAGGTACAAAGCGCGATTGGTAGCTCGTGGTTTCTCTCAACAGTATGGATTAGACTATGATGAAACATTTAGTCCAGTGGCGAAACTTACAACCGTACGAGTCTTACTTGCACTTGCAGCCAACAAAGACTGGAACTTGTGGCAGATGGATGTAAAGAATGCTTTTCTTCATGGAGAGCTAGATCGAGAGATCTACATGACCCAACCAATGGGTTTTCAGAGTCAAGATCATCCTGAATATGTGTGTAAGCTGCGAAAAGCACTCTACGGATTAAAACAAGCACCTAGGGCGTGGTATGGTAAGATTGCTGAATTTCTAACGAAAAGTGGTTATTCAGTAACACCTGCAGATTCTAGCTTGTTTGTCAAAGCCAATGAAGGTAAGCTAGCTATCGTGCTAGTGTACGTGGATGACTTAATCATAACCGGTGATGATGAGGCAGAAATTCTTCAGACGAAGGAGAATTTATCAGTTCGTTTCCAGATGAAGGAACTTGGACAACTTAAGCACTTCCTTGGTCTAGAGGTTGATCGTACACACGAAGGAATATTTCTATGTCAACAGAAATATGCTAAAGATTTGCTGAAGAGGTTTGGAATGCTCGAATGTAAGTCAACTTCAACGCCAATGGAACCAAATATCAAAATGTGTGCACATGAAGGAAAAGATTTGGAAGATGCAACAATGTATCGACAATTGGTAGGTAGTCTGATCTACTTAACCTTGACCCGACCTGACATTTCTTATGCAGTTGGTGTGATGAGTCGGTATATGCAAAATCCAAAGAAGCCTCATTTGGAAGCAGTTCGACGAATACTGAGATATGTGAAGAATACAATTGACTATGGTCTTTTGTACAAGAAAGGTGAAGACTGCAAGTTAGTTGGTTATTGTGATGCTGATTATGCAGGAGATCATGACACCAGGAGATCAACAACTGGGTATGTGTTTAAGCTTGGCTCCGGAACAATTTCTTGGTGTAGCAAAAGACAACCAACGGTATCATTGTCAACCACTGAAGCTGAGTATCGAGCAGCAGCAATGGCAGCTCAAGAGAGTACATGGTTGATACAGTTGATGAATAATCTACATCAACCAGTAGATTATGCAATTCCGTTGTATTGTGACAACCAATCGGCAATTCGGCTGGCGGAGAATCCTGTCTTTCATGCAAGAACTAAACATGTGGAAGTACATTACCACTTTGTTAGGGAAAAAGTTTTGCAAGAAGAGATTGAGATGAGGCAAATCAAGACAGATGAGCAAATTGCTGACTTGTTTACAAAAAGCTTGAGTGTTGGAAAGTTTGAACATTTCCGTCGTCAGCATGGCGTGATTGAAAGAATGGAGGCTAACATTGAGGGGGAGTGTTGAAAATTCAATATTAGCCTATATGTTCACACCTAAATTAATTTGATGTCATTGCTTACATCAATTTAGTTTTGATGTCATTGCTTACATCAATTTAGTTAGGTGAAAATTAAGTATTTTTCTCATGTTTTAATTTCAATGGTTTAGATTATTTAGTGTTTATTTTAATGAGTGGTTTAGATTGTTTCTTGTAACCTATAAATACCCTACTTGTATTTGAGTTTTATCATCCATCAATCAAAGCTTAATTATAAGCATTTGAAAGCTTTCTTAAGAGTTCTTCCCTTTTGCAATTTTGTGAGATTATTCTAAAGAGAGTTTTTTTTTTTTATCAATTAGAGTTTTTACTCTATTTTGATTCAACACTACTACTGGAAGTGCCATGTCCAAATTTGACTTCATTTTTTTTTTTTGGATCTATCACCAACTTTTTGATGTTCATTCATAATAATAAAACACATAAATTAATTGAATGAAAAACAAACCATATATTCACAATCAACTCCTTCCATCGAACAATATGCACTTCACATTTTACACCAATATATTGTTTACCTTTTCCTCATTTTCATAAACATGTCATCACATCACATCGTACATTTTATTTACATCCAACAGTATGCACTTGCATCACTTCAATCTAAAATATTTTATAACAATATCATGCATTTCTTCATTCGTTTAATATATCACATCAATGCAGGGCTTATATCTATGCATTCAATATCAGTTACAATCGATTATGTTATATACAAGCTGTTACATTTTTTGTTAAACCCATGATGTTACATCACAGTACCGGTTTAATGAATTACAAATATTGTTATATACAACCACAACATTTTCGACTCCAACCCACTATGTGAATATTTAAGGAGTTCAGGCAATATGCTTTGGGGTGGTTTATAAACAGAAAAAGTTGTCAAACAAAAATATTGAGTTCTAGGGACAGACGTAGGGGTGAGCTTGAACTTATAAAATTTTAGGGGGCGGACTTGGATTTATAAAATTCTTGGTGGCAAAAACAAATTTTCAACATAAAATACATAGATAAAATCTAAAATATATGACAATTTTAAATTTTTAAGGGGCGACCGCCCTCGCCTAGGTCCATCCCTAACAGGTCCAAATAATTTTCCGATTCAACAACGCATTTCCAACCAAATAATTTTCTTCATAAACCCTAAACCCAAATTACAAAAACTGAAATATGCATACATTTCCTTTCTTTAAAATGTGATTATGAGTTTCTTTCATACCGGTTCCTTGCAATTTCGCCTCAGTATTGTTTGGGAAAACTTTTTATCACACTTTAGGTTAAAACCAGAAAAGTTATTGTTGTTATGAATTTTTAATATCTGAGATACTTTATTCACACCAATCAAAAGAATTGGCCTCGAGTTACTCAATTATTCTTCAATTTCTAAAAGAGTTTTTCCACTAATAAAAGTCCTTTTTGGACTCGTGATAGGTCAACAATCAAGACTTTCTTGTACAGTGGATGATACTAATCAAGGGAGGTGTCCTGGAACTTCTAATTTTGTAGGGTGTGGAAGTGGAATGCTGAAACTGCTAACGTATACTTGGAGAAAGCAACAAAAACACATGAAGCAGGGTGATGATTGCAATAGAAAGAATCTGCAATTTCAAGTTGGGGATTTAATTATGGTTAAACTGATGCCAGAGCAACTTAGTTTCTTGTGATAGAGGGATCGTTGATTGGTTCGCAAGTATGAAGGACCTATTGTAATTTTGGCTAAGTGGGGAACGCTTCTTATAAAATCGATCCTCATGCTTTCATGCTACGTCGACAAATTAGGTGGGGGGAGAATGTTTTGGCCATCTCCTTTATAGGGCCACAATTGATCAAATAGAGTAACATTATTTTAAGATTTAAAATTTAGCATTTATGTGTTTGGTGAAATAGTTTATGGTTCAGAATTTAAGGTTTAAAATTTAAAGATAATTTTTTTAGTGATTATATTTTAAGATTTATAATTTATAATTTAGTGTTTGGAGGTTTATGTTATAATTTTTATTTTCATGGTAGTTCTGTTCAAAAATAAATTAGGACTAAATATTGCAAATTAAGTTTTCAACGAAGGGTCAATCCTTAAAGTATCTTTGTAATATGCTGTCAAGTTTCACTTCAATTAGATTCACTATATCTCTAAGTTCATTTCAAATGCTTTCGGCTGGAATCCTCTACAAAATGTGTAACTTACAATCATACAATTTGTGATGGTCTTATATTCTATGGTTTAAGATCAATTTAATCATTGGACAAAAAAGTTTGTTGGAAATCTGACTCCCGGTTCAACTGATTGGACTATTTAACTTCATATAAATCTGATGTTCAAATATTTAATGTAAATTAGCTATTCAATATAGTTGATAATTAACAGAAACAAGCGGGTTGATTAATGGAATGATAATTAATTTCAAAAAGGAAAATCAATTATATAATAATGGAATCTTTACTTGTTCAACAATTACCAATTATCATATAATTGTTAAGCCAAATAGACAATCAATTCTCAATTCAGACCTAATTAAATGATTAAAACGAAGTAAAAGATCTAATTAATTATAAGATTAGGCTCAAATTTGTCAAGGGTTTTAGGGTTTTAGGGCTTAGGGTTTGAGTTTTGGGGTCTAGGGTCAAGTAGGGAGTGTTTAAATCTAGGTATCCGATGTTCCGGGTCCTCGGGTACTTGATTGGCTGGTCATTGTCCAGACCTGGATGTTGCAGGTACTCGATAATTGAGTACTCGATTTTTTATCATTTTCAAATTATTAATTTAAAAAAATACACAAATTTAAATGTTCGAGTTACATACTCTAATATCCAAACATAGAATTTAAAAGTTCGAAATACATAATATAAATAAAACATAAAAGTTGATAGCCAACTTATTTGAATCAATACCAACAAATGAGTTTTCCAAAAGGGATTTAAGGTTTGTAAATACATAATTTATGCCAAAGAAAAACAAACCATATACTACAAAGAATCTTAACAACAATCATAATTCACCACATTCATTATCAAAGAGTCAAACACAGAATCATCATTGTGCATAATAATTTATGTAAAGTAAACAAGTATGACGATGACAAGAAGTTTTTTCTGCATATTCAACCCTGACAAATCAAATTAAGCTTCTAAGACAAAAGCACAGTACAGACTTGCACAATGACATATTAAGCAAATGGGAAAACAAGAACCTATAACCGGGTACCCGAAAAAAAATTAATTTTGTGACCCGGCCTGACTTGGAAAATGTCAGGTTGAGTATCCGATCCAGAATTTGAATTTTTTTAAATATCTAGATCTTTTGATCGGGTCGATGGGTAAGGTCATCTAGGTAGGGTATTTTTGAACACCCTAGGGTCAGGTGTGTAGGGTTAGACCTAAGTCCAAAAATCTAGGTTTGTTTAAAATAGGTTGGACTGGAACTTCAAAATTCAAGACCCAAACCCCACTAAGGCAGTTCCGTTTTATAAGTTTACGATATGTTATATTATATTATATTTATATATCATATATAAAAATAATTTTATAATAGACATAAAAACAATTTTAATGAAGAAGAAATTATATTAAATATTAAATTAAAATAGATAAAATATTATTAGAAAACATACACAGATTGAAATGAACTAGATTAGTCATTTATAGATATGAACGAATTTGTATAAATTTTAGTACTTATTTTACAGGTTAGACTGTCACATACAAACATAAAATATGTTAATCTCTTGCATAAATTCAGTCTTAATCTTACATTAACCTTTGGCAGACTGAAATATAAGATGATATATATATATATATATATATATATATATATATATATATATATATATATATATATATATATATATATATATATATAAAGTAACTAGTTGAATGACATGATACTTCCTTCAAAGAAAGGTCCAAAGAAGGTTATGTTTTCAAATTGTAGCTATTAAAGATGAAGACAAGATGGCCAATTGAAAGCCAACATCATGTTGGCAAGTTGACAACTATCATCATCGCAACATTAAGCGTATGAAGGTTTAAAGATTTAACACCTTCAATGGCAGCCAGTGTGTTAACTATTCTCAATCACATCGAAATACTCGAATGAGTTTCGAGTTAAAGCAAACACTTGATGGCCTGCGAATTTTGGGGGTCGGAGAATCATCAGCCAACCTTCCAACGAGGGAACTTGTACATCTTGGGCAGCTCTCAGGTTTGCTTTGCCACAGTACTCGACGGGCACGGCTTCTTCGCCTATCTCCTCTACAAAGGTTTTCTTCTCATCTTCATTGGTCACAATTAGAATCTGCATTAACAGAATGTTTTTACTACAAAGGAAACTGTAGCTCGACATGGCATGAATCAATCGAGCTAAGCTTCAGTTTACAAGGAAATACCTTTTCAAGTGTTGCTTTCTCAATGAAGCTAGAAACCATCCTCCAAACACTAACAAAAAACCTAGGCATATTCAAAACGTAGCACTTTGCTAAGCGCTCTGGGAAATCAGCCTGTAATAAGTGAAGATTAGCACTAACCAAACAATAAAAGAAAAAAGCATTAAGTTTCTTATACAGAAGCTAGAGATAAATACAGTTAATTATCGGTCGCGATCTAGTATCGATACTAGAGTCCAATACAATATAGATTGGGTACAAAAATATATTCCTCAAAATACATGAAATGATATATTCTCGTATCGAACACATGACCATATCCGACATTTTATCTGAATTTGAGTAACATAATCCAAAACAAAACCAAACATTTAGGTGTTATTTGCTAAGATTCTGCTTACTAGTGTTGCATTTACTTCTAAGACACAAGAAAATGTTTGGTAGAAAACTTGGGGAAATAAAATGTTTGGAAGAAAGCTCTGTAGAAAAACTAGGTTTACTTGTTCTCGTTCGCTTTGACAATGTACACAAGTCCTGCAAACATAGTTGTTTATACCCGGATTTTTTAGATAAACAACATTCATTTTTACTACTGAGATCACCTAATGAGTAATCCCTTGAGTCCACCATAGTTCTATTCATGATTTTGTTTCTCTTGTGTAATCCCACATGAGGCAATGTTCTTTTGAACATGTACCAGAAAACAAACATTACCTGTAAGAACTGGAATCCAGTTATTAGTCCACGTGCATCAACATTTTTGTATGTAATATTTTGAAAATCAAGAATGCCGATCAACTTCTCGTTTCCTACTTCTCTTCCTCTGATGGCACTGAAATTGGGACAACTCAACAAGTCAAAAATATTATTATAAATCAGCTAAACAATACCAAGTAAATATATAGCCATGGGTGCTTGTATCTCAAAACAAATTCTTTTGTTTTGTTTTATTGTCAGAAAACAACCTTGCTATGGTTTTGTCTAGCAGATAAACCACGAACTCTGCATCAAAAGATACACAAAAAGACACGTAAAGAGTAAATTTTGAAGTATTAAAAAAAGGAAACTTGCTTGAAACAACAGAACAAAATCATAACATGTGAAAAATAATCTTAAATAAACTTTGCTCTAGTATCCTCCTAAATCCTAATTTCATAATAATCCATGAAGTTCATGTGCAAATATAATATACTTTAGACTTTCAGGCACCACGGATTCAACTCTGGCATTTATGGGCAAAATTGTTTGAATAATGGGCGTGAAACAAAAATTGTTTATATAATGTGTAGTAGAAATTATTTATTCAATTAAAACTTTTGCTACAACATTAAGTGGAAGTGGTGAAGATTATTCGTTGACTTTTGGAAGTCGTCGGGACTACACGACGACTTTTCTTATATAGGTGACAAAGAAAAACATAATTTTGGACAGAAATCGCGATAGTCTCGACGACTTCCAGAAGTTGTCTTGTAATCCTGAGTAATTAAAATAATTTCTAATACATTTTATGTGACCCATTTTTTCTTTCTCACTTCATTATTCAAACAAAATTATCGGCATTTATGAGCATCCTAAAATAATAAGCAATGTCTAAAATGTTTTAGACCTCAGATTTATGTGTTTTACCCCCATTTTGTGCCATTTTCTAATGATGAAGCCTTCCTATCAGGAGTCTGGTAACCAAAAGTTGTCATTTCAACAATCGGTAAGGAATCGAATTAAAGTACATTATAAGCAAAATTGATCAATCATGAAGAAGTGAGAGCAGGCTAAATAATTACTCTTGAACTGGAGATGATCCTCGGGAGGATAATGTTTGCAAGCTTGAACAATCAGCACTGGATGCCCTGCTTTTGACAAATCTTGCAAAAAAATCTTTCTAGCTTCCAATTGATCAGGAACTTCAGAATCTGCAACGAACCCATTAGGAACTAATGAAGACCTCCACTTCAGCCATTTAACAAACATCTTTGAAGCATTATCTGTATCCATTGACCTTGCAATCAAGAACCTCATGAGCGTGGGATCCCCATATTTCTATATTAACAAAAAAAAAAGGGTCAAAAACACTGAATTGAAGTAAATAAAATTATAAATATGTAATTTCAGTTGCAAAGGGTAGTGATTAGATGCCTCTGTTGAAAACCCAAGTTTCTCAACTGATTTTCTCATCTGGGTAAGCTCAAGTTCATGGCTTTTCTCCATGTTAGATCAAAAGAAACCTGCTTTGGCTTGTCAGAGAGGGAGAAGTAATATAGAAGAAAGGATAAAGAGAAGTTGATTATACAAAGGGAAGAAAAACAGGTGAGTAGAAGATGACAAAAAGAAAACCGGAATAAAGGGAGGAGACAAGGAGATTAGGCCACAGGGCAGAGCAAAAAAGAAAATGGTTGGCCTGTTGCTTCTGGAGTTTAAGTTCCATTTTCAAGCTTGAAAGCAACTTTCTCAGATTTTTTTTTATTAAATTAATTGATTCTCTCTAACCTAGAAAAAGGGAAAATGGTTTTGTATAAATTTTTAGGATAAATTATACTTACTATTACTGTATCTTTTCATTTTGATCATTGATCTTCTAATTTTGTCAACTAAATTATCTAATCATTTAATTATTAATCAAACTATCATTAACATTTAGTAGATAAAATGATGTGGCAATTAAATGATTTGGTATAATTACACATTAGATCCATGTTGTTTGCATAGTCTATCAATTTGATTATAATTTTAATAAATTAAAATAAATTTAACTAATAGAATATGGAAGTAACAAGGACCCCAGACATACAACTTATAGATTTACCTAGAGAGTTGGGTTACCTTCACTCTAACAATAGGAGTTACTCTATTATGATTTAACAAATGTTGAGATGCATTTGCCCTAGTGATGAGGACGTCGCCTAGTCATTTCTACCAAGGCAAAGATGCCTCAATCACACTTGCTTAATCTTTTAATAGCGTAGAGATGCCTCCGTTAAACATGCAGTATAACTCTGCAGATTGAGTTACCTCTTCTATAGGTCGAAGGCGTCGAGATGCCTCTGCTCCTATAAAATCAGAGAAAATCCTTCTAAGACTAATCAAAAGAGTTCAAATGTCTATATCTTGGCAATAAAAATTAATCAATTATTGATTTATAGGAAGTAGAGATGTGTTAATTCTAACAATAAGAATTACTCATGTAACGTTTCAAATCCCGAGTTAAAAGTTTGATGCTAACCCAATAGGATTTTAGGTAAACCCATTAGACCAATAGGAGGCCTTTGTTTAAGTTTGATTTGGATTGGGATTGGATTGAGCCCAATTAGAAATAAAAAAATACATTTTTGAATGGTGACCAAGCTACAGGGACTAAGGAGTAATTTCACCATCTAAAGTTTAAAAGGTTGATTTCATTTTCATATTAGTGAGGTCACAACAGATACCCGCTCTTTCTTCCCACTCTCTTTTGTCATATTCTTCCTTCAAACTTCATCTCTTCTCCATGGAAGCTTGAGCAAAATGTAGAAACTTTGTTGGCCTACAATCCTAGTTCGGTTTTGCTAAGGTAAGAAATGTAATCAACAACCTTAGGGCTTTCATTTAAGGTCTCAATATCAAGTTTTGGTTGTGGTAGTTGTAGATATCCATTTTCATCCGGGGCTTATTTAGTATATATATTAATATAATTTTTGAAAATATTCTTAAAAGTATATAATATATAGGTTTTTTTTAAATATTTTTAAAAACATATAGTATATAATTTTTAAAATGATTTTTGAAAATATAATGTATGCTATATAGTTTTTAAAATAAATATAGTATACATATTATTTATTATATTTTTATTATATTATATTGTTATTAATATTATTTTTCATTTTTTTAAGGTCCAATGGGTCCAAAAATTCAAAGTTCGGGTCCAAAGATGAAGCCCAACTAAGCCTGCAAGCAAACCCGGTGGGAAGCCCAGCAAGCAAGCCAAGATAGAAAAAATATCTATTAGGGTTTTGGTGTATAGTCCCAACGCCGCATGGCTTACAACCGTTGGATCTGACCATTTGATCCAACGGCCGAAAAACACCAAAGGAACCCAACGATCGACGTTCAACAACCCGTGAAGACCACACGCCGACAAGGTCATCACTATGAACTAAACCAAAGCATTCCAAACTGAAAAATCAAAACAAAATCGGGATTTCCCATCATTTTCAACCAACACAAACCCAAGCAAATCGAAAAACGGGGGGAAAGAACCCCCAGAAGAGCCTCCATCAAGGGGTTATATAAACCTTGCGAAATGAAGTCTCAACACAGAAAAAAGGAGATCAAATGAACGACAGCAATCAAAAACCAAAATATCACAAAAAACCCAGCAAAAAATCGAAACAACATAGCAAATAACCATCGAAATGCACCAAGATAAAAGAGGAAGCAATACTACACGGTAAAAATCGATAATCAATCAAAAATAACTTTCGAAAACAACAAAAAATGAAAAACAAATCAGTGTTTGCATCGGTTTTTTCTGATCGGGATAATAAGGGTTGTCGAGAAAGCGAAGAGCCACACCTAAAAAGGTAAAAACCCAAAAAAAAAATCTTTAGATCTACGTCGAGAGGGGCATTTTTTCGATAATTGGGCCTCGATTTTGTGCTCGTGAGGTTGGGGGAACGGTTTGGGTAAGTTTGGTTTTTTCGGCCGTCGAGTGGCGGCCAGAGCAACGGTCGACTGTGGCCAGGATGGTGGGGCTTTGTCGGAATGTGGTCGGCCTATGGCTGGTTGGAGGGAAAGGTTAGGAGGATTTTTTTAGAGTGAGGGAGTTTTTTTTTTGTGAAATAAGGGGGATTTTTTTGTGTGAATTTGGGGTATTTATAGGGAGGGCTATGGTTTAAATAGCAAATAGTTTAATTATTTACACAGTCCCTCTAAATTTGAAGCGTAATTCATTTTGGTCATCTGCTGTAATTTTACCCTTGAATTTTGAATTAATTCAATTTGATCCTTATTTGTATTTTTTATATTTTGCAAATTGACCCCTAACTTTTTTATTTTTCCTTACAGCTTTCAATTAACATCAATTTGGCCCTTAACTTTTTAATTTTTTCCCTTCAATTTAATCCTTCCGTGATTTGGTACTGAAAGGGCAGTACAAGGGTGTTAATCATTCCTTGACTGTAATTGACTCTTGAATTTGGTTTATTTCTGGTAAAACGCAGATCCAGTAAAATGGTAAACTAAGGTATCTGATCAACCTAATTTTAAATGATCGGTGGCGACTTTAACACATATATCTAAGTTGAAGCCCGATTTCGAGCCCACCCGAAAGACGATTACGACAGTAGCCATAAGTGGGGGTTTTAGGGGGTTGAAACCTATGTTTAACCAGGTCGTTTTTGGGAAATTTAAGCCATAATAAACTTTCTTAACATTTTCCTAAGCTCCCAAACAAGTCAATAATTAATTTACATGACTTTCGTCTAGTGAGAGAAGTTGGAGAAAACTTCAAGAGAAAGGGAAAGGAGAAGCTAGCACTTGGGTGAGCCTTGAGTGTTTTAGCATCTTAGGATTCAAGGCAACGCATTTCTAACTCATCTATACCACCTATTGATCTCTAGATGTGTTTGGTTGGTTTGCAGGAGTTCATGAAGGATGTAAGAGTATCCATGGTAGATTTTAGCTTATGGTGTTATTTAGCATGTAAATTGACTTATTATGACCCCTTTAATCATACATAAGACTTAAATAACTTATAAGGGCTTTAGATGGACAAATGGGTGAAATGGGGTGTCATTTTTGTGCTCAAACAGAGCATCTCTAGGTTTGGGTATTTGTATTGGATGAACAATACCGATATTGTTTTTCAGATTGCCAAAAACAAGGGGTTTTTCATTGGTGGTATTGATATCCTATTCATAAGGTATCAATATTGTTCATTGGGTATCGATACCTAAGGGTATGGTATCAATACCATCTTTAGATTATAAATTCTACTAACCATTTTTTGTATCGATACTCAGAGATTATCGATACCATACGAAGTAGGGGTATCAAATACCATACGAAGTAGGGGTATCAATACCCCAAGTAAGGGTATCGATACTGAATTTAATTTTTCCAAAAATCGAACCTCATTTTGGTATCAATACTAAGGATGGTATTGATATCCTAGTGCAAAAGTATTGATACTCCAAATAGGGGTATCAATGTTGTCAGGTTTTTTTAGATTCCAGTATCCAATTTTGGTATCGGTACTAAGGGTGAGTATCGATATTGAAGGGTTAGTATCAATACTAAAGGGTTTAGTATCGGTACCATCATCTTGAATTGGGTAATAAATATAATTCAATCAAAAGGTTTGGGAAGGGGGTCTAACAGAACCAAAACTTCTTAAATGAACTTACAAGTGAGAACAATAAATGAACAAAGCTACAACTACTAATGATATTGAACTAAGATAACATAAGACTAGTCATTGTGTGACGCTTGGGAAACAACAAAGACACTCGAGTTACTCTAGTAGTATGACAATCGTCTTTTGTGATTAAAATATATTAATATATCTTAACTAGTGTCAAGGCACTTTAGTTACTGGCTGGGCGCAGATGCCCCAAGACTCTAAGGAGTAAGTTGGTCGGGTGTATGTTTTCGTTGCAGTTATAGATCTTACCCCAGATACCCAAGGGTATTATAGGTAGGTTAGTAGAGTGTGCATCTCGAGATGCAAAACCCTCCAACCACACCATGATGCCTACCTCAGCTTTGCATGTTAGTGTATGCCTCTGTTTGCTAGCATGCTCATGTAGCGATGCATGTAGTATAATACAATTATTAGTGTGACACTGAGCTTTTCAGAATTTGTTTCCATGTATAGGTTCTTAAGAGATCTCTCGAGGAACATTATTGTCGTTCGTGGTTCTAGACTTACCAAGGTATCAAAGTACGTCTTGAGTCTTTTTAAAGGACATGTACTATTCATAGACCTTGTACTAAGTCGTAACTCTATTTTGAAGTAATTGACATGTATTGTTATGGGATGCATTTTGAGAGCTCCCCACTTTTGCAACTTAACTATTTATGATTTTATATATGATTTCATGGGTGTTATTTTAATTGAATGTTTCAAGATTATTTTTAAAGAAAATTTTTGGATTAACCACTTCGATGATTCCATATAATACTCTAGTCCATCAATCTCAGGTAAGATTAGACTAGGGTGTTACAACTCCATTATTGATTGACATGACGTCAATATGCCACCACTTGAAAGTGTCATGATTTCTCTGAAGAGTTTGTGGTATTATATCGAGGAGTTGTCTCACTCTCTAACTGTCACAACTCCAAGGAGCCTTAAAAGGGTGATGAGAGGCCTCCGCTCAATAATTAGAATTTCTTGCTATTATGAGCATCGAAATGTCTTTCACCTTGTGAGAGGAGAAAAAAACCTACACATTGCTTCTATTAAGGTAAAGATACATTCGTCCATCAATCGGGTCACTTCTATGGTGTCAAGATGTATCCATTATGGCTGAAAGTGTGAATATATTTTCACCCTATCTTAATTATGAAAATTACATTGCGATCTTCTCATTGGTCGAACGAGACGAGATGTCTCCACCAAATCTACAAGAGCTTAACATTGGCCATTACAAAACATCGAAAAGATGTTATTTGAGTATCCCGACAAAGCAATGGAGTTTTCGTAGAAATATAGGCGAAAAGACAACTTCACCTAGCAAAAGCATGTTTGAGTTCCATAAAAACTAAGACAACACGATTAAAACATGAATCTAGGAAAATTCGTAAAAGCATCGAGAAATTATTACATTCGCGCACATTTTACTAAAATATTGAGAATCCTCTATATGATACAAATTAAAACAAAGACAACTTCACATAATTAGAGATTACCTATTACAATGAGTATAACCAAGCCAAAGTGTTTGGTCGTGTATGGAAGTGCCAAGACGATATTATCTTTGACAAGTATTTAAAAGCAACAACAATCCTCCACAAAATACATAAACGAATATTACAGACAACTTTACTCCGATCTCGAAATGGCCGGCTTTATTTTTTGAAAAATTAAGACAATACTCTTGGACCTTAGGTTGAGAAATTTTTTAAAACATGTAGACTCCTGGCGACATGCTTAGTGCACAAACGCCTTCGTCCCATCACTGTATTAAAATGCTTTAAGAATGAGAACAAAATTCCAAAGCTCATTCAATAAAAAAAACGTATAAACAACGATAGTAAAATAAAAAAAATGACAAAATGTGAGGAAAACAAAAATTTTCATTAAAGAAAAAGTTAAAAACAAAATTCTAAGCCTATTACACAAAGGATTAAATCGAATGACCATCCATATGTGTCTCCAAACCAACAACTAGATTATCTAAAGGAGCCTTAAAGGCTGGCACAAGGTCATTTCTCACAGAATTCTCTGCACCCAACTTTAGAAAAGTGTTTGAATTAGTCTCATCCAAAACATAAGCACCTCATTGAAATTTTCGTAGCTTTCTCCGAAGGGTCTATAGGGATCGAAGGATAGTTCCCCTTGTAAAATTTCTTAATAGCACCAAAGGTCCCATTTCGACATATTATATGGTTGATGGTAGCTTGAATCACACAAACCAAGCTGTATTCATATCTCCCATAATTTTTGAACTCTTGTAGTTCTGTATTGCATGACGGGACAACTTTTTGACATTCACCTTCACGGGAAGTAATCGTTGAACTTCAGCATCAAAAGCTTCTTTCTAACATCACAACTTCGCCATACCATCCTAAAAGGCCTTTTTCTTTTCTACAACTACATTCTTACCTGCACTGGACTCTTTACGAGCCTTCTTCCCTTTCTTTAGGCCTCCATTATTTGCCTTCTAGCCTCCTCGACTTGCTCATGAACTTTCCTAACCTCTCAAATCTTGTTCTGAGCGATCGTTAACTCATGCTTCAAATCTTCTAGCTCTCTCCTCAGTGCCACAACCAAAGCATTAGTAGCACGCAACTCTGCCTACTTAATTGTGTCAATCTTCTTATTCTCACTGCCCTCCAAAGAAGCCTTCACAAAGGCAAAATCAACCTTCTCCTTCGATAGTCGAAAAGATTTCACAACTTCAACCATTAAGTTGGCAGCCTCAGTGAACACCATTCTAACTAGGTGGTGAGTAAAACTCGATTTGAATTGACTTCGAGTGGTAATTTCATAAATCAAACTAAAAAAAATTCAAGTTCGAACCGAGTTGTAAAATACAACTCGAATAACTCAAAATTTTTAGTAAATAGAAGATTGATTTTAAAGTTTAAGTTGAGTCTCTCGAATTTGTATGATATATGTATATTGCATATGGAAAAAAATATATGAAGAAATATATATGTATTGTATATGGTTATAGAAAACTATTTAAATTTTAATCAAATATATCATAATATTATAAATATTTACAATTAAATTTAAATAGAAACTAAAAAAATTCGACCGAAAAAATTTCTAAAGTTAACTTCGAGTTGTAAAATAAGACTCGTCAACTCGAATAATTATAATTTTTTTTACTTGACTCGACTCGATGAAACGGTCACTCGTACTTCTAACTTTCATATAGTTAGGGCCACGAAAGCATAAGGAAGACCCAGAATCTACATTCCCTTTGGAGATCCCGCCAATAGAAGAGGCTATATCCGAACAAATATAGATCAAACTAATAAAAGAGATGAATCGTCTATAATCATCAGAACATAAATATTTCCTTAATAAAAGTAATTTTAAATTTGGTTACTTTCTTTTTATATTTGTACACTTTTTCTCACCAAATTAAAAAAACATAAATTTTGGTCACTTATATTATCGTTTTATTAAGTTTTTCATCACTTACGTTATCTTTTTATTAAGTTTTAGTCACTTGGACGTTGAATACCATTAGTTTGATTACGTGACTCGTTAGTAAAACAGTTTAATTTTTATTTTAATACCTAAATTTTAGACAAAATACTGATTATGATTCTTTTTGTAAATTCAAGTTAGTTTAGGGATAATATTTCAATTTATCCATTTTTAATATTTTTTTCTCCTCAACTCCCAATATTTCTCATCTTCTCTCTGCTTCTTCTTCAGACATCTCGGTTCCATTGTAATAGCCTTCTTGTTTATAATTATTAGTTGTGATTATTTGAAGTCAAATTAGGTGGATTCTCAGTTGTAAGAAAATGTATACAAAGAAGCAATGGAGATCGTGAAAATGCAGAGAATTCGTTATTAAAACTCTGAAATGATTAGCCACCACCACGACGCCACCGTCTCGAGCCAAGAAAAATATAGCTTCTTCAATGGTGGCATTATTGACGACATAGTATAGGTTTTCATCTCTAACTTGTTGTTAACCAACGAAAGCCATGTGATGCGAAAGATCGTCTAGAACGTTTCATCGCATCCAAATATGATCAACCTCCACGACGTCTATGAAGATTAAACTGACGTTCACTTAGTACTTGAGCTATACTCCAGAGGTGAGTTGATCGATACGGTTGTCACATAAATAAGGTACTCGTAGGCCGACGCGATGGCGGTAGTGCGAGAGATCACGTAGGCCGCAAGGGTTAACGATAATTCATAAGGCAAACATTTTTCATAGGGATCCAGAATTGGAAAATTGCTTGTTCTTGAGCAAAAATAAAAATTCAATGTTGAAGACCATGGATTTTGGATTGAGTTCAGTGGATAAATTCACAGATTCAGTTATCAGGTTGTTTGAATCCCTTGATTATGTTTCACTGGAGGCACTTTCTCAAGAGAAAATCACCACGAAGAGTGATATACAGTTATCAGGTTGTTTGGATCCATTAATTTGTCTTTTTGTTCCTTGTTGGATTTGATAGTCTACAATCTCAATCTTTGGAAATTGAATTTTAGTTTGTATAATTGAGATTATTGAACTTCATTTTATCTCTAGATACCTACCTTTTCATTTTTCAATAAACTTGTGATGTTATTTTTTGTTATCGGAAGTTGAAAATCTTGCATTATTCTTGAAATACAACATGAGTCTTTGAAAAAATGCAAATAGAATAATGGAGTAGAGATGTCTGAAGAAAAAGCGGAGAGAAGATGAACAACAATTGGGTTGGGAAAAATCTATTAAAAATGGATAAATTGAAATATTGTCCCTAAACTAATTTGAATTTACAAAAAAACACATAATTAGTATTTTTTCTAAAGTGTAGGGTTTAAAATAAAAATTAAATCATTTTAGTAACTGAACACATCATCAAACTAACGACATTCAACGTCCAAGTGACCAAAATTTAATTAAATGATAACATAAGTAACCAAAGCTTAATAAAACGATAACATATGTGACCAAATCTTACTAAAACGATAACGTAAGTGACCAAAACTTAAGTTTTTTAAATTTAGTGAGGAAAAATGTACAAATATGAAAAGAAAGTGACCAAAACTTAATATGCATATTATGTACGTGGAAATGATGTAATTTTAATTTTATATATTTATCGTATCATGTCAGCAAACCCTTAAAGGTTTAACAACCATTAATTTTCAGTGACCACATCTTAATTAAAACGAAAAGAAAGTGACCAAATATTATGTTTTTTGAATTCATTGAGTAAAAGTTTATAAAACTCAAATAAAAATGATCATTATGTAGTTTACCCTATTATTAAAAAAATTTATATTTTTTGAATTATATATAGAGAAAATCGCCTCAGTGACCAAAAATACCTTATAATATACGATTTTAACCAACTTTTTTTGGATTTGCCAAAATGACCAATAAAATCGCAACGCGATTTAGAAAATCGCAACGCGATTTAGAAAATCGCAACGTTAAAAAGAAAATCGCAACGGTCAAAAGAAAATCGCAACGCGAGCTTCCAAGTTCGCAACACGATTTAGAAGAAAATCGCAATGCGATTGATAGAATCGCAATGCGATTGAGAGAGTCGCAACGCGATTTAGAAGAAAATCGCAATGCGACTGAGAGAATCGCAATGCGATTTATAGAATCGCAACGGTCAAAAGAATAGTTAAAAAAATTTTGTTTCTTAAGAATTTTCTCTAAAAAGATAGTATCCGCGCGTACGTGTCGAAGACACGTATTACCACGACCACGACCACGACCACGACCACGACCACGACCACGACCACGACCACGACCACGACCACGACCACGACCACGACCCGAGACGAGACGGCGGCGGCGGCGGCGCGCGAGAGTCCCCCTTGTCCTCTTTCACTCAACAAGGAAGTGCAAAATACAAGCCTTAAATATAATTCACAATAGTGTTTCCAATACTATGTGGGATTGAGCATTACCAACACTTGTTCCCAATATCATTATTCTTCATAAGTTATCATCCATTACAATATGAATTATCGATAATAAATTAATTCATTTTAATAAGTATTTAAAATTATAACTTGATAAATACATGAAATAATTCTATTATTAAATAAAAAATATATTTTTTATATTAAAATTATTGAGATAGATATTTACTATAAAAATAAAAGATTTTTTTTTCACGTACAACCTCTATGTGAATTAGTTTCACAATAAGGTATCGGTTATGCATTGGATTCTTTCGTATTAGATGGTCTTTAATAAGATCATCATCATCATTCTTTTGTTCAACAATACCATATATTAATGAGGTATATTGGTTCATTAACACGACTAATTCATATTGTAATGGATGATAACTTATGAAGAATAATGATATTTGGAACAAGTGTTGGTAATGCTCAATCCCACATAGTATTGGAAATACTATTGGGAATGGTATTTAAGGCTTGTATTTTGCACTTCCTTGTTGAGTGAAAGAGGACAAGGGGGACTCTCGCGCGCCGCCGCCGCCGCCGTCTCGTGGTCGTGGTCGTGGTCGTGGTCGTGGTCGTGGTCGTGGTCGTGGTCGTGGTCGTGGTCGTGGTAATACGTGTCTTCGACACGTCCGCGCGGATACTATCTTTTTAGAGAAAATTCTTAAGAAACAAAATTTTTTTAACTATTCTTTTGACCGTTGCGATTTTCTAAATCGCGTTGCGATTTTCTCAATCGCGTTGCGATTTTCTCAGTCGCGTTGCGATTCTCTCAGTCGCGTTGCGATTCTCTCAGTCGCATTGCGATTTTCTTCTAAATCGCGTTGCGACTCTCTCAATCGCATTGCGATTCTATCAATCGCATTGCGATTTTCTTCTAAATCGCGTTGCGAACTTGGAAGCTCGCGTTGCGATTTTCTTTTGACCGTTGCGATTTTCTTTTTAACGTTGCGATTTTCTAAATCGCGTTGCGATTTTGATATCGCGTTGCGATTTTATTAGTCATTTTGGCAAATCCAAAAAAAATTGGTTAAAATCGTATATTATAAGGTATTTTTGGTCACTGAGGCGATTTTCTCTTATATATATATATATATATATAGAGAGAGAGAGAGAGAGAGAGAGAGAGAATTCAAACTACTCGATCCTACCCGCATTTAATGAATTATTATTATACAAATAAAATGTTAGTTTTATTTCATCAATTGATTTGACAAGTTAGTTTACTCCTTAAAAAATGACAATAATATTTAAATTATCAATATTAATTCAATTAATATTGTTATTGTCTTTAATATAATGATTAAAAAATAACACTAAGCACTACGGTATTTGATAAATGTAAATTTAGAAATTAAAAATGAAATATTTAGAAGTAACAAATTATATAAAAATATTTTCAACCCTGTCCAAACTAACAATAAAAGTAATTTATTTAAATTATTATGGCTTATTTTTATTTGAAGGATAATATATTGTTGAGATAAAAAATTAAGGACTGCCTTAATTTATCCTCTATTAATTGACAAATAACTTTTAACTTATATTTTCCAATGTTTTTATGGAAAAGTTTCAATTAAATGATTATTAACATTTATTATCTCAACATATTGGCAAAAAATAAATTAAAAAATAGAATTTATAAAAAAGATATGATATTTTTAATGATTTATCAAGTCTTAATTTGTAGAGTTCAAAATTATAATATCGATGCATGAAATATTTCTTTCTAATAATTTCAACATTTGATAGAATATTAAGAGATTTTTATCTTTTTATTTTATTATATTTTGTCATTATATCATTAAATTAATAACAAAAAATGACGTGATATATTTTATGTCGATGTAGAAGAAAAAAACAATTCTTTTTTTACATGGTATATTTTTTCTTTTTCTTTTCTTTATTTTATCGTCTTTTTCATCAAACATAATTATTTTTAGCCATGTACAAATTCTATTGTTCTCCAACATCTTTATTGTCATTATAGACATTGGCAAACTAGACCAATTATTCTCTACCACTTTATTAATTTAATTTTTTTCAAAACCTTTTTAAAATATATGAAATAAAACACTAAAAAATCATCATTTTAGGAGGTTTGAGTGTCTATTTGAAATTTGAATAGCGAAAAATATTCTTTCAAGAAGATGAACATTATATCTCAAAACTATACTCATCGAAATAGCACGAGAGGAGATCGAAGCATTAAAAGGTCAAAACTATAAATCGATAAGAAGAAAAAAAAAAGAGAAATAAAAATATTTTGATAATAATCTTGTCATGAACAACAATTGTGATAATAGTCGGAATAATTTAGGATTTTATGTTTTAAAAAAAAAAGATAAAGATAATGACAGGGTCATCACACTTTTAATAATTCAACTACAAAAAGTTTAGTGACACAGTTGAAATTTTTTATAGTTTGGCGATCAAAACAAGACAGATCTAAAGTTTGATGGCTACTGGTATAATTGACTTATATATATAACATTTTTTATTTTAAGAAATATCATTTTCAAATTAAATAATGCTCTTGGTATAAGATAATTAGTTGACCCTAGTTTCATATGTAATGGGGTAAGGGGAGGTAAGGTAGTAGGCTGCCCTCAGCGCCAGGTTGAGAGCAGTTTTCGTGGAAGACCTCCATTATGAATTGTCCGTCTAGCTCAGTTAAAAGATGTCAACGTTTGTATGTTAGAGGGAGATTTGTTTTATGATTAATTAGTCCAATTAATTTGTTTCAATAGTTGAAACTAATTTAGTTCTTAAATATGATTAAGACATAGCTTAATGTAATATTTTATTTAAAAATAATAATAATAATAATATTAATGGATCTCAGATTCTCTAGTGTATTCTATAAGATAATACAACTTTTATATTTAATAGGTAAATTACTCATCATCAAGTGAGAGAATGAGAGAGAAGTGAAACTTGAAGACAGAAAAAATAGCACTTTATTTTTAATATATATATATATTTTTTTTTATTTTTTTGGGTAAAGAACATAAATGGTCATCTCACTTATAGATTCAAAAATATTTTTTAAGGTGAGCACATATATATTCATAATATAAAATTTTTAAATGGAGTAGGTACAACTAAAATTTTAGGATGCACACCATCAGTAAAATAAGTATAACTAATAAAAGAAAACTCAGATTTTAAGATGGAAACAAAAAATTTCAATGTGGGTATCATCAATAAAATAAGTAACAAATCAAAGAAAATTTAAATTTAAGGAGATCACATGCCCACCCTTACTAAGTCGTAGCTCCGCCATTGACCTAACTATAGGGTATTGCTTAAAGTCCGTCAATTATTAAAAGTTACAAAATGATCATTCGACTATTTGTTGAGTCCCTCAACTATTAAAGTTACAAAATTTTTACTCGGTTATTCATTATATTTCAGACTCGTTCTTTTTCATTAAAAATTTGACGGTTGTTTAAGCTGGACGTTAACACGATGAATGAGATATGATAGTCGTTTGAGATTTTGAGATCAAATTTTATTATATTACAATGAACAAGTTAGTGTTCAGCTCACAACATCATCCATTTTTAACGGAAAAAGACAAGTTCAGAACATAATGAATAGTCAGATGATTATTTTGTAACTTTTAATAGTCAAAGACCTAACAAAACAACACTCCATAGTCAAATGATCATTTTATAACTTTTAATAATCGATGAACTTAATAAAACAATATGCTATAGTGGGAAGACCATTTACGTTTTTACCCTTATTTTTTTATAATCACGATCAAATTAACACATATAGAAGGTTATAATTTTTAAAATTAATATCAAATTGTTATAATATATAAATATTAAAGATTAAATTTATTATTATATCGGTTTAAAGATAAAGACTGCATCCCACTTTTATTAGTAAGTTAAATGGAATGGTCACAGGAATATTAGTATATTATCAGTACTTCGAGAGAAACAGAGACTAAGATATGAGGGGAAATACACACACATTCGAGCATTAAACTAAATGAGAAATCTAACATGACTACCCAAATACTCTACGCAAGATGCCATAATATTTGAACATAAACACATACAAGCAAGCCATCTCACAACCTACTTTTCCCGCAGACTAATTGCCACATACTATCATTCTAGGCTAGACGCGAGTAATGCCTACGCCGTCACCGGAAATGTACAAAAGAGAGCAGAATTCAGTTCCTGCTCTTTTGGAATTTCCATATACCAAGTAGCTTCATAGTATTAAGACTTCAACTGGAAACTATCCGAGCGGCTAACCACACAAGAAAACTAAGATGGGTCTTTGTTCTCACCATACAATGCAAGCCTGTATTAGAAGCGCACTGGATTCAGTAAATTCCCAAATATTAGACATTGTAAATATTGTCTATATGCATGCCATTAGTGTTTCCTAGAAAGAAAGAAAAAACAACAGAACGACTCTTAGGTTAGGTTTGATAAAATTCTAATCACAAGATGAACACCCATTTTTCATAGCGCTTCGATAAATTATACTTATGTTGCACGAGTTGTGTTCAAGACATGTTCAGTATTTTCTTTTTGTTTTACAAGATCTCCATAAATCTGGAAAACCCTTCAATGATCCCATACCAAGTGTGAAATGGGTATTTTTGAAAGAAAAAAGAAAAAGAGGACAACATAGTTTGATAGTGATGGACTGATATGCATAACTAGCCAAATGTTGATTCCTAGCATTCACATGCAAAGTTGTGTGTTGCTTTCAAAATTAGGTCAAACAGAGCAAATGTCAAATTTTCATCAGAGAATGAACCAAGTGGCAAATTACTTTTAGTCAAATAAACGCCACGTAAAAGCAACAAAAGGACAAATCAACTTGTGCACATGCATGCTGTTAGGAAAATAAAATTTAGAAAGACCAAATTAAAATACCTATTCAGTGAAAACACTCATGAGATCATTTGGAGGAAATTTCTGTAGCATTGGTATTCCCACTTTTGCATTATCCCCAAACTCCATATTAGGCTCCTGCTTCACTCTGGTACCAATGTTCTCACTGAAAACCTTTCCAAGGCTAGAGCTGCTCGAAGGTGACTGAAATCCATCAACAAGATACCGGGCAGCGAGGCAGGTCCCTTTGTTGATATATCCAAGACTACTAAAAGGTGCTTGATCAAGCAAATCTCCAGTCTTGGTAGAACCATAGGAATCCTGAACATTGTTCGTGCTATGTACAAATCCTGGAAAATTCCTGGGTGTTTTAAATGTCATGCTTGAGGTTTGAACTTGCTGACTAGCACAATTTTCAGCATTTACTGAGCAGGATGAAACAGATGGAGAAACAGAAGCAGGGGGGATATAACCACAAAGATCACCAGTAGTTTGGAGATACACATCAGAGACTTGCCCGATACTCAATGAAGAACAATTTGATTGAGACGAAAGAAGATTGTAACCAATACCAGAAGCCCTACTAAAGCTGCCATTCTGGGTCACAGAAATGGGACTATTTCCTACCTGAAAACTAGCAGATGACTGAGAGGGTGCAACATGGCAAGATGGCTGCACGTTGATCAAAGGGCGAAGCTCAGGAACAGTAGATTGCTGCTGTGGTTGCTGAAGTTGTTGATTTTGCTGCAACAAATCAATAAGCATGTTACCACTCTGAGAACTTAACCCTCCATTATTACCGGGTCCTACTGTACAGATGTTATTCGAGGGCCATCCTCTGAATCCAGAAGAAACATCTTCGACAGGGGTAAAGGATTGTGGTAAGTGTTTGAAACTGCTGTATTCGCATTTTACTAAAGGAGGAACAAATGTGACACCATGGTCAACTTGAATCGACTTGGGCCCTCGAAGGGGTGCTTGAAGAAGAGCTGGCTGGTCCATGGCTGTAGCTAAATTACCAGTTGGTTGACATAGGAGCTCAGCGTGGAAGGCCGCTAAGGAGTGTGGAGGAATTTGTCCAGAGGCCGCCAATGCTTGGACGTTAAATCTCCCAAGTGGACCAATTTTAACATTAGGTTCTACTGGCCCACAAAGTGGATTTGAAATACTACCTTGTTGAGTCACTCCGCTTATTCTCTTCAAGTATAGTCTGAATTTCTGCATATAGAGATCATAGTAACTGGGGTAAATATAGTTTTATTCAACAGGAGCAAAGAAGTAGCTAAATATAATTTTTATTTACATTCAAAACAAATTACAAAAAATGATCAGTTTAAGCCAAATATCAAAACGGGGTGCAACAATGATCGATGCTACAAGCATGACCGACCAATATAATTTTTCAGTATATTCAAAACTCAGTTATGAGGCCCAGTTCCAATCAGATCTAACATGAATCAATTAATCCTCAAAAGGAGATAATATATAAGTGTAGGATATTGGAGTGTGAAGCAGTAAATTATTTAAATTAGAAGTTTAGATTAGCTGTAACTCTAACCTATTTGATTTGACAGTTTAGATTAACTATATCTTATTTGATTTAGTAGTTTAGATTAGCCTTAACTTTATACTTTTATTTTGTAAATAGGATAGAACCTCCTTATCTAGGAGTAATTGAAGTTATATTTAAACTCTTCTACTCGGCCTATTTGAATGAGGCTACATTTCTCTTCTAATCAATCAAGAAATTTATCATTTTGATCTTTGTTCCTAAATCCTTACTTTCTACATGGTATCAGCCTAGGTTTTTGAATTTTTTTTCTTCCATCCTTGATTCAATGGCCGGCGATGAAATCTCTGAAATCAATTCAGGAGTTAGTCTAACTCACATACCCATAAACGATTTCCCTCCTTGTACATAAAAAACTTCTACAACACAGGACGGTAGTCTTTCGTTTGCTAATGCCCTTGATAACCATTTTACTCATTAGATTGTTGACAGTGGAGCCTCTGATCACATGACAGAAGATCTACGCTTGTTTACAGAATTTGGTACTCTTGAGATCAAGTTCAATGTCAAAACAACTAATGCTTCCATGGTAGCCATTGAAGGGAGTGAAACAATTCCGATCAATAAGGATATTGTTTTATAATCTATGCTTTATGTTCCACAATTAGCTTTCAATTTGTTATCTGTTAGTAAATTATCTCATGACTTGGGATGTTGTACTAAGTTTGATCTCAATGGATGAGTGTTTCAAGTACTGGGTTCGAGGACGATAATTGGCAATGCTAGGTTGTTTGGTGGACTTCACGTTCTCCGAGGTTCTCTTTCTCCACCAAAACAAGCCTATTCCAGTTGCATTTCGCAATCTATTCCCTCTTCCGACTCTATTTCAAGTGAGATTATGTTATAGCATTTTAGAATAAGACATCTAAATTTCTTTTATCTTGCCAAATTATGCCCCAACTTTATTTGTTAATAAAAAGGCTAAGCTTTTCCATTGTGACACTTGCCAATTTGTCAAACATTACAGAACATTGTATCTACCCTCTGCTTATAAATCTTCTCACCCATTTTCCATCATCAATAGTGATATATGAGGTCCTTTTCCGGTGAAAAATGTTAATGGATTCAGGTGATTTATAACATTTATAGATGACCATGGTAGAACAATTTGAACCTTCTCGTGAAGGATAAATCACAAGTCGGTGCACTCTTTTTCCTTTCCCAACATGGTTGAAAATCAATTCCAAATTAAGATTCATATTCTTAAAACCAATAATGGGAGTGAATATTTCTCCAACTTTCTCGAGTCTTACTTTGAAGAAAAGGGTATTGTTCACATCAGTTCATGTGTTAATAGTCCTCAACAGAGTGAGATTACCTAATGTAAGTAGCAAGGTCTCTTTTGTTTGCCTCTAATGTTCCTAAATGTTTTTGGGGAAGCCATTCTTACTGCCACTTATCTTATTAATAGAGTCCTTAGTCGTGTTCTACACTTTCGATCTCCTAGAGATGTTCTTGTTTAATTTCCTTGGTTCAAACCTTTTTCAAGTGATCTTTTTCTCAAGATTTTTTGTTGTATTGCATTCGTTCATATTTATTCTAATCATAGTTCTAAACTGGATTCACAGTCACTAAAATGCATCTTTCTCGGCCATTCATCTATTAAGAAGGGCTTTAAATGCTATTCTCCTATTACAAAAAAGAACTATGGATGTTACTTTTCTGGAAACTAAATCCTACTTCTTGAAATCTGAAATTCATGGGGCGATTCAGGATGAATTTCAGGTACAAGTTTTTTTACAGCCTTCAACACTTGACAGGTTTGCCTTCCAATCTTACATCTCAACCAATATTAGCTTTTGAACCTCCTTCCAATCCTACATCTCAAAGATATTTTCTTGTGAACCTTCTCCTTCACTTAAACAACCTTCTCCAAATCCTTCTCTTACTCAAACACAGATTCAATCTCTGACTCCCCAAAAAAACAATTCAAAAAAAAATAATGTCTACAAAAAGAGAGAGAAGTCCACTCTACAGCCTAGAAGCTGCCGAGAGTTGGACTTGAATCCAATTACCATGTAAATTTTGGAAGGTATGAAATCTTCTACTAATGAAAAGCTTATTCCTCTTTTTATTACCGATGATTTGCTGAATGCTCAAAGGAAAGATGTAAGAAAGTGTGCTACTCATTCCATAGAAAAGTATGTTGCTTATAACCATTTGATGTCTGCTTTCAAGGCCTTCATAACAAGTGTTGATAGTACACCAATTCCAAGGACAGTAGGACAGTAAGAGAGGCTTTGGGTGATCCTAGATGGAGGAAAGCAGTGGAGGAAGAGATGTGAGCCCTTGAAAAGAATGGAACTTGGGCTTTGACAGATTTACCTCAAGGAAAGAAACCAGTGGGATGCAAATGGGTCTTCACCATCAAATACAATTCAGATGGCAACATTGAAAGATTTAAAGCAAGGTTAGTAGCAAAGGGGTTAACACAGTCTTATGGTATAGATTACCAAGAGACCTTTGCTCCAGTTGCGAAGCTAAACACAGTGAGGATCTTATTATCTTTAGCCGTGAACCTGGGGTGGTCACTTCATCACTTAGACATAAAGAATGTCTTCTTGAAGTTCAAAAAAGATAATGAAAGTGTTCTAGTGAGCAAAGAGAAGTATCGGCATTTGGTGGGTAAGCTGATTTATTTATCTCTAACATTGCTTGACGTTGCTTTCTCGGTTGATGTTGTTAGCCAACACATGAATAACCCAAGAGAGGAACACCTTGATGCAGTACACGAGATTTTTCGACATTTGAAGACAACTCCAGGACATGGCTTGTTATTTGAGAAAAGTGAAGGTCAGTTAAAGTCTCTATTGGCTCGAGCTAGGCAGGTGAACTCACTAACCAAAGATCAACGAGTGGGTATTATACCTTTGTATGGGGAAATCTAGTTACTTGGAGAAGAACGAAGCAAGTTGTGGTTTCAAGGAGTAGTGCAAAAGCCAAGTATCGAGCTCTTGCACAAGGAATTTC
This sequence comes from Hibiscus syriacus, assembly GCF_006381635.1. Lineage (NCBI taxonomy): Eukaryota > Viridiplantae > Streptophyta > Magnoliopsida > Malvales > Malvaceae > Hibiscus > Hibiscus syriacus. Next base: position 11,003,008 of record NW_024062733.1, read on the forward strand.
TGAGGGCATGTGGCGTTACAAAGAATGTTGTCCGAACTAAAATTAAAAAGTTGTAAGTCGGCAAATGACAGTCAATTTGCTATTAGTATTGCAAAGAATCTTGTGTTACATGATCGCACTAAACATTTGGAGATACCTAAACATTTTATCTGGAAAAAGTCAACAGTGGAGTAGTTCAACTCAACTACATACCTATAAAGCATCAATTGGCCGATATCCTTACTACGGCTCTTCCAAGGCCGATTCTAGATGATTTTTCATCCAAGCTGGGAATATTCAACATATACGCAGCTTTAGGGGTAGTGTAGAATATTGGAGTGTGAAGCCATATATTATTTGAATAAGAAGTTTAGATTAACTATAACTCTTATCTTTTTATTTTCTAAATAGGATAAAACCTTATCTAGGAGTAATTGTGGTTATATTTAAATTCGTCTACTCAGACTATTTAAATAAGGCTTGTATTTTTATTCTAATCAATGAAGAAATTTAGAATATCACTTTGATCTTTGTTCCTAAATCTTTACTTTCTACAATAATTTGACAAGATAACAACAAAAGAGATATCGTCTCCCTCTAACGAGTCCCAAGGTTTCAATCTCCCTTTGATAAGCAGAATTGTTACCCAGGAATTGAGGTAAAGGGAAGACAATTGACTTCGACTTACCCGTCACCTGTCATGTGACGCAATCCTACTTGCGCATTCTCAACACTAAACAAAGTTATATTCAGTGTTTGCTTCAGCAAAAGCGGCTGCCAGAAAGTCCAGCCAGCACTCAAGGCAAAGCTTCGTAACATAATCCAACATACAACCATGACTTGCAAATGAAGTAAAAAAATGAATAATACAACCCTTGTTCACCATTGTTGCTCTTTTTCTTTCTAAACTCATTATGAGATCTGTTTTCAATCAGACTGCTCTGACTTGAAAATACTGTCCTCTTAAGAGGATTGTTTCATAACTGCACCAGATGTCGATCAATAATATACAACACATTAGATAAAGTTGTGCCTGAGATTAGCATGACTTTAGACATTTTGAAGCTATTAACAACCAAATCTTGACAATAGTCTGAAATTAATAAGACTCCCAACAAATTTGAGTTTGCTAAACAGAAACGATTATGACTCATATCCCATTAACTTTACATCAAAACTTCCCTGTATATATCCGTCCAGTAAATATGATATTGGATATTGGCTAAAACTTCAATCTTTATGGAAGGGGGAAGCAATGTAGTAGACTAGATGTAAATTAAAATCCAAGTATGGTTGATGTCTAAGACAATATTTTGAACCTAGAACTGCATAAAGGGAGGAGGAGGAGCTCTACCTCTAGCTCTACTAAATTTCAATAGAGTAAAACCAAAAAGAAGAAATAAATGATATCTTCTCGCTAAAAAAAATAGAACATAAAAAGATTGTTGAAATAATAAGAACCAAAATGACATATCAGCATCAAACTATCAAAACTTTGTTATCAGTCAAAAATCTGAAAGTCAAATTGAATAGGAAACATGCAAGCAAAACAACAATCAACTGCTTTTAATTAGTTCACTAAACAAAAGCTGAGAACCAATCACCAAATGCTTGAATATATTTATCATCAGTCCAAATTAGTAATAGCTGATAAAGTAAATGTAGGTCAGATTAGGGGTGCTTAGCTCGTGAGCAGCTCGAACTCGACTTGGTCAAAACTCAATAAACGCCAACTCGAGTTGGCTTGACTCGAACTCGAACTCAACTCAAGACCTTAACGAGCTGAGTCGAGCAAAGTCTAACTCGACTCGATAAGTTCGCGACCAGCTCGTTAATTTTTTAAATATATTTTTAGTAAGTACTTAAATTATTTCATTCAAAAAATAAATCTAAATAATACTTATTAATTTATTAATAAATAATAAAAAATAATAAGTTAGCTAATATATTATTTTTAATAAATAATAAAATACTATTAATTAATAATATTATTTTAATACAAAAAAAAAACACAACCCTAATATCCTAGTATATTATTAGTAAATTTTATTTTAAGTTAAAAAAATAAGGTAAATTTTTAGTGAACTTAACGAGCAACGAGTTGAGTTGAGCAACAATTTTTTTTAATCAGCACGAGTCGAGCAATACCCAACTCGCAATCGACTCGCTCAATAAGCACCCCTAGGTCAGATACACATGGTGAAGAACCAAACCTGCAAATGGCTTGCAACATTTTCTCTAGTTAAACCAGGCACATTCATCAGCTCAAGAATTCTCTTGGGAACAGCCTCTGAAACGGAAGCCATAATGTTTTATTCAGCAAGAATTAAGAAAAAAGCAATTAGTATGAACATTTCCTATTTTCAGAGATTAAACAGAACACAAAATGCTACCACCATACACATTCAACATTGTAAGAAAAATAAATAAAAGATCAACTCATTGGAGATCTTACTATCAATCCCCAGCTGGTTTACAGCACTAACAAATTGTTGATGCAGCTCCACTGACCAAACCACACGTAGTTTCTTTGAAGTGGATGGATCATCATTGTCAATTTCACCATCATCCTCTTCTTTTGTATTGCTCCTCTTTTTCAGAGGTTTCAATGATGCATCTGTTGCATCATTGACAGAAGAAGCATAGTCAGCGTCATCATTACCCTGTCTGTCCCTATCAGCATCATCTAAGCTTCCTGAATGTCCTAGTTCTTTATTCCCATTCCATTTCTTCCTAACAACATGCTGCCACATATTCTTTAACTCTTCCTCACGTACGGGTTTAATCAAATAATCACAGGCCCCGTGTCTAATTCCCTTCATAACAGCACTAGTTCTCCCATCAGCCGACATCACTGCAACAAATTCATCATGTTAATATGCAGAAACAAATTTTTATCAAAAATCTTAACAGGAAAACAAAACAGTACTTACTAATTACTGGAAGATCCATTTCAAGCCCAACATGTTCGAGAAGTTTATAACCATCCATATCTGGCATATAAACATCACTTAGTATCACATCAAAACATCCTTTTCTCTCCCGTAAAAGGCTGAGGGCAACTTTGGCTTGGGAGCAAGTAGTTACTGCAAAAAAAGAAAAGGACAAAAAGGAACTACATTTTTAGAAGAAAAATAAACTTTGAACAAACGACATGACATTTTATTCTCCTCACAAATAACAAAATTAAGATGAAACCATAAAAATACTTAAAGACTCTTTTTGGTGTTTGATAGCACGGAGCCTAAGACATGCGAAAGCAAAGCGTATTTGGGTAAGTGAAGCAAAGACATATTGTAATACTTTCAAAAGAATTAAAATGTACTTTTTGATGAATAAAAAAGCGTGATTTCACGCTTTTAGGAAATAATTATGTTTAAATTTGCCTAGTATTGTAGTGATCCGATCATCTCTAACTGAATACGATTGTTTTTTTTATTCAAATATGAACCACGAAAATATACTAAAAACATTGTTTAATTAGAAATGGAAGTTCTATAAACAGAAATACATAGAAATATATATAAAAATAAAATTTAAAAAGCCAAAATTAAGCACCGATATAGAGGCAACGGCGAAGCATCTGCTCGAGAATTCTTAAGCAAGTAATGTCATCGTCGACAACTAGAACCCTCAAACCAGCCGGGAACTGATCGGAGATCACAACCTCCTCTCCTTTGCACGACGACAAGCCACCGTAGCAGCTGGTGGTAGCGGCGCTGGTACTCACATTCGACTGCATCACTCTCTGCATGGCAACCATATCCAGAAATACACACCTCACTCACACATTAGGTTAGGGGTTCGAACGTGAACAAGTGAAACGGAGGGAAAAGGGAAAGCCTAGAAACGAGGGTGAGATTGAGAGGCTTAAAGCGTGATGGGATCGAGGAGTGAGTAAAACCAGAATAAGTTACGAAGATTATAATTTCTTTTGAGTTGAGTTTCCTTTTCTTCTTTTATAGACAGAACAAGGGAAATGGAAAATAGAGGAAAAGTTGTCCTTGTCTGCTAAGGAGATAATAATTGGTAGCGGTAGTAGTGGTGAATATTAAATTTAGTAAGTTGAAAAAATTAAATTATTTTAATTAATTTGCATTATTTTATTATTTAAATTTTATTTTTGAAAAATTAATTTAAATTAAAATCATCAAAATTATAAATTTAACTAAATCGAAACAAAATATTTAAAATATTTTTAATAAAAATGAATGATTACAAAATAATATTTATTCAAAAAAATTTATAATTAATGATAATACACACACAATTACTCAAATCTATAATCTATAAATAAAACAATATTATACGTCTCAATATTAAAATCGTTCAATAAATTGAACAGAAATAAATCTTTAATAATAAATGAAATTAAAATTTTCAATCTTTTGGAAAATAGATGGAATTTTAGTCAGGTTACAGTGAACGGGAGGGATGTAAATTGGATTGAGAATATCGTTTTTATATTTGGAGTATATAATATAAATTAATAAATTAAATATCGAAAAATGAGGTAGGTGGGACCGGATGTCAGGGTGAAGCAAAGCCACAGTGGCTGGCGTGCGATTTCGCTGCCGGTGAGTTCTCCTGGCTTCGGTCTGCTCTGTGTTGGTAGGGAGGACTCAACCACCTGCCTACTGCCTACATTTTTTGTTTGTATTTACTGCATTAAAAATATTCAAACGTTTTTATTGCTTTGTCCTTTTTCTTCTCCCCCAACCAAAATATCACTGCAATTTAAACCCTAACAAACAAAAGTTATGGACTTTTGGTGATGAGTAAAGAGTTTAACTGTTGATTTTCACGCTTTGTTCAATTATTTTTAGAGTAAATTATCTATTTGGGGTCATTCATTTATTTTTACATTTTTGTTCTAGTAATTTAATTGTTTTTTTTTTTGAATTTATACTTAAATGTTTCATTTCTTTTTCTTAAAGAAGAAACTAATTTTATTCAAAATAGAAAATATCTTAAATTACAATAAAATTTACGATCATAATCGTAAATTAAGCATATACTTATAAAATTTTCCTATAATCATCGAAACAAAACTAGCAACTTAATATCACATAAGAATCATACAAGGAAATATTAAATCTAACCAAGAAACTCGAACAAAGATAGATACAAACAAATCTGATCGCATCGGTAAACAAACCACAAAAGGGGATCAAGCTATTGAAAGACCACTGACAAACCTCAAATCAAATTCGAGCGATGTGAAAAGTTATTCATTAAGTAAATAGGGTATCCAAATCTGTTGAACTATATTTTGATATAACAATTTATGGCAAAAGGTTTTCGGACTTGAATTGAAGTTGTTCAAAGTTTTCAAAAATAATTCAAAGTTCATTTAATTTGGAATTGAGCACAAAATATTTTTCTAGACAAGCAGTGTCGATATTGTTCTTACAGTATCGATACCTCATAAACAGTATCGATATTGTTCATATGGTACCGATACCAAGGTAATGGAAGTATCGATACTCACTAGATAGTATCGATACTAATAGTATCGATACTACCAGCATTGCTCAAATTCCATAATGCAAAAATGGTACCGATACCCAAAGAGGTATCGATACTACTTTACATAGTAGTATCGATACCAGGCATAGTATCGATACCATCAGGCCCCAACGGTTAGTTGATTTAAAAATAACAAAGGTATGGTAGCTTTATTTTGCAGAGATTCATCCCCAAACGGCTAGAAATCAGCCCCAACGGCTAGAAACGAACACAACTTCATTCCAACATATAAAAACAAGTTGAAGACACTTGAAGAAGGGTTAGAACACCTATCTAAGAATTCAAACACAAGAGAAGAGTTTTTCAAATTTTATTTTATCTCTCTTGTAAATATTAGTGTTTTATTGAGCTAAATTTGTAAACACCCTACCTTTGAGCGGTTTATTTGTTTACTTCTTTTTACCTTTTGTAAAAGGGGATTGATTCTATCTTAGTCACGTGAAAAGATAAGGAGTATAAAGGTTATCTCTTGATCATTGAAAAATAAAAAACAAATTAGTGAATTTGTTAGAAAATACTAAGTGAGCAACTTAGGTAGTGGAAGTAGACTTGGTTGATAAGTCGAACCACTATAAGTCATTGTGTCAAATTTCTCTATCTTTTACTCTCCTTACTCCCTAATCAAATTATTGTCAATTCACCATCTTACAACTTTTTCGGTTGTCAATTCGAGATTCCACAAATTCTAACAAAATCCAATCCGAGGGTCCAAATGAAGGAATATCAACAAGATATCAGAATAAGCATCATCTTGATTAGTCGTGACAATGTCAAAACAACCCTTAGAAGAAGAAAAATAATCGAAAAAACGACCAAAGAACAGGAAAAATACCAAAAAACATAAGAAAACATGTCATAAAGGTATAAGAAAAAGTGTAACACGAGCAAATTTTTTGAAAATAAAAATACAATATAAAAAAAGACAATAAAGAATATCGGCGATCAGCAACCAATATTAAAGTTGGTGTTGTTGCCAATTAATAAAACTAAAAAAGAAAATAGATAAACGACATACTAATGAGAGAAAGGTTTTTTTTTTTGAGAGAAGACGTTAGGCCTTAATGTTTCATTTCTATTTTGGTTGTTCATAATTAGATTTCATTATTGATTTATTGAGAATAATTATATAATGTTGTATGAAAATAATAATTTTAATCCTAAAACTTATTTTTTTTATTTTTTTTGTCCTAATTCAAAATCTCACCGAAGACACTATATTCATGTGTTCAATCTCACCGAGGTCCACTTTGTAGGTGAGAGGAGATATGACCCCAACTTTGATGGTCTAATTAATAAACTTTGATGGTCAGTTTTAAAATTAATTCCTATCTTATATCTGATTAGTTTAATTATTTTTTAGAGTAAATTAAACAAAATGATTTATTGACTACAAAATATTATTGTTATTCTATGAGATCCAAGGTTCGAGCACAAAAAAAAAATCAGAGGTATGAACATTTAATGTTAAATGATTAAGAGTAATCTTTGAAAAAATATTGTTTTGTACTTATCTCAGATTAACCTTTAACTATTAAAAGTTATAAAATTATCACTTAGCTATTCATTATGTTCTAAACCCGTCCTTTAACTTTAAAATATTATTAATCGTCTGAATTAGTCGTTTAAACAGTCGTGATGATTATCTTATATTTTTTAATAATTGGGGAATTCATCAAAACAACCCTCTGAATTAGTCAAATAATCGCAAGTATTTAAGTATGGCCTTTCCTAACGAAAGAAGCTGAGTTGAAAAATGAATGTTTTGAGAAAAATCTGCACTGGTTAGGCATTTAGTTAATTCAATATGTGAATTTGAGCGATTCGAACAGGAATTGAACTAGCGAGTTGGTTTTGATGATCCGATTTGAGTTAATAACTTTATAAATTTGTCATCAATAAATATTATTTTTGATAATTCGATTCGTCGTATTTCATCAGACAAAAGATTATGTTTTATTTGTATCACATATATAGATTTAATATGATAAAGATATTGTATTATTATGTAACTTAATGTTTCATGTCAATAATATTTTAGATATTTATTTTAATTAAAAAAAATTCTAGATATTTATTTTGACCAAAATAACAACTTTAAATATTTATTTTGATTAAAAATATTTTTGGTACTTGAGTGAAAAAATTATGTACTTCAAGTATTTATTTGTAATGATAATAATAATAATAATAATACAAGAATACAGAAAAGCGTCAATCATTAGGTGGTTTTGATAGTTAAAGAGAATGTTGTTCTCTCTAGAATTTTTGAATTCGAGTAACTATGTCGGTAGGATGTGTGTATATTATCAATTGATTAAAACTTATGAACAAATATCATCTTGTAATTGTCCTAGACTAATTAAAAAAAGGAATAGAGAGATGGAGTGTAGATTGGAAACAAGTGCATTAAATTTAGGACTTTGTAAAGAGAGTTGGGGCATGGATTTAGGTGGTTGGTAGGTAAGAGCTCTCCACTCATTAATGTGAATTCATTAAAAAATTATTAAACTAATATGATTATAAATTAGTATTTGTTTTATATACTATCAACCCTTTGATAATGAAGGCTCAATCACCCCGTTGTAGCCACTGATGCTCAAACCCGTGACCTTTAGGAACATTAACTATTCCTTTAATTACTGAGGTAAGTTGGTTCAAGCAATTCATTAAATTTCTTGAGTACACATCAAACAGTCCTTTCCTTTCTCCCAATTTTTATTAAAAAATAAAAAATTTTAATAAAAAATTTTGGATTAAATGTGTAATATTTCCATATAATATTTAAAATTCTCTGAAGTTTGAGGGTTTGAGTTATATATATATATATATATATATATATATATGGATATAAGAGTGTAATTAGTGAAGTTGTTTACCAAATTGCAATCCATCAACTTGTATGTGAACAAACTATAGAATTTAGCCGAGACCAACTTGTTGGCTGAATTGCCCACAATCACTGTGCCCACCAGATATGACAGAGAAATGACTGGCTGCCATTTCAGTCTTGATTTCACTATAAAAACACTTGCACATGCATCATAACATAGCCGACATTTTTCAAATTTTGGTGAATATCCTATATGATCTTGTTGATAAGAAAATTTGGATTACGGTCATAGTAGACGGTCCAATTCTTTTAATTTTGATTTAGAATGAGAGTTACAGCCGATGATTATGGTGAATTGGGGAAACAAGATGGTGCATAATGAGTTGAAAGAGTGAATTTGAAATCTCTTCTTCAACCATATAAGGTGGCTTTTATTATATTCTGACATCTAGTATTCGTGTTGAGTTTAAGATCATGATAATTATCTATAAACTATTTGGACACATAAATATGACAGTTGGATAACAGATTTGGTTACGATAGATCACATAGGTTATAAATGACCGTATCAATAAATAAGTTGACCGAATGATATAAAATTTAAAAATCTCGATCAACGGAGGAATCCATAGACTTTGATAGGTGGAGAATCAAGAATAGAGGTACGACTTTCTGAAGAGATTAGGAGGATGTACAACAGAATCAGATTTAATAAGTTTAAATGTGATTATTCTTTAAAGATCAAGTGTTGTTATTGCTAATCAGTTCTTTTGATTTCAGATACAATCCATTATCCTCGCGTGTAGCAAGTAGATTTTATAAGGTGAGACCTTTGAAGTAAACCAAACGTCTATGGAAAAAGGCCAACAAAGCCTACCTCTACCGCTAGGGATGGATCGAGAGGGAACGGGTCGAGACAGTTGTCCTACTAAAAAAATTATAAGTTCAAGTTCGTTTCTTTAAATTTTATAAGTTCAAATTCCTTCCTCTGACCTAAAATTATGTGTCCATCTCTGTCCACCGCTCAAAACAAAGCCCGACCCCTTGAGGACTCTATATGTCGGAAGCATACCAAATATCGGTGAACATGGGAACATGCAAGTTATAGTGTTATAATCAATCACCAATAATCGAAGGGAGATAAATTATATAAAAAGAAAGGATGCCGAAGACAAATTTACTCCTCGATCGACACTGCTGCTATCAAAATTTGAGGTCAAATGCGTGCTGACCCAGTTCAAGACACATTTCTGCGTAAATCTGAAAATTTACTCATTGAATGGTTTTATCAAAGAATGCTATTTCTAGAGAACATAAGTTTGAGCAGCTGAGTTTGGTGTGCGTGCGTTGTTAATAAGTATTTTTCTGTACTGCTCGCGGATTATACAAACCTAGCCACAACTCGAGTAGAAATCAATCTTCAAGGTAAGTTTAGGGCTTCAAATAAATGTCAATCTGCTTCAAAGGCTAAACTCCTTCAACTACTGTACAATAGTAAATGGCTTTCCTTCTGCAAAATGGACTAACTAGTAAGATCCCGTTGACATGAACCAAAAGGGTTTAACAAAAATGGCAGGCATCTTCAAGTTCAGTCATCAATGGTGGTTTCGGGCTTCACGAAGGCCATAATTTACCAGTGCTGAACGCGATAGATGAACGCGGTAACTAAGGCGATCGACCGGAAAAGTCGAAAGACTTTGTTTACATCTATCTTCCATATGATAACAACTATGTTTACGCATGCAAAAGTTGTGAAGAGCACCATTCACTTCTGTTTAAGCTCTTGAATCCTCAGACTGTATAATTCGTTAGTTTAGTGAAAAATATAACAAATTTATACTTTTGTTTATAAGTTAACCATTAGAACTTCTTTAAGGAGTCTTAGGTTGAATTCACTTAAACTATATTTTGAAATTATTTTATTTTATTGCAATATAAATATAAATATTTTAATAAAAGTTAAGCAAAATTCTAATTTAATAAAAATATTAAAAAAATGTCTTGTGAACTGTTGATGAGGAGATAGAAATGATGTAAAAATTTTAAAAAAAAAATAAAAAATTAAAAAACTCATCAATATCGTCATTAGATTTTATAAGAGACATGACAAAAAAATAATCTTACTAACAAATGTGCCACAATACAAGGGAAAATGGTGTTGACTTCAGGGATTATCGGTGATATAAGGATCGAATGAAGAATCTCAACGGCAAAAGGTAAACACCGACATGAGAAACAACATACTTTTTTGCACATTCTTAAAGGAAGGGAAAATTTTTCAAAATAATCATACATTCTATAAGCTGAGGCATGGATTTAGATGGTTAATAGATAATATATTAGTTTTCAACATTGTGCGTGTGCTAATCCTCTCGAACTTTTTTTTTAAATTAATCAATAATATACGATCTATTGATCAACTAGTCCAGATTAAGTACTGTAGATGCTATGACGACCATCACAACTCAATTTACTCTATTTGTAAATGCCAATGTTCGAATCCCTTTCAAACCTATTTTTAACTTAGTAAATCAATTGTTTTAACAACTTTTAATTTTTTGATAAAATTTTCTTTAAAAAATCTACCTAAATAAAAAATACAGTAAAAACATTTACAAATTAATACTTAATAAATTAATAATTTTTTTAAAATAACATTTTTTTGGGATCTCAACTTGATCTTAAGGTCTAAACTAATAATTTTGATAAATTAATAAGATAATAATTTCTCGGGAGACCCTTATAACGGTGTAATTAAAGATTCTTCAAGTTCTCGAAATCCTCTATAAACTGTCTCGGTTCTACTCTGTGGAAGTGCCAATCTCCTCACCTCCGTCATGTACCTGTAAAATCCCAAACAGTCCATGTTAAAAATCACAAAACATATGCTACATTTAAGGCTCTACGTTTAATAAACTGAACACGAAGAAGCTGGCCTGTTGGCTGCACTAGTGATCTTGTCTCGAATCCCTTGATTTAGGGCCACTGTCTGTTCCGGTGAGAATGTTCCGCCTAATATTAAAGAAGCGCCAGCAGCAGTCGTGCCCAATCTCTGCGCAAATACAGACATTGCCCATTCACGAAGTACCACCAGCACTGATTGGAGAAGGCGTAATCTGAGGTTTGATGATGACAAAATAGCCCCACTTGATAATAATTGATCGTAAGTGTTCAATGCGGGTTCAGCTGCACCCTTGCAAGCACCAAGAAGAGCTCTGGCGACATCTTCATCACCAACATATTCGGTTCCGGATTCCACTCTCTCCTACCAAGTCGAACATGTTTAGAAGAGAAACAAGTATTCAATAAAACAATAACCAATTGCCATTTAACAAAGCTACCGTGATGAGAATCAAATAAACTATTGCTTTTTTACATAACTAAATTGAAACTAGCTAAGAGGAAGATATACCATTGCAGCCTTCTCTAGATGAAGGCATAGAGTGTCCAGAGGTAAAACAGCTCCATCTCCAGGATACACTTTAGAACCAACCCGCTTCAAAACGGAGCAAGCCTCGGCAACTCCACCCCTTGAAAGAGCTTGATCAATAAGTCTAGCCCAGGTTTCTCGGATAATGCTACCATCGGTGTCACCTGAATAGTTAGCAAAGTACAACATTTCCAGGCATATCTAAAAGAAGAAATGAAAAGGCAAAGAGTCTCATTATTAACAAGAATAATAATATAGGAACAAAAGTTATCACATGATTACTTGAAGGGAAATAGTACTAAATCGGGAAATTGAGCTAAGTTGATGGAAGCTTTATCCAAGAGAACCTAATTATCCTAAAACAGCCACAATGTAGAACAATTCCTAGCAACATCTTAAAACATTTGGAAACACAATTCAGTTTAAGAAAATTTCAATTATCTACTTACAAGTGAAGAATACTATATCTAAGATATAATTCTCTCTCCACCCCTCATTTTGCTACTCTTTTGCTCATTGTCGGATCCCACATTAAGTGTGTATATTTATTTATGAATATATTCTTCTCATCTTCCATTTTATATACAAAATCTCTGCTGAGAGCAAGGAAACAAAGAGAAGGAGAATTAAAAAGCCAGAATCTATACCTCCCAAAGTTCAAAAGGAACTGCATATTCATTATACAATTGAGTAATGCTCTTCAAATCTGAAGACAACTCCTTGGCCTTCTCTCGTGCAGCATTTGCTAAATTGGCATCACCATTAAACCTGCTATCAGCAGCAGATCCATTTTGAACAGATTCTGATGTACCAAGTGTAGCTTCTACCCTGGTAGCAATTACCTCCAGTTCCTCTTTTACTTTTATCTGAAACTGAAGAACAGCAAGTTTCCCTTCAAGTAAGTCCAACAGTCCACTGTCAAAAGCACCACAGCTAGAAGGTACCAGGCAATCATTTTTACCATCACTCTTGGCCTGAAGAACAGCATTACTTAGGTATTGACGCCTGGCATTGACAAACAAAACAAGAAAGTTCAGACAAAGCATTGTGACAAGGAATGACCCCTCTGCAGATTTTCGAAGCCTCCAGCCGTCCGAGTTCGCCTCCGCCACTCAACCCAGCGCAGTGCCTAAACGTGACCTAATCCCGTCTTCTCTTGTGTCGAGCAGTGGTGTACAGCTGAGTATTCACCATGGAACCCCAACCCACGTCTCAACCCAGCCAACTTCGAGGGTTTGACTCAGCTGGTGCGGTGGCTGCTTCCTCCGTGAGGCCTCCTATTGTTCCTCCTTCTTCGTCTAGGAGTTCTCATCTCCCGCTTGAACCAGACTGCCGTGTTGCAGCTGGTGATTTCCCCCTGGAGTCTGCCAAGGAATTAGAAGCGAAAGTGAAGGCTCTTAAAGCATTAGTGGCAGAGTTGAATAAGCGGGTTAATGATTTAAAAATGAAGGAAAATGCAGTTCCACGAGGCAGTCTTCTCAAGAAATCTGGATCCGCTGGTGCAGCCTCTTCATCTTACTCCGGTAAGGACAATCGTAAAATTGAGAATGAAAAGGAGAGGACAAGGTTACGGAAACCGCAAAGAAGAGTTTTTACCAGACGCTTGTTGGCCGGATTGAGACAGTTTGGTAACTTCTCTATTCCACCGAATGCTGCTAAGAACGATGTTTTGGCAGCCTTGGCACGTGAGGCGGGTTGGATAGTTGAGTCCGACGGCACCACTTACAGACACTCTCCTTCAACCCAAAATCAACAAAATTCGGGATCAGTTTCGGCGAGGTCGGGTGAAAGTCCACTATCATCCAGTCCTTTGAAGAAATGCTCACAAGAAGGGAAACATAGGAACGGAAAGTTGTCTTTTGTTCACGCAACACCAACGCTTCCAGTCGCTAATGTTGATCATGGTGGTGCCAAGGAGTTCTATTCGAAAGGGTATTCCGATGCAAAATTTTCCGAAGTGGTGGGAAGAAGAAGAAATGGGTTTTATAATCGGTCGAAAGAAGGCCAACCAGATTTTCGCAATGGGTCCAGAAAGGATTGTTACACGATTTTTATCGAAAACCTTCCAGAGAAGATCCATTGGAAGAAACTTGGATCCATATTTGGCTCACATGGTCAAGTTATTGATGCCTTCATTCCCAAAAAAGAAACTCGAATGGGGTTCGTTTTGGGTTTATTCGCTTTGCTACAATTGAAGAAGCAAGGACATCGATTTCTAAGATGAATGGTTATCGTATTTACGGCAACAAAATTAGAGTCTCTTTAGCTAAACATAAACCCCGACAGTCTTACTGGCGAAAGTCCTCGAAAGTTGTTCATAGTAAGTCGGGGCTGGAAGTTTTTCCGACGATTAAACACTGTGAAGTTGAGGGTGTTGTGGACGCAGATAAACTTCATGTGTTGTCTAACTGTCTTGTGGGGTGGTGCAAGAACTTTATCAAGATTGGTAATCTTGCTAACCAAATACAAGCCAAAGGACTAGCGGGTTTCACGCTTATGAGAGCTGCTGGAAATGTAGTTCTAATGGTTTTTGAAGATTCTAATTCGTTGAGATGCGTGAAGGATGAAAAGTTAGAAACTCTTGCAGAATGGTTTTCCAGAGTGGAAACTTGGTCTGAGAGCCTTGTGGTGGAGAGCCGGCGCGTTTGGCTAGTTTGCGAAGGTATTCCTTTTCACGCTTGGAATTGGGATACTTTCAAAAACATAGCTACTAAGTGGGGCAAGTTAATAGCAATCGATAACAGTTGTGAGTTCCCTTCGTCTTTTGATCGGGCTAAAATCCAAATACTCACAAACGCTCAAGTGAGAATTAATGAGTTGTTGGAGTTGAAGGTCGGGGATCATTTATTCAAAATCTTGGTGCATGAAGTTGATCCTTCCTTCAAACCTATTTCTTGGGTTCCTGAAGATTGCGATATTTCTTTAGAACTTGATCCTCCAATTGGGTTGTGATTGTTCGGCTGCTGTATTCAGAGGCGTTTTTAAGTTTGTGGTTGTAATTGTTGGTTTTTTTGTTATGTTATCTTACATCTTGAGGTGATTTAGGGGCTTTTTGGTTGACGATGTAAGATTTCTAGGTGATATGGGTTGTATTGGTGTTTATTCCCGCATGTGGGTTTGGTGTTACCTCATGTACTTAGTATTATATTTAATAAAATATGAGGCACTCTTTTCTCCCTTCCTTGTTCTTCAACATACTTCTAAGTATGTGGAAGAATACGAAGGGAGTTTTTAATGAGACCTCCAACTTCTATCAAAAAAAAAGTTCATTCAACACCTAGTTTTGAAAACCACAAACAGTTTGGATGCATTTGACTAATTACTACATGTCAAATGTGTGTGTAGCACTCTGAAAATCTGAATAACAGCTCTTCCCTTGATCTTGTATCAGAGGTTAAATGGATTGAAGGGTACAAACAAATTTGGATTTTCAATACGACAGCCAGAAATCAGATCAGTACATGCTTATGGAGTTGAATTTACTGATTACAACCCACACGTCTACAAAGATATGGATAAAATTTGATCAAATGAAAGCAATCAACCTCTGTTCAAGACTAGGAGCAGCGCTCCCATCGATCGAGCGTCTTTCAGCCAGCCTCAACAGTACATGAGCTGCAAGCAAATGCTGTCTCTTCAAGACATAATATCGAGCCAAAAGATCAAAGTATTTGGCTTGATTAGAATGAATAGGAGCTCCAGGTTGACCCACTGAAGGGGTTGCTGATGTCAATGCAGATAGAGCTCGAACCTAAATGGAAGATGATAGAAACACATTAAAAATGAAGGAAAAAGTTGTTACGGCAATTCATCATCTAAGCTCTGAAGAAAGAAAATTGTGTTCACAGGTTGAAACAGTAAAAACTTTGAAATAAGACATGAAAGATCACAGAAATAAAGCCACCTCTTGTGCAGGTTCACACCCAGCAGTCTGCAGAAAAGGCACCAAATCAGGACCTCCGTATTACAACAGCTCATTCTCAAGGCCTAAATTGATCATAGTTCTATACATGTACTCGTGAAATAATCTGTCAGGTGATTGAACACTAAGCTGAACAATCTGGCATATATATTTTCTACGTGAAGCATCATCAAGGACAGATCGCACTGCAGCAGGCCTAGCAGGAGACCCAAATTCCCTCTGTGAGCCCTCACCTTTCAGAGAGCGTAAAGCACTAGTAATTACCTCATAGCACTGTTCACGCTGGGCAATTGCATATTCTCTGATTTCTTGATCAATTTGCTCATTGAGAGCAACACCTGCAGGATCAAGTGCCTGAGCTTTCTGTAGGGGTAAGCGAACAACAGCTTCATAAAATCTGCAGCAATGTTTCAAGTTAAAGACGTAATAATCTGATTAAAAAATATCTAGTTAGAGAAATCATATGCTATCCTCTTAATTGAATGATAAAATCACCTCAAGTCCTCAAACCGTTTGCAGACAGTTCTTAAATCCGCAGATTCTGGAACTTTACTTAGGAATTCAAAGGCCTCCCTGGCAAGATTTTCCTTCACAACAGGATCCGGAGTTGCAGCAGCTCTTTCAAGACATTCCACAGCTAAGAAAAACTTATAATCAGACTCCTTGAAATAGCTTGGACATCCCTCACGTAATTTCCCACTTACATCATCAACAGTCCCCCTGCCATCAGGGCCAGTATAATACTGGAGCAAGAAACAACATTCATTAGTGCAACCATTTAGAAACTCTAATATACATTTAGAAGAAAAGAAAATCTTGGGAATTCAGAAAAGAGCTCATATGCTGAACTTCTATGATACTTCATATAAGATTCAATTACCTCCATCAAAGCAGAAATAAGTCTTGTAGCAAGGCGATCACCCTCCTCAGAACAAACAAGTTGGTGAAATGTCAACTGAACCAATTCCTGCCGGATATTAGCATCAAATCCCTGGACCAAGCGTGTTACATGATGCTGAGAAACAAGTTGTAGTAAAAACAGAGCTTCAGCAGACCTAAGAAGCAATTGCCGGATGCACTCCATTGCTCTCACCTGTAGCACAAGACTTTTTTCAGAAACAGATATGAGACCTAGGGCCTAATACATAATAAATGGATGCATTAAGAAATTCCACCCCACCTCCATTGCAGCCAATTCAGCAGGACTATACGGCAACCGCTGTCTTTTATTTGATGTTCCACCACCATTAGATTCCACACTCCAGGAATAAGCACCAAATAAGTTTCTCACCATGCTCCTATCACCAGCTCCTAATTCTGAACCAGTTCCATACAAAATAGAACCAGTCATGTCACCTAAACCAGCTACACATCCATAAAGCCCTCTTCTTTTGTTCCTTCTAGACCTTAAGAACATCTCCAAAGCACGAATCTTGTTCTCAAGGACTTGCATAGCCCCAACAGAAAGTCTGCATGCAAGCAGCCCATTTCCTGATGCTGCATCATAACCACCTTTCACAACCATAACAGGGAGCTCCCAAACAGGAAACAGAAACCTTGATGAGCACAGGCAGAGCCCTTCATGAGCACCTGAGAACACTGGGTCAGCCTCTTGAACAACTTGCCCCATGCTGAAACCCATAGCAGCTGTTCTAGTATTTGATAATCCACTAGTACCTTCAACTTGTGGCACTCCAACCATTCTTGGGTCCTCAAATGCTTCAGCTGCCTTCTCGGCAACAATATTGCTTATAAGATTTTCAGAATGAACTACTTTTGCAGCTAGCATCAAACACATTGCAGTTGCTTCACCAGCACCAAAACGATTAAAGAAATCCTCTAATATGGGTCTTGGAGAGTTCAACTAGAACAATCTTCTCAAAATATCAACAGGCCGATTGAAAACTACTTCCATCATGCCCATGGTACTGAAAACAACCATTGTCCTCCTTGGCAATATATGTTGAGTTGAAAGGTCACCTATAGCCCACAACTTTCCTGATGCCTTACCACAGGACTCAACTGATCTTTCAAATCCACAAAATTCAAGCTCGGAATACAGTGATAACACAGTTGCAGCTGTATCTGGTAAGGGAAGAACATCTGCCGCAAAGAGCATTTGGCCTTCAACGGGCAAGGAAGATACAGATTCTCGTAATGATCGGGTACTCCGAGCACTTGCTCCTAAATTACCTGACAGAGATGACTGTGAGCTTGAATCTCTGCTCACAATGAGAAGAGAAGACATGGTTGGTGGTGACGAATCAGAAAGAAGAAGTGTTCCACCTGGAAAAACAACAAAGATCTCTGCTTTAAAAGCATATTTAAACACTTACCAAACCAGAAGTACTCAAGGTCCTCATTACGAGGTTGTCTCACACTTTTATAATCAGAAGGAGACAAATCATGTGGACAAAAAACTTCTAAATGAGCAGGTGAAATTATTGAAAAAGCAAAACTACTACACAAGCCAGAAGAATTAAGTAGCAGAACACACCTTGAAATAACACTCCCTACACCTGCAGTGTGGCAAACTTTACGGCAACACTTATGCCAACCTGAATCAGTCGTGTAATGCAGCTCATAGATGTGGCCATCACGGCCAGCCATGAAAATACGACCCTTATCAGTACAAGTGATACAAGTCATGGTAACTCCATCAGAAGGTATTGTATATTCTGGCAAAGACTGCAGTGAAACTTCTGCATAAGGATCAGTATTATCACCCCCTCCAGAGCAGCAAATTCCTACAAGAATCAACTGATAACAAGCAAAGGTATTAAGAAAAATATGATTTCATTATCCTACAAGCTAGGATAAATTAGTGAGAAAAAGTCGATAGAAACTGCATACAAAATAAATAATGATGTTAAGAGTGCAATAAAGTTGATAAAATCAGTATTGTCAGCACCAGATAGAATTAACACCTCAATACCTTCCAGATGGGGTTTTTTTGCACCTATGTTTGCTTTTGGCTATGGTTTTTAAACGCTAATAATGGGATGCTTGAGAAAAAAGCCTCATGGATTTCTGCTTCTTGTCTTTTTTAAATTTTGTCAGTTTTTATTATAAAAGTTAAAAGGACCAAGAATTAATCTTCATAATCGATTGAAAAAGGTATTACATTATATCAAAGGGTTTTCTTAAAAAAAATAAAGCCACAGCCACTAAAATTTATTAGGGTAAAAAAACTTCAATAAAGAAGCTTCTAGAAAAAGTATTTTAATATGCTTCGTACTTCTTTCTCGTTGGCTCTCAATTTTCTTTTCTTTTCTCCATTTCTACTCTTTCCTTATTCTCTTACTTTGAGCTCTGCAGACTGAACTCATTTTTAAATTTATGAAACAGAAGTCAAATGCTGGTATAAAATACAAAATAAAGCGTGTTACTATGCTTGTATTCAAAAACATAAAGTCTTGCCCTTATTTTCTCCTTCATAACAAAAGCATTTTCCTTTTCCTTGTGTCCCAAAGCCACAAAATTTCTTCAAATAGATTAGGGAATGGATTAAACTTGAACAATCTTTTCAATTTATTAAATGAACTTTACTAAAACCTAGTTTATTAATGTAAATTTTCTTTGATATTATTTATGTATATGTGCCTTCACTCGACCAAGTGAATTTTTGCACGTTGCACCTTAGGTAATACAAGGGCCATAACACCTAGACTGCCCCTTATGCACTTGCCAACATTGGATACAATTCAAAAGGGAGAAATCCATGTCCAAAGGAATCGTTTAGAAATAGGATATTTTATCAATCCCATACTTGAAATCATAAATAGGATATTCATAAATAACATCTTCCAAAGGAAAATAAAAGCCAAGTTTTTACCTCAACGGGAGTTGCTAATATTAGAAGATACTGTATAGCTTCAATAAAAATGCCAGGTCTAGATTTGGCGAGGCCAACAGCACATATAGTTTGTTCCTCCACATTATATTCAGGGCATTGGCCATCCCTAATCAAAAATAAAGACGCGACACATGTGAAACAAATAAAAATCAAATAAATAGACAGCATAGAAAAGACAAGCCATTTATTTTAAAAAAATTATAAACGCTGAATTCAGCTCTGCTGTTCAAGAGCCATCTATTTATGGGTGAAGTTTGCAGGTCCTAGATTCAACTGACCAAAGAATGGTTCCCGGAAGGATTGAAGGGGGGGGGGGGAAACGGTAGAAGCTATCTATCCATCATGATGCACCCAAGCGATTGACAAACAAAAAGATACTAGGCCAACTAAATGCTGGATATATCAAATAGAGACACCAAGCAAGAGCCTTATCATTTTATAGATATTCAACAAGCAGTCAGCTAAAACTCACAATAATGAAATGGGTGCTCACATAAATGAAAAATTACAAAACAATAAATTGGAACAAGCAACAAAAATTTTACCATTTGTCAAAACGCCAAAGAAACAAAGAATTATCCACAGAAGCCCATGCCCTACGTATCTCTGGAAATATTCCACATAATGCAGTTCCTTCTCCACCAGCAGCATTATATCTTTCTACTAGTACTGGAGGTAGCTCCCAAGTATCCTCCACCTCAATCAAAGGAGGCCACTGCAGTGGAATATGAAGGATAATTTCATTAATAATGAGAGTAACTCATCTCAAACCATCCCATCTAATTAGGCATGTCAACTTTTCTATCAAGATGCAGGACTGCAAATCATGCTTAAAAGATATAAGGAAGGAACATGAAACGAGCTCAGAATACGCTGAAATGAAAATAGCAGTAAACATCCATGCTGACTAACTGAATGCAGCACACGATATGGATTACTGGAACTTAAAGATAGCACCCTTAGTTTAAGCTTAAATTAATTACACACAAAATATATCAAATATGAGATAACCAAAAAAAAGTGAAAAGCATTTTAGAATCCTCAATGAATGTTTAACACCTACAAAGAAGAACATAAGACTAAACACATTTCAACCACTGGAATTCAACAAAAATGGAGGAAAAAAACGAACTCATTATTTTCGGGACAGAAAACAAAATCATCTAGAAAAGCGAATGAAATCAAAAGTCTCCAATTATCCATCAGATTTTAACTGAATAGCTGAGAGAAACATTAAAGACTAGGTTTTAGTTGTAAATTGGGAAAAATTTACCTCTCTGGGATGAGTGGAGTAGGGATGACTGGTGTATCTGGAAGCTTCCAAAGCTTCCTCGAGGTCCAACTGGGACGCCATTTCACGGCCAATACGATCGCTGACGACGAGCCCCGCATTGGTGACGTCACGCAGTACAATCTCCTCCACCCACGACATGGTAAAAACTCCAGAATCAGAAGGGGGGAAATGTGACTAGATTGGAAAATAAGAGCCCCCCCCAGGCTTTCTTTTTAGGGGCCCTTACACTTAAATTTTGTGCTGGTTTTCCCTTTTCTTTTTAAAATGAAATCAAAAGGGAGAAAGGCATAGAGGCTAGCGAAGTGAAAGAAAGAGAGGAGGGAGAGTTAAAGCGCAGATATATATATAAAAAGTAGGGTTTATTCATTCCTTCAATCAATCATGGGTTTCTCAGTGGCGGGGAAATTAAGCTATTTTCCTTTAGAGAGAGCCTTCCAAGTTTTCACTACTCAAACTCTTATTTTAAAAATAAAAATCAGTTTCAAGAAATCTAATGCAGTGTTGTTTAGACGGTTTAACTGTTTAAATTATACTTATTTTTTATTTAGATGTTAAATTTTTTATGGTTGATTTAGGTGTTTAAAATTATCGTTATCATTAAGGTAATTATATAGCGACGATCTTTAAAAAAAATCTATTAATTAACATTTTTATCGTTTGTAAAATTTTAAAAATTTTATTTAAATTTAAACGCTTAAAACGTTTGGATTTTCGATAATTAAAATAGCATCTACGTACACCATAAGAGAGATAAAGAGTCTTTTTAGGGTTTATCACGAACAAGGATGCATCCCCTTTGGAGATAGCAAAACCGATGAAAAAGAGCCAACTTTTAAGCTTATGAAACCAGTTCTCGACGCTTGTTGCAATCCTATATGAGGCTTTATGGAGACATCATACCAAGGGAGTAACATCATCTTAATATTTACCGAAACTAGGTGATTGAACCATGTACGTTTATTCATTTAAATCACCTTTGAGAGAGGCATTAACGATGTAGCTTTGTCAATGCATCTGTAACGTGATTTCGCTCACAAAGTCATGTTGGATCCGTATCTCCCAATCGCCTTCAATCGTCGTTCGAGTCCTATCCACTATGGTTTGATCTTGCAATATTTCTGATTTCCCTTGAGCCACCCTAACCGCTTCAACACAATGACTTGATATTTGACTTCTCTCTCATTATCATGTTAATGGCATTATAGGCTGATGCCAAATCCTATGCTGGACCGGGATTAATCATTATCAACCAATTCATTCACTATTAACAATTGACAGAAATGTTGAAGTTTCAACATCTGGGTTTGCTCCTTCACAATAAAATAAACAACACCAACTGTTATGTCGCAAAATGATGCACGGTGATTTATCATACGATTAGAGAATTAAATCTATTAAATTAAATTAAAAGTAGAACTAAATTAATAGAATATATAAGTAATAATAACTAAATATATAATTATATAAACTCATTTAACTGTCATGTTAAAATTTTCGTTAAGGTTACTGACTTGATTGGTATCATTCAAATAATCAAATAACTCGATTATTAAAATTCATAGTTTAGTGATCAATACAGTTCTTGTAATTTAGTAGAACCGATGCAGATTGTATGATTTGAACATATCCTAAAACATTTATCAGCTGAAACTCCCCCTTGGAATTGCCGAAAATATCTTCTTACCAATGCTTAAGACTTAATTTCTTGTTTGTCCTAGAACTGCAGCTTGTGAGGTATTTAACACTTGTGCTGATTTTGTGGTCTGTGTTTTTTTGACCCGTTAACCTGTTAATATCTTATGCGATTTCATCTTGGCTCAATAATTTAATATCTTATATCTATGCAACCATTGTGCATTTTATAGAAGAAAACAGGGGAAGGGAAACAGAGGAAGCTGGTTTAATCTATAAAGTTAAGGCGTATGCTATTTATATAAGAACAACTATTATGAGCAAAGGAGGAGGAGGAGAAAAGGTCTTTACATAAGCATGTTGGAGGATATCTACAACAGATGGAAGAAGAAAGATCCAAAAAGTGAAGGAAAAAACACAAAACAAGATGAAAAGAAAATTGTTTCTAATCCTAAAATCCTGCCGGCATGAGAGCAGCCATTTCTCTTCCTTGTTTTTCTACAGGTGAAGTTCCATACTATCTACGAATTCCCGACAGATAAGGGCCTTTCCGCTAACCCCAGAGGGGAGCGGGACCGTTGCCTGGTGATATCTCGAAGCACCCGCCTCATATCCGGCTGCTGCAGCGATGGATGCTTGATCTTCTCAAACTCTAGCTTTATCTTCATCACTTGGCTATGAATCGCTACGCCTTCATACACCTCATCGTCTCTTATAAACGAGTTGCTGTTGCTGTAGTTTTCATGGCTGCTGCTCATCTTCCTTTGCTCCATATTCTGAACGCACACGCACCCTTTTTCTCCCTGATGGAAAAACTGCTAATCCTTCACGCCGATCGCCTTGTATACCTGTTTTAAGGGTGGGTCTAGATATATATGGTGGGAGTGGGATTAATGAAAATGACGTGATTTCTTCATGAATAGTGAGGGAAAGGAAGCCGGTAGGTAAGGGAGTGCAAATTTCTCCACCTGTACTTGTTTAGAAGACTCTTTTGAAAAGATATGATAAATTAACTAAAATTAAAATATACTAAACATTTAAATATATTAAATTTTACATCTTTTTATGTAATATACTAATAATAATACTTACTCAAATAATTTTTTAACAGGAGATAAAATCTATTAACAACGTATACATATCTTTAAATATAACTAATTGAATCTAAAATTTTATAGTATAATAAAATTCATTTTAAATCGAACTATATATTTAATGTAAGTTTTATATTATACAGATTTAAACGTGGTTTTGTATTGAAAACATGGTTACGTTCCTTTTTCACGTCGTTATTTTGGGTTGATGAAATAATTGTCTGGTGTGTGGAATGGGACAAGTGTTAGGTGGCTGGAGATGCCCAACTGCTGATTCACATTTGCTAAGAGGAATTTGCTTATTTGACTGGTTTTTGTGTATTCAACATGATAGAAAAAAACAGGCGTGTATGAGGGTTGGTTTAAGAGGTAAATAATTTGATATCGTTTAATTATGTTTTGAATTTAAATTTTTTGTATATGTAGAAAATCTCTACTAGAAGATTTACTCGCAAAAATTAGATGTGAAACTTGAGCCAGTCTAGATTAATCAAAACGTATGTTTGAAAACCGTAAGGGAAAAATTGGGTGTGTATGCAACAACGATGTTGGTGACTGCTACAATGAAATCCACCGCAGTTAAACATCATGGGACTCCCTAGGGGAACTGATTTGATCAACTTGGTAAAAATATATTGGAATTTTCTTCATTTTGTTTTTCTTTGAACTAATTTAAAATATGCATTAGTCTTTTAGTAACCGAATATTTATTCAATTTTATACTTCTATGTGAATCATGCGGTTAAGTAAAATCAAATCTAAAATAATAGAACCGAATCAAAAACTCTTCCAACGTCGCCATCAAAATCACATGTTTGATTTTTAGTAAGTGTCATTTGTTCTTTTCATTAAAACCAAATTAGTATCACATGTAAAATTGTTAAGTGGCCACGACTCGTATATTGACAATATTATCCAAAAATCACCCTAATAGTTAAATATTACCTGTCAGATATTTTTTTTAAATATTATTGATCTAGTATCTTTTTTGACAAAACGCAGATCATGAGATGTACATTCGCATGGTTTTGTTCGAGCTGACGCCATGGTGGAAAAGCACGGATCATGAAGCGTACCTTCGCGGGACTCTATCCGAGCTGACGTCACGTAGCAAAGATGCGATTCATGAAGCGCGCCTTTGCTACGAATCAGACATATGGCAGAAAGCGCGGATCATAATCTGCGCCTTGCATTTAAATCCCAACTGTCCTGCCTTAAATACCGTCTAACACTCTGTCCCCTTCCCCCATAAATACCCCCTTATCTAACCCTCATACCACACAAAAAAACTCTATTTCTTCTTTCTATATATCGTTCTATCAATTTTTAAGTAAGTATAGTTATCGTTTTTAGAAACTAATTTTTTATTACATTATAATCATTTAATAGTTTATTATTTTATTGTACTAATATTTTATTATATTTTTAGTTATAAAATGGGAGGCATGTTGATGGGTTTATATGAGATTCATATATCGAGTCATTTACCGATATGGTAATAATTTTAAGTTCTATTATTTTATTTATTATGAAAGTTTAATTCATTTATTTTTTAGTATTAGTTTATATTTTAATTTGTATACTATTTATTTAATTAGGTGAATGGTTGTATATTAGATTCATTTAATCGTAATGCTAAATTAGAGATATTGAGTCGTGTCAGACTATATTTAGCTAAGACTGAATTTGGTTACATAGAGAAATATAAAGGTCACTATAACCTTGAATCCAATCTTATTTCTGCATTAATTGAGAGGTGAACACTAGAGACACACACATTCAATCTTCCGTGTGGGGAGTGCACTATTATATTGGAGGATTTTTTTTATATTTAGGGTTTCTGGTAGATGGGGATGCTATTTCTTGTGTGGTGAATGGTGATTGACATTCATTGTGTGAGGAGTATCTTGGAGGCATCCCGCCTAATTTCAACGGTGGTCGAATACATTTATCATTGTTGGCTATAAATTTTTTACGGTTGAGCGACGATTGCTTCGAGGAATAGACTCAAATATTTGCCCGAGCTTGCATATTGCAACTAATAGGAGGGATATTTATGCCCGATAAATCTCTCAACCAAGTTCATTGTATGTAGTTGAGTCGTTTCACAGATTTTCGACTTGCTAACTCATTCAATTGGGCCTTTGTGGTTTTGAGAAAAAACCCCAAGAATTTGTATCTCGCAACCAATTTTTTCCCTCGTGACAACATGTAAGCGTAAGTGTTGGGTCAATCGATCAGATGAATTAGCCAAGAGGGGGTGAATTGGCTATTAAAATTTTGGTGGAAGCTTTGACAGAAAATAGAAATATTTGCACAGCGATTTAGAGTGGTTCAACTTTCTCAAACAAAGTCTACTTTCACTACCTTAGCTATCCACACTAAGGATTTTCCACAAATTCACTAATTTGTCTTTCTTTTGAGGATAAAAAGTAACCTTACAACTCTCTCAAAAATTATACCCCAAATTCTTGAGACACTTTCTACTCAAAGAGAAAATTATAAACTTACAAACTTAGAAGAAAAACCTCACAAGGTAAGATGTTTGCACAATTCTAGAACAAAGAAAGAACACTAAAACATAAATACAATTGAGCACAAATTGTGTTCTTGAAAGCAAAATGAATATTGAATGGATGTTGGCTTGAATTGCTCAAACTTGTTGTTTAAGGCTTTCTCTTTTGTTTTTCTAGCTTCTCTTATTATCATCAATGGTTTCAAGACTTGTTTAAACACTCCTCAGATCAATTCTAACTGTTGGGGATTATCATGGAGTCAATAGAGTCGTTGTTGTGTGAAATCCACTTGAAAAGTCTGCTGGGAGCGTATGAGTATCAGTACTCTTTCATAGGGGTATCGATACTACCTATATAAAATTTAGATATTTCGACCGTTGCAAAACCAATGGTATCGATACCTCTAAAGGAGTATCAATACTACTATGTAAAGTAGTATCGATATTGGTCATGGTATCGGTACCTTATTTGTATTCTGTTATTTCTCAGAGTCCAAAACAAAGGAGTAGTATCGGTACCATAGGCTAGGGTATCAGTAATACTATATATAAGGGTATCGATACTGTCGTAACCGGTTTTCGTCCGGGCACGAAATATTTATTTTGGCGGTAAAATCGATATGAATAAATGGTTTTGAAAATAATTTGTGAGTCGCCATCGGCCTTTTGGATCAGGTAGGTCGAATACCTAAAAATTATTTTCTTTAAAGAGTTTTAAGAAAAAATCAATAAAAAAATGAACTGATCTGCGTTTTATAACCAAAAATTCGTTCTTTTTAATAAAAAGGGATTCGTGGTCGGTTACGTTTAGGGAAGGATTAGCACCCCTACAACGCCCAAAATTGGTACTTTTTAATTATAAATTGTCTCTATTATTAAAATTTAAAAATTTAAAAATATATTTAATTTTTAATCTTATTATTTCAAAATTATATAAAATATATTTTTTTATTTAAAAATATCAGAAAAGAACTTCTAGGTGCCTTAAGACAGCTCTTTTCTTTGATATTGATAAATATTAATTTAAATAATATTTGTTTACTTTTTAATTTTAAAATATCAGAATAGGACATCCAGTTGTATTAAGACTGTCCTTTTCTTAAAAATAAATATTTAAAAATTACTATTTATTATATATATATTTATGAATATATAAAAATTTTTAACAATATAATAAAAGAAAAATACTACTAAAACAATATATTTAAAAAAAATAAAATAACTGAAAACATATAAAATAACTGACTAAATTACAGTAAAAATAAAATCAAAAATCTAATTCATAATTAATCAAAATTATAAGGATTAAATATGTTATTTTCTTATTCAATAATTTAGTGACTAAAATAAAATTATTTAAAATTCGGATATTATAATAAAATAAATTAAAAATATAAACTAGGGATTAAAAAATTATTTATTAAAATTAAGGGATTAAATCTGTTATTTATCCTAAATATATTATTTTAATATAAAGGACTAAAATGAATAAAATTGAAATTCGAAGACTGAATTAAAATTATTATAAATTCGATTTAGTGACTAAAATGTAAAGTTTACAAGTTCGGAGGACTACGGACGGGGTTTAACTATTGTTTAATTACACGCATAGTCCTTCCCAAAACGACGTCGTTCGGGAAGGACTATAAAAGTCCAAAACCGGCTGGCCCGAAGGGCCAGCTTCATTTCATCATTTTCCTTCTCTCTCTATTCTCTTAGAGAGAGAATTTTCTCTCACTTCTCTCTAAAACAGAGAGAAGCCCAGCCGGCCGGCAGCCGTTAGTCGGCGTTCTTTCGCCGTCAACCGCCGCCGCCGGCCACCGTCTACGGTGGCCGGAAAATTTTTTTTTCTTCTAAACGTAGATCGGACCGTCCTAATGACGGTTCCGATGCTCTTTTCCGTTAAACGGCTCCCAATCGGAGCAAATCTAAAAAGAATACCTTCGGTTTTTCGAAGGTTTTGGTGAGATCCGTCGTTTGGCTTCCTCGGTAAGTCTTTCCTTCTTCCTTTTTCCTTCTTTTTTTTGTTTCTGGTTGTGGGATATTTGACTGAGATCGTTGGTTAGTAGTTGTTTTTTTTCCTTTCTCTGTTTTTTTTTCTTTCTCCGGTTCTGTATCTCTCTTTTCCTGTCTCTGTTTTTGTCCTTTTTTTTTTCAGGTTGGGGTGGTGGCTTTTATAGCCACCACCGGTGTGGCCATCGGACCGGTCCGAAGATGGGGTCTCGGTGAGTCACCGGACTACCAGTGGTGACTCACCCCGTAGCTATGGCGTGGACGGCTGGTGTTCTAGCTTCTGGAGTCTTCGGTTGGAGACGTGGCAGCGGCGGAGGCGGCGAGATAGCAGCGGCGGCCGCGTGTCCCTAGGGTATCAGACCCTAGGGTTTCCATCTGGAGCAATCTGGACCGTTGGATCGTGCCAGATCCAACGGCTGTGATGAGGCGGCCGGCTAGATTAGGGTTAGGAAACCCTAACTGGAACCCCAAATGTTTAGGGTTTCTGGTTTGATTTGGACCGGTTCTGGTTTGTTTGTAACTGGGCTGGTCCAGTTGTAATTGGTCTGTAATTATTTATTTATATATATTTATTTAATATATATTTAATAATAATAATAATAATAATAATAATAATAATAATAATAATAATAATAATAATAATAATAATATTATGGATAAAAAATTAGTATCTTCAGCTGCCCCTCTTTGCTCATTCTTGTGTTAACAAGAATAGGGCAAAGATGAAAAGATAATAAAATTTTTTATCCATTTGACTTTACTTTGATCATAATAGAGATATTGAATAAATTCTTCTCTCTCTCCAGATGAGTTCTTCTTATTATGAACTTTCTGCTGGGGATGATGATGACCTTCTTTCTGTAATAGAGTCATTCAAAAGGTTGAATAAGCTCTTGATGAGTTGTTCTAGAAAGGCTGACGCTAATCTATCTCCTTCTGTGATAGAATTATGCAAAAAGTTGAACAAGTTCTTCTTATTATGAACTTCTTCTTTCTTCTTCAGATGAGTTCTTCTCATTATGAACTTCTCTGGAAAAGATAATCCATCAATTGATGAATTCAGACAAAAGGTTGAACAAATTCTTCTCATTATGAACTTCTTCTTCCTCCTTCAGATGAGTTCTTCTCATTATGAACCTTCTATGGCAAAAATAATCCATCAAGTGATGAATTCAGGTAAAAGGTTGAACAAATTCGTCTCATTATGAATTTCTTCTTCCTTCTTCAGATGAGTTCTTCTTATTATGAACCTTCTCTGGCAAAAATAATCCATCAAGTGATGAATTCAGGTAAAAGGTTGAACAAATTCTTCCCATTATGAATTTCTTCTTCCTTCTTCAGATGAGTTCTTCTTATTATGAACCTTCTCTGGCAAAAATAATCCATCAAGTGATGAATTCAGGTAAAAGGTTGAACAAATTCTTCTCATTATGAATTTCTTCTTCCTTCTTCAGATGAGTTCTTCTCATTATGAACCTTCTCTGGCAAAAATAATCCATCAAGTGATGAATTCAGGTAAAAGGTTGAACAAATTCTTCTCATTATGAATTTCTTCTTCCTTTTTCAGATGAGTTCTTCTCATTATGAACCTTCTCTGGCAAAAATAATCCATCAAGTGATGAATTCAGACAAAAGGTTGAACAAATTCTTCTCATTATGAACTTCTTCTTCCTTCTTCAGAAGAGTTCTTCTAATTATGAACCTTCTCTGACAAAAATAATCCATCAAGTGATGAATTCAGACAAAAGGTTGAACAAATTCTTCTCATTATGAACTTCTTCTTCCTTCTTCAGATGAGTTCTTCTAATTATGAACCTTCTCTGGAAATGTTGATCCATCAAATGATGAATTCAAGCAAAAGATTGAACAAGTTCTTCTCATTATGAACTTCTTCTTCATTCTTCAGATGAGTTCTTCTAATTATGAACCTTCTCTGGAAATGTTGATCCATCAAATGATGAATTCAAGCAAAAGATTGAACAAGTTCTTCTCATTATGAACTTCTTCTTCCTTCTTCAGATGAATTCTTCTCATTATTAACTTTCTCTGGAAAAGATAATCTTTCAAATGATAGATTTGAATCTTTGCTAAAATCTTTGAAATTCCTGTTAAAAATTCAACAAGAATAAAAAATGAATGAAAATGCACCTATTTTTGTAAACACCTAAAATATGATGCATGAATGTTAAGTTATTTGATTTCAGATTGGTGAATTGAATATTTCTTCAATTGTAAAAACCCAATAGATCTTTCTTTTTCAAATCAAAGAATATATCATCTTTGACAAATGTAGATGTAGATATAATGTCACAAAACCTCTTGAGAATAAAACTCAATAGTATAGGCTCTTGAAAAGCTTGCATTCAGGCAACATGTTGATCCTGATAACAACTCATCTGATTATGAAGTGACCTTTCAAGATGATTTCACAGATATCGATAGTTCTTCTAATACCGAGAAATCTTGAATTCTGATTCTGATGAGGAGAATAAACTGTTATACTTGACAAAAATGGGATTCTCAAAGGCTGAAGCTTCAATAGCCATGTAAAGATGTGTGGTCCAAATTCATCAATTGCAGAATTAGCAAATTTTATACGTGCTGCTCAAATGACTAAAGATGCTGACGCACTTCTTCCGGTAAAAGATGGGAAGCCATTATGTGATAATCCCAATTACAAGCAAAGACGAAACTTGTGCTATGATTTTTGGGAAAGGGATAAGCAAAAGAAGCTTGAAAAGAAACTTCTTAATGAAGACAATCATGCAGTTAATCTTTTAATTCCAATGATTGGTTCTGTAGTTCCTACCAAACCAGATCAGATAACTCAAAGAACACTTCCAGAAGATGCTATGAGCACATTCATCTTCTAAATTCAATGATTGGTTCTGTCTAACCAGATCAGATAACTCAAAGAACACTTACAGAAGATGCTATGAGCACATTCATCTTCTAAATTCAATGATTGGTCTAGGATATCATAATGCTTATTTGATATAGAGCCAGAATTTGTAGATTCGAAGCATTTCCATGCTATTACACTGAAAAGGGCTATATTCATAATTCTGCCAATTAAGAACAGAGTTTCTCTTATTCTGCTTCCTCCATGTGCTGATGCTTTTCCATTGACAAAGAAATGATGGCCTTCTTGGAATCCAAGAACAAAGTTGAATTATTTATAAACATGTACAGGAAGTGCCAAATTGACAGAAAGGATCTGTAAGGTTCTTGAAGCTTATGTCAATGAGCCACCTTCGAGTATCCAGCAGTATGTTCTTGATGAGTGCTGAAAATGGAATCTAGTATGGGTTGGAAGGAATAAAGTTGCTTCACTTGAACCTGATGATGTGGAAATGCTTCTAGGTTTCTTTAAAAACCATACATAAGGATCTGTATAGAGACATGTTTCCCAGTGATATCAATATCTTGTTTCTTTTTGCTGGAATCAAAGCTACAAAGATCGTCTTCTACTGTTTTAGTATATCTTTGAAAACAGATGTGCAAGAACTGAATGGTGATCGGTTGGAGCAATTGATGAGTAGAATTGTCAAATTCGACCTTGTTCAAGATGGTGATGATTTGCTTACTTTGTATTTCACGTATTTAAAAGTATTAACATAAAGTGATATTCAGAAATCTTTAATTTATTTCAAAATTATGTTAAATCATAGAAGAATAAATTGAATTTCCAAAAATAAATTGAATCTCAAATAAATTGAACTTGAAATAAATAGAATTGTATTCAAAGTTATGGCAAACATAAGAATGATAAAAATTCAAATGTCTCAACAAATTATAAGCATAAGTATTTCTAAATTAATCAAGTTGACACAATTTAGAGATGATGTAAGCTTTTGTCTGGAAGATCTCAAACGTTGTTGAAATGCTTGTAGATGTGAAGTTTCTCCCAAACTGTCAAAATCTTAAGAGAGTTCAATTGCCAGATGCCTAATATCAACCTGCATTTGAGCCGCCTTTTCAGGTTTTCAACTCAAATCATTCTTTTGGTTACAAGATGCTCTTTGCGGGTTTTCACCTTGACCCCCCTTTTTCTTTTTACTTTTTTTTTCTTTTTTTTTTCTTTTTTTCAAGCATAATATTTCTTGACAGAATCTGAGTTTATTGGATTTCTCAGAATTTTTCCATCCATTTCTGCCAAGATCAACGCTCCTCCGGAAAAGGCCTTTTTCACAACGTATGGCCCTTCCCAATTAGGCATCCATTTCCCACGGAAATCTTTATGTATAGGTAAGATCTTTTTTAGTACTAGATTACCCTCTTGGAATTCTCTTGGATGTACTTTTTTGTCATGAGACTTCATCATCCGTTTCTGATACATCTGTCCATGGCAAATAGCTTTCAATCTTTTCTCCTCAATAAGGTTCAATTGATCAACTCTAGCTTGGATCCATTCAGATTCATCCAATTTTGTTTCTCTCAATATTCGAAGTGATGGAATCTCAACTTCAATTGGTAAGACGGCTTCCATCCCGTAGACTAAAGAAAAAGGCGTTGCCCCAGTAGATGTTCGAACAGTAGTTCGATATGCATATAGAGCAAAAGATAACTTCTCGTGCCAATCTTTGTAAGTTTCAGTGGTCTTTGTAATGATTCTCTTGATGTTCTTATTTGCTGCTTCAACTGCCCCATTCATCTTTGGACGATATGCCACTGAATTTGAATGTTTGATCTTAAACTGTGCACAAAGTTCGGTCATCATTTTGTTGTTCAGGTTCAGAGCATTGTCTGTAATGATCCTTTCTGGTAGGCCATATCGGCAAACTATCTCTTTCTTTATGAATTTGCAGACTGTGGACCTCTTAATATTGGTATATGAAGCAGCTTCAACCCATTTGGTAAAATAATCAATTGCCACAAGGATGAAACAATGTCCATTCGATGCTTTTGGTGTGATTGCACCAATGACATCTATTCCCCACATAAAAAATGGCCAGGGTGCTGTCATTACATGTAAAGGAGATGGGGGTACATGAATCTTGTCTGCATATATCTGGCATTTATGACATTTCCTTGCATAATCAATGCAATCTGTGTACATAGTAGCCCAATAGTATCCATATCTCATTATCTTTCTGGCCATGGAAAGACCATTTGCATGTGTTCCACATATTCCACTGTGTACTTCTTCAATGACATTTCGAGCTTCGCTGGTATTTAAACATCTCAATAGCATTTGATCATTGCTTCTTCTATACATAATCTCTCCATCAAGAAAATATCCAGCAGCCATTCTTCTCAAAGTTCTTTTATCAATTTCTGATGCATTTGGTGGATAACTTTGATTTTTGATATATTGCAGAATATCATGATACCATGGTTTACCATCTACCTCTTCTTCCACACTATAACAATGTGCAGGAATTTCATAAACTTGCATTTTGATTGGCATCATATCAACTTTCTTAGTTGCCTGAAACATAGCAGCTAATGTAGCCAAAGCATCTGCCATTTGATTTTCTTCTCGAGGGAGATAATTGAAGGTAATTCTCTCAAATTCTTTTACTAATTCGAGTGTAAAATTTCGGTATTCCAACAATTTGGGGTCTTTTGTTTCCCATTCTCCTCGCAATTGATACACCACTAACGATGAATCTCCATATATCTTGAGAAATTTGATTTTTCTTTCTATAGCTGCTTTCAATCCCATGACACAAGCTTCATATTCTGCCATGTTATTGGTGCAAAAGAACTCCAGTCTACTCGTAAAGGGATAATAAATATTTTCTGGAGAAATTAATACTGCCCCAATTCCTTGTCCCAAAGCATTAGATGCTCCGTCAAAATAAAGCTTCCAAGTTGCAAATTCATCATTTGTTCTGACTTCTTCATTCATGGATATGCACAACAGATCTTCATCGGGAAAATTAAAGTTCAAAGGCTGATAATCATTTGATACACGACTGGCCAAAAAATCAGCTATGACACTTCCTTTTATTGCTTTTTGGTTGACATATACAATATCAAACTCAGATAATAACATCTGCCATCTAGCCATTCTGCCTGTCAAAGCTGGTGATTCCATTAAGAATTTCAAAGGATCAAGTTTTGATATCAACCAAGTAGTATGGTATAACATATATTGTCTGAGTCTTCGAGTAGTCCACACCAAAGCACAACATAATTTTTGTATTGGTGGATATCGAACTTCACAATCAGTAAATTTCTTGCTCAAATAATAAATAGCTTTTTCTTTTCTTCCAGATTCATCATGTTGTCCTAGTACACATCCCATCGAATTTTCGAAGACCGTCAAGTAGAGAATTAATGGTCTATCAGGCATTGATGATACTAAAATTGGGGCTTTGGATAAGTATTTCTTAATAATATCCAAAGCTTCTTGACATTCTTCATTCCAGACTTCAGGATTGTTCTTTCGAAGTAATTTGAACACTGGATCACATTTGTCAGTTAATTGAGAAATGAACCAAGATATATAATTTAATCTCCCCAAAAAGCCTCGAACTTCTTTTTTTGTATTGGGTGGTGGAAGATCTTGAATTGCTTTGACTTTATCTGGATCAATCTCGATTCCTTTTTTGCTGACTACAAATCCCAAAAGTTTTCCAGAAGTTACCCCAAAAGTGCATTTTGCGGGGTTGAGCTTTAATTGATACTTCCTCAATCTCTGGAAAAGCTTTCTCAGATTTTGAATATGTTCTTCTTCAGTTCGGGATTTAGCAATCATGTCATCTACGTATACTTCAATCTCTTTGTGCATCATGTCATGAAACAAAGTTACCATGGCTCTTTGATACGTTGCCCCTGCATTTTTCAATCCAAATGGCATAACTTTATAACAGAATGTGCCCCACATGGTTACAAATGTTGTTTTTTCCATGTCTTCAGGATTCATTTTTATCTGATTATATCCTGGAAAACCATCCATGAATGAAAACCATGCATGTCCTGCAGTATTGTCTACCAATGTATCTATGTGGGGTAAGGGAAAACTATCTTTCGGACTAGCTTTGTTGAGATCTCTGTAATCCACACACATTCGAACTTTCCCATTTTTCTTTGGTACGGGAACAATGTTGGCTACCCATTCTGGGTATTTAGATGCCTGTAGGAAACCTGCATTGATCTGTTTCATCACTTTTTCTTTGATTTGCAACAACATTTCTGGCCTCATTCGTCTGAGCTTTTGTTGGACCGGTTTATAATCTGGATTGATTGGAAGCTTGTGTATCACTATATCTGTGCTTAAACCAGGCATATCTTGATAAGACCAGGCAAAGATATCTTTGAACTCTTGAAGGAGATTTATCAATTCTTGCTTTATCTGGACTGTCAGAGTAGTACCTATTTTCACCTCTTTTATTTCTTCATCTGTTCCCAAATTCACAGTCTCAACCTTTTCTTTGTGGGGTAGAATTTGTTTGTCTTCTTTTTCTACCAATCTTAATAGTTCAGTAGGAACATCACATTCCAGTTCATCCTCACACCCATTGATTTCTTCCAGACATATGGGCTGCTCTAAATTTATCACTGGATTAAATTTAGGAATAAACATGCTATTAACATGGTGACACCTGCAAATTTAAGTCGGACATATTTCCGAAAGAATATAGTAAATTTATGAAATAAATAAATGTAAAAATGTAAGAAAATGTAAAGAATGATTGCCATATGAAAATTTTAAAGAAAATTTCTTATATTTAACATAATTTCTTTTACAAGATAACAAAAAGTTTTCATTATTTTTGAGCTAAACATAAAGATTAGTTCTGACTATTACTCTGCATTAATATTAAAAACTATAGGAAGATCTTCAGTAGTCCAATTGGTGAGTGTTTCTCCAGGAAGACATGGTCGAATCCTATCCAAGTATTTGCCAGTTTTGTTGTCATTCATGATCATGTTGATAAATAAACCATTCATAGCTTCTTCAACTATGTCTTGATCTTTCGTCAACTTCTCTTCTTTAAAGGCTTCAACAAGCTGCTGTTCTACATTAATTGTTCCCCCTGATCTGAATGTGGTCTTTAACTGTGGAAAAAACATGTGTTCCCATATGATTTCTTTCCCTTTCAATTTTGCCTTTCTGTCTTCACATCTTCTTTTCATCTCTTTATTCTTTTGCTGAAGATTGGGCTTAAACCCTAGCCCAAAACGGTCTTTTTTCATCTTTATACTGATAGGAACTGAAATCTCTTGAAGATTCTTTCCTAGACCTTTCCCAGCTTTAGCCCCGATGCCTAAAGTTTGTTGTACTGTCATCTTGGTGCAATCTGACAATCTGGGATATGGAATTTTGCTTCCTTCTGCAATAAAGGTTGCATTTACAAATTCAAGAGCTCGAAAAGAGCATTCAAGAGCCTCATCATTGGTGTCGATATATGGAACATCGCTTGTTACAGACGCAATGATTTCTTCTTCAGCACTAACGCATATTAGTTGTCCATCAACAACAAATTTCAATTTCTGATGTAATGAAGAAGGAACGACTCCTACTGAATGAATCCATGGCCTCCCTAATAGACAATTATATGTGGGGTGGATGTCCATCACCACAAAGTCAATATTGTACACGACTGGGCCGATTAACAACGGTATTTCCATTTTCCCAAGCACTTCTTTTTGAGTACCATCAAATGCTCGTACTACATTCTGATAACTCTTCATGTGTGATTGATCCAGAGGCATTCTTTGAAGTGTAACTAGAGGCATCAAGTTGAGAGCGGATCCATTGTAAATCAATACTCCTGGCAACACATGACCATGACAATGTGTTGTGATGTTCAAAGCTTTTACTGACCCCATTCCGCCTTCCGGTATTTCATCATCTGTGAACGTTATGTAATTGTCAGCGGCTATATGTCCCACAATTCTGTCAAGTTTATTGAGGGATATATCTTCGGGGATAAATGTTTGATTGAGAATTTTCATCAAAGCATTTCTACGTGCCTCTGAATTCATCAAGAGATCAAGAATAGAAATTCTCGCTTGTTGTTTGTGTAGTTGTTCAACCACACTATACTCACTATGTTTCAAAAATTTCAAAAATTCTTGAGCTTGTTTTTCTGTCACAGGCTCATTGAATGCTGGAAGGGATTCATCATCAAATACCTTCTGAGGTATTGCCATGGCTTTTCCTTTTATTTTCACTTGTTCTGAAGCATTGGATGTTTCGGGAGAGTAACATCTCCCACTTCTCGTAAAGAAACCGACCTCGCTTACTGCTTCAGACGTCGATATTGTACTCAGACTTTGTATTTTCTCTTCTGTTTTTTCTAGAGAAACAGATCCTCCTACCATTGAAACATTAGTAGTATAATTCCAAGGTACCCTACGTGTATCTTTGTATGGAAATGGTAGAGGAGTGGTGATAACTACTTTCGGCTTTATTGGTACAGGAATCATCGTAGATGATTTCACATTAATGATCACAGGATCATTTATTCTTTGACTTGGTTTAGAATCATCTGATGAGCAAACATCATCTTCTTTTCTTCCTGGTTCTTCTTCAAAGAATTCTATTTCTCTATTGTTCATCAATTTCTGCACCAAATCCCTAAACTCAGGACATAGTTGAATTTTATGCCCTTTTTCCTGATGATATTCACAATAATTCTTGCCTTCATTCTGCTTTGGCCTGAATTGTTGTGGAATTATACCGGCTAAAGAGAGTTGTTGGAATACCCAAACAAAAGGAGATTTTATTTCAGAAATGTCAGTTTTTGCTTTCTTTCTGTTCTCTTCCTGAATTGCATTCACGTTTTTATCTCCATGATTTGGCAATGGATGATTTGATGCAGATGGTGTATTGAATTCCAACTTTCCAGTGTTGATCAAATTTTGGACCACCCTTTTGAATGCCAAACAGTTTTCAATAGAATGACCCGTGATTCCTTCATGGTAAACACAGTGTGCCTTTGTATCATACCAAGGAGGGAATGGTGGTTGCATGGGAACCAAAGGATAGGGCCGTATGACATCTGCTTTTAACAGTGAATCATAGATCTCAGCATATGGTACTGGTAGAGGTGTAAAAGACAACCTTTCATTTTCCTTTCGAGATCCTCTGGAATCTGCTCGATTAGTGTTTGTTTCCTCTTTCTTAACCCTTGGCTGGGTTATTGTAACACTTTTCGATGAATCCTTGCTGTAAGAATTTGCATTGTTGACTTCATTCTCCTTTTTCCGGTACGTAGGTCTTTTGGAACTAGACCCATCATTTGATTCAATCTTGCCACTTTTTAAGACATTTTCAATGAGTTCTCCAGAAATGACCAAATCTGCAAAATTTCTGGTTGCATTCCCCATTAGATGATTTAAATAAGGAGCCTTCAAGGTATGAACAAATATTACTGTGGCCTCTTTTTCTGACAAAGGTGGTTGAACTTGGGCCGCTGTGTCACGCCATCTCTGGGCATACTGTCTGAATGTTTCATTATTCTTTTTCTCCAAATTTTGGAGAGTCCATCTATCAGGAACCATGTCTGTTACATGGCGATACTGCTCTAAGAATGCTTTAGCCAGATCTTTCCAGGATCTAATGTTGGCTTTGGTCAATTGAGTATACCATTTTAAAGCCGGTCCTGTCAAACTATCCTGGAAGCAATGAATTAACAATTTCTCGTCCTTCACATATCCTGCCATTCTTCGACAAAACATAGTAATGTGGGATGAAGGGCATGTAGTACCGTCATATTTATCAAATTCAGGAGCTTTGAACTTGATGGGGATGATTAAGTCTGGAACCAAACTCAACTCACTAGCGTCAAACCCATAGAATGATTCAGTTATTTCCACAGATTTCATTCGTTCTTCTAAGCTCTTGATCTGTCTGGTCAATTCTTCATTTACTTTTTGTTTCTCATTCAGCTCATTCAAATCTGGGATCAAATGATCAGTATTAAGATCCCCTATTTTCACATCTGATATAAGCGGATTTTTGCTTGAAGATGCAGGATTCTCTTGTTGATCTTCATGTGGTTTGGCTTCTTGTAATGCAGATGTACGAGCATTGATTTGTATAGGTGTAGTACCAGAGTGATAAATTGGTTCTGGTGGAAAGCCTAGAGGATATATGGGTTCTTGTTCGAAAGATACAGGATTTTCCTGCATTTTTCCACTGATAGCCTGCCTTTTAAACATGTCCTCTATTTTCTTCATCATACTGTCTTGTGAATTTGCAATACTGGCTTCAATTTTTTCCAGCTTCATTCTCATTTCTTCTTGTTCTTTATGATGTTGTTCCTCAATACGCTGTATTTTATCCTCCATAATTCTCTTAGTAGCTTGTCTAGTACCGTAGTGATGTTGTATTTCTCTTTTGGCCAGAATAACTGCGATTGAAAAATCTTTTAATATTATTTTTTCCAAATTTTAATTAATGAATTTTATCTTAATAAAATAAAATAATAAAATTATTCATAAAGAAAATTATGAAATGAATGATGAATGTATGCAAAATGTATGTATGCAAAAAGGTATTGATCCCAAAAAGTTAACTGTCATAGAACAACTTTCATCGGCATACAAAAGTTTCTTTATAATAGTTCATAACTACAGATAAGGCATAGCTTTCCTATTAAGCTCTATAATTTCTTTCATTAACCATGACACCTTCTTTCCGTACTTAGAAACTGGATCAACTTGATGCTCAATTATTTTGGCTTCAACAGCTAGTTCCCCAACATATCTAGCAACTTCACTCATTTGAACCATGGCCTCGAACACCATATTACTTCTTTCTTCACTTCTTTCCACATAAAACTCAGTTGACTTTTGCCACTGTTTATTCATTTCTCCAAGAGTTTGCTCTAACTCAGTAATTCTGACTTGACAATTGTGCAGAATTTTTTCAAGATCTCTAATGCGTCTTCGCAGTGAAGCATTTTCCTCATTACTTTCCTTGAGGTCATTAGGCCCTAGACGAACTTTTTCTTGAAACAACGATTCCTCAAGTTGCAAAATGTAAGCATTAAACTCTGAGTTTTTATTTCTAGACTGATCCAGATCTTCTTCAAGTTTTGTTCGTGCTTCTTGCGTTCTTTGATTAAGCTTCTGGATCTGAACATCTTTGTTTCTGCATCTTCGCATCCAATTTCTAGCCACTTCCTGCTCTACCTCAAGTCTGGTGTTGAAATTTTTTCTTTCCAGCTCCCATTTTTCTTTTTCAACATTGGATTCTTCCATCTTTTGGCCTCTGACTTCAAGTTCAGCAATCAACTGGTTCATTTCAGATTCAAAGCCCTTGAACATGATATTTTTCTCACCTTCAAATTTATTAAAGATGTCATTCTTCATTTCTTCTACATCTTTGACTCGATCTCTTTCTCTTTGCATTTCATTCATGATCTCGCGATGCTCAGCCTTGTGTTTTATAATTCGCTCTCTTCTGTCGACCTCAAAATCTTCCATTTTTTGTTTTCCTTTCTCAAGGCTTTTGAGTAGACGGCTATTCTTTCCTTTCAGATCTTCAACTCGTCTTTTCTCGATGTTCAACTCTTTATTTATCTGTATTGTTGCTTGGCTTGATCCTGATGTTTTCCGGGATTTATATAACTCCTGGTAATTTTTCTGTAAGGCTCTGTACTCATCCTAACATTTTTCTTTATCTTTTCTCAACATTGCACATTTTGATGAATGAAATTCAATATCAACCCCCAACATAGCTTTATCTTGTCTCATTTGCTCTAATTCTTTCGACCAGCCTTCTTTTTCTGCTTCAAACTCCGCTCTCAAGATTTCAATTTCTGACGGAACCACCTTTATGCGATCTTCCATAGAGATATCCTCAATTTGATCTGGTAGAGGAATATTTTCGTTTTTTCTGACAGATCTCCATTCTTCATAATCAGGAGTTAGCATTTCTTTTGCTGATTTAGCTCGGATACAAAAAGTTGTTTTCCAAGCTGTAACAGCTTCCATGATACTTCTTTTATAATTTTTGCTGTGGAATGCGAATTCAGATGACTGTAACCCAGCAGTGACAGGTACAAATTGACGACCTTCATACTGTCTTATAACCAGAAGTGGTGCATATCCAATTCCTCCCCATAATCCGAGCAGCATTATCCAGTTGTAATCACCACATTTGTAAATAAATTCCCTTTGTATTTGCCACGGGGCTCGCCAAATCACGTCATTGCTTTGTAGATTTCGAAAGGCATTAATCCACATATCTTTCTTAATTTCTTTCGGCCATTCCTGCTCCAGAAATTCTTTTAATGGTGAGTAATCCGTATTAAAGCGTCGGTATGAAACCTTTTCTGTCCTCCAGAAATGACTACGGATCCAAACATATAACAACTGGGTACACCCTGAGAATCGTCCACCTCCTAACCTTCTACAAGCATTTAACGATCTGAAGGTCTCTGCTAGGATTGCAGAAGCAGGATTAATCTTTTTCGGTAGCTGTTCAAACAAATCTACCACTGCAGCTTCAACATATCCCAATACTTTTGGGAAGATGACCATACTATATATACCCAGAGCAAATAAATCGAATCGTACTTTAATATCTGGATGGCTCTGAATAAGTTCTCTAATGTTGGTCCAAGCAATGCCTTCACTTTCGCCTTTTTGTTTTGTACGGGATGCTACCCATTCTTCTCGTACCCCAGCAATCTTTGCTAATTTAACTCGAAAGGGTTGAGTTTTAATTGACTTTGAATAGATTCGATTCTCCAAAACCCCATCTATATGTAGCAAAGTTGTGTATTCTTCAATAGTAGGGACCAAGTCTTCTTTATTGAGAGTGAAGCAATTGTACCCTGGATTCCAGAATTGAATTAGGGCTCGGAGTAATTCATCATCAACTTCTACATAGAGCAAATATGGGATGTCTCCGTAAGTCTGATAAAACTGCAATTTTTTGTTTGAATCCCAACTTTCCCAAATGCTTCGCAAATCTTGCATATCATTTCTTTTTAGTGAAACTGGAGCATAACTGGCCAAGTCAGATACATAATCATCCTGCAGACTGTCTCCTTCTTGTCTTTGTAAGTCCTCAGCCCACTGTCTTACTTCTGAGTTTAGAATTACTTGATTTGAACACTTTTTATCCATAGATGAAGGCTTTCCAATGAGACAATTAACACAAGGATCAATGTCTTTTATCCTGTATGATGCAATGCAAAAAAAATAAAGAACACACAAAAAGAAAATAAATTAGTTTACATAATAAAGAAATTTAATAATAACATTTACATAAATATTCTTTATTTAAACATGCTTTTCTAAATTTAAATAATTTAAATAAACATGTAATTTAATTAATAAATAAATTAACAAGAAAGTCAGAATTCATTTCTCCTGTGTGTACACATATTTTGGACAAAATTTCGGCATGACTTCTGATCGGAAGAGTTTCTAAGGTTCTTTATATGCAGGGTTTCAGATCTAAGAATCAAGGTACCCGAATTGTCCTTGTTAGTGCCCCCTTGGGTTGCTAACCCTCAATCCTAGTCCATCACAGACTAAAGTGGATCGAGTTCAATTCGAGGGGATACATTTCTCTATATCTGACACGGAGAATAAATTCTCACGAAGACATAGAGCATATGAACCCCGAAAGTTACTTGCTAGGTCTGACACGGAGAATAAATTCTCACGAAGACGTCGCTTTCACTCCCACTTAAAAGGGATAACTCAATTATAGAGTTTTATGTTATGCAATGCAAGTGTTGTGTGTGAGGAGAAATGTTCATACCTCTGACAAAATAAATAATGAAATAAAATACTTACAAATAAAATAAAACATATAAATATTATGAAAATAATAAGTAAATATAAAAATTTTGAAAAGAAAGAATTAAAAATTAAATATATTAACTTTTAATTTTTAATTAATAGAGACAATTTATAATTGATTTTTAAAAGTTTGACCAGTCCCCAGCGGAGTCGCCAAGCTGTCGTAACCGGTTTTCGTCCGGTCACGAAATATTTATTTTGGCGGTAAAATCGATATGAATAAATGGTTTTGAAAATAATTTGTGAGTCGCCATCGGCCTTTTGGATCAGGTAGGTCGAATACCTAAAAATTATTTTCTTTAAAGAGTTTTAAGAAAACATCAATAAAAAAATGAACTGATCTGCGTTTTATAACCAAAAATTCGTTTTTTTTAATAAAAAGGGATTCGTGGTCGGTTACGTTTAGGGAAGGATTAGCACCCCTACAACGCCCAAAATTGGTACTTTTTAATTATAAATTGTCTCTATTATTAAAATTTAAAAATTTAAAAATATATTTAATTTTTAATCTTATTATTTCAAAATTATATAAAATATATATTTTTATTTAAAAATATCAGAAAAGAACTTCTAGGTGCCTTAAGACAGCTCTTTTCTTTGATATTGATAAATATTAATTTAAATAATATTTGTTTACTTTTTAATTTTAAAATATCAGAATAGGACATCCAGTTGTATTAAGACTGTCCTTTTCTTAAAAATAAATATTTAAAAATTACTATTTATTATATATATATTTATGAATATATAAAAATTTTTAACAATATAATAAAAGAAAAATACTACTAAAACAATATATTTAAAAACAATAAAATAACTGAAAACATATAAAATAACTGACTAAATTACAGTAAAAATAAAATCAAAAATCTAATTCATAATTAATCAAAATTATAAGGATTAAATATGTTATTTTCTTATTCAATAATTTAGTGACTAAAATAAAATTATTTAAAATTCGGATATTATAATAAAATAAATTAAAAATATAAACTAGGGATTAAAAAATTATTTATTAAAATTAAGGGATTAAATCTGTTATTTATCCTAAATATATTATTTTAATATAAAGGACTAAAATGAATAAAATTGAAATTCGAAGACTGAATTAAAATTATTATAAATTCGATTTAGTGACTAAAATGTAAAGTTT
Source organism: Hibiscus syriacus (assembly GCF_006381635.1). Taxonomy (NCBI): domain Eukaryota; kingdom Viridiplantae; phylum Streptophyta; class Magnoliopsida; order Malvales; family Malvaceae; genus Hibiscus; species Hibiscus syriacus. The sequence continues at coordinate 11,046,979 of NW_024062733.1, forward strand.
ACAAGTTCGGAGGACTGCGGACGGGGTTTAACTATTGTTTAATTACGCGCATAGTCCTTCCCAAAACGACGTCGTTCGGGAAGGACTATAAAAGTCCAAAACCGGCTGGCCCGAAGGGCCAGTTTCATTTCATCATTTTCCTTCTCTCTCTATTCTCTGAGAGAGAGAATTTTCTCTCGCTTCTCTCTAAAACAGAGAGAAGCCCAGCCGACCGGAAGCCGTTAGTCGGCGTTCTTCCGCCGTCAACCGCCGCCGCCGGCCACCGTCTTCGGTGGCCGGAAATTTTTTTTTTCATCTAAACGTAGATCGGACCGTCCTAATGACGGTTCCGATGCTCTTTTCCGTTAAACGACTCCCAATCGGAGCAAATCTAAAAAGAATACCTTCGGTTTTTTGAAGGTTTTGGTGAGATCCGGCGTTTGGCTTCCTCGGTAAGTCTTTCCTTCTTCCTTTTTCCTTCTTTTTTTTGTTTCTGGTTGTGGGATATTTGACTGAGATCGTTGGTTAGTAGTTGTTTTTTTTCCTTTCTCTGTTTTTTTTTTCTTTCTCCGGTTCTGTATCTCTCTTTTCCTGTCTCTGTTTTTGTCCTTTTTTTTTTTTAGGTTGGGGTGGTGGCTTTTATAGCCACCACCGGTGTGGCCATCGGACCGGTCCGAAGATGGGGTCTCGGTGAGTCACCGGACTACCAGTGGTGACTCACCCCGTAGCTATGGCGTGGACGGCTGGTGTTCTAGCTTCTGGAGTCTTCGGTTGGAGACGTGGCAGCGGCGGAGGCGGCGAGATAGCAGCGGCGGCCGCGTGTCCCTAGGGTATCAGACCCTAGGGTTTCCATCTGGAGCAATCTGGACCGTTGGATCGTGCCAGATCCAACGGCTGTGATGAGGCGACCGACTAGATTAGGGTTAGGAAACCCTAACTGGAACCCCAAATGTTTAGGGTTTCTGGTTTGATTTGGACCGGTTCTGGTTTGTTTGTAACTGGGCCGGTCCAGTTGTAATTGGTCTGTAATTATTTATTTATATATATTTATTTAATATATATTTAATAATAATAATAATGATAATAATAATAATAATAATAATAATAATAATAATAATAATAATAATAATAATAATAATAATATTATGGATAAAAAATTAGTATCTTCAGATACCGTGTAGGGTATCGTCTCTTTTGCATTCGGTGTTTGGGGGTATCGATACTGTTAGGGCAATATCGGTACTACTCTATTTAAAACTCAATTTTGACTTGATTATTATCACACCCCAATTAGTGGGGTAGTTTTTTTAATTGAATATGGGGTTTAAAGGATTTTAGAATTCATGTGAATTCTATTGATCTATTATTGTTGTGAACTTTATTATTTTATTCAAAATGTTGGAACCATAAATTGATGAGATTTGTTTTTTAGCGTTGATAGAAAACACATCTCTATCTTTTTACGGTTTATGAAGCTTATCTCAAAGTCTTATCTTCAAGCTCAAAGTCCCCAACTTCCTGCTCGTAATCTTATCAGAACAACTAAACAAGGTAGTTTCATTCCAACTTTCCATCAATTTCAGATCTTCTTTCTGGAAAGTGTTTCTTCCATTTCATCTTCGAGCAGTATATCTCCAGCTCCTCGTAGCTTATCATTCTCCGCTTCTGCTCTTTCTGGTGACAAGCTCGTTTCCAAAACGGTTATTGTTTCTCATCAATTGAAACGAACACCATTGATTGTTTCCCCGAAAGCTGTTTCCGATTCCTATAACTCGCAAACATGTCTTGGCCCTGACGCTAGTTGAAGTGTTTTGGGGGTTATTTTGGGAGGCGAAGCAGGGATAAGGCTTTACCACTAAAAAAGAAGAGAGCTAAGATGATTGTTCCATTATGAGCCAATTATAGGCTAATTGATATTACTGTTAGTAATTGCTTTAACAGTAATATATCCAAAACCTATGTTCTCACCCGGTTCAATTATGCTTCTCTCAATCGCCATCTCTCCCGCGCATATGCAAGTAATATGATTGGTTACAAGAATGAAGGGTTCGTCGAGGTTCTTGCTGCTCAACAGAGTCCTAAGAACCCAATTTGGTTTCAGGGGACTGCGGATGCCGTGAGGTAATATTTGTGGCTGTTGAGGAGCATGTTGTCATGTAATTCTTGGTTCTTGCTGAGGACCATTTATATAGAATAGATTATGAAGAGTTTATTCAAGGGAATAGAGAGATCGATAATGATATCACCGTAGTTGCATTTCCAATGGATGAAAAATGGGCTATTGCATTTGGAATGAAGAAGATTGATGAAGAAAGGCGGATAATTGAATTTGCAGAGAAATCGAAAGGAGACCAACTTAAAACTATGAAGGTTTCGATGATGAGAGAGCAGCAAACCCTCGGTGCAACTAGCCATGCGACACGTAACATGCATAGAGGATGCTGTTATCTTCATGGCACTCGCGGCTGTCGTTGACTATAGCTTTTGTTTTTGGTTCATTGCCATATGGATACAACTAGATTTAATAATTGAGAATGGTGCATGCAAGGGACACTCCACGTGGGTTATGTGGCAATGCTCCACACACCAATTACTTGCAAAATGGGATTATAATTCCAAAAAGGAAAATCACGTGGGTAGTGCCTTAAAATAAATATAGTGGGAAATCGCATCATGAGTCTTCAAGGCTTGGTAAAAACTTAGCCTTGTCTCATAGTATCCTTTAGTTTTAGTTTATGGCTCAATAGTACAAATTAATTCAGTTCAGTCCCTAATTTTTAGTGATTAATTATTAAAGTAACCCCACATGTATTCTATTATACTAATTGGATTTCCAAATTATTATTTCAATTCTAATAAGTTATCTTTATGGCGAGGAAAATTATTTGGATACGAGTTGGTAATTTTGATGGTCTGGATCGAGAAGAAAATATTGGAAGTTGAATAAAAGATCGAGGGCGTTCGAATATAATTTAAATGGTCGATCAGTATGACACGGAAAATCGAGGTAATACTTTACTATCTCTTTATGCTTTATGGAACATGTTGATATTGGTAAATGCATGAATAAGATAATGTTGACCATTTTTGTGGAGTTGATTAATTTATACACTCGATATGAATGTGATAGAAATTCTGTAACTGAATACGGATCGAATGACTAATATAAGAGATTGAGGAATTGTTAGAATTAAATTACAAGTTTGTGATTGGTGATAAAGAAATTAACTCTGGATTTGTAACTTATATTTTATATCAACAAAGGTTAAATGTTAAAGGTACTTGGATGGAAAATTGTGAGAATACTCCAGTATGATAAAATTACAAAAATACCATTATATTGTAGGATGACAAGAATTGTCCCTGGGAGTTGGTTAATAACTCTGAAAAGACATATTGATCTGATATAACTACTGATGTGCATAAGAAATGTTAGTTTTACTTGGAAATTTTGGATAACTGGTTTTTAACCCTAAGAGGGTTTATGAAAGAAACTAGAAGTCTGTTAAGGAATCATTTCAAGATCAGAGAAGGTTCGGGAAAACAATTAATTATAGGATTTCCAAATTATATTATTTTCGTTAAGAGATAATACCAAAATTATCTGGTTACGAAATTACGAAAATACCAATGAGAGGTAAAAATAGTCCAAGTTGACTCTGAACGAGCAGGTAACCTGAGAATTTGTAATTAAACCGATAAATTACTGATTTAATGGTTGAAATTCTACTTTTGTATGGAAATTCCTAATAATTCGTTAGTAATGTTTAAAAAGACTTTTAACTTGGAAATCTCCGAGTTATGAGTAAATACTTGAAAAATAAATTATCAAGGGTGCTATTTTGTCAGAATTGTTTGAAAGGACTGAAAAAGATGATACGTTTGAATTAAATGATAAGATCAGATGGAAGGAAATGATTGGAATACATTGAATCTGTAAGATGACCAAAATACACATGTAATGGAAATGATTAAAGATATCACAAAGCCAGGAATGAATGGATATCCTCAAGCTTTGAAATGAATGGAAGAACATTGAGCATAAAATATCCAAAATACCCTTATGACCAAGGATAAGTAAATGAATTGGATTCATTAAGGAATCCAAATAAACATGGATGTTGCATTGTTTTTTTAAAAGTTATGGAACATAGTTTAAGTCGGTCGGCCAACGTTAATGCTATGTCAGTATATGAATGGCATAAATACCACTTGAATGTTTGTTCGTCTTCTCAAATTGGGATTGATGATAATTATGGAAGTACTCAGCTCAGTTCAACGTTAGAGCGCATTCGATATTAAGAAGTGGATATTCGTGAGAGAAATCAACCACGAACACAAAATAATGATTTTAGTAAATGACCAAAGAGAACTAAGTGGAAGTACAACAAATATCCAAAACGTAGAAGTACAACATGTATCCAAAACGTAGAAGCATCTGAATTACTCGGAAATACTCTGAAGTAACTGGGATATTGATTTGACTACTAAATGAACCGAGTAACTTTAATGACTGAGAATTTAATAAGTGATTGAATGAGTCTGAGAACTCCAATGATATTGCATGATGTATGATTACTATGAATTATGAACCAAGAACTAAATACGTTGACAATTCGTGATATTGTTGCCATGTGGATAGAAATAAAGATTATTTGGATTCTCTATTGCTTCCTTTAGATGTATTCAACAATGATTTTGAAGATGATTTATAAACAAGAATTATTGGTATTAAAGTGTGAATACCCTGGAAGGGCAATGAATTGACCAGTTGAAATACATCAGTTTTAGGAGTTATTGATAGTCCGATCGATTGACATGGATGGTAAGTGCCCTGAATCTTCGTTCTTACTTTATCAGCTCAAATTACTCTGGTTATACTTGACCACTTTCCTGAGATATATGAATCATAGAGGGATTCGAAAATATCAACCTTAAATGTATGATTAGATTGGTTATTAATCGATTCTCTTCAATATGACCTCGTTCCTAGAATCAGATCAAATTTCATAAGTTTCGTGTTATCCATACTAATAAATACAATGGCCTCTGAAAACACTTGGATTCTCTAGTGTGTTCCCTAAGTACTATTTAATTGTTTTATCTATTTTGAAATATGGTACACTGAAATCTATGGTTTACTACTTATTGATACACCAATTACTGGTGATGATTTATAGACTATGACTGATATCTGATTATTAGTTTTCACTGATATATGATAACGATGATTACAGATTTAAGGAATTTATACTTACTGTATAAATTGTATTTTTGAAATACTGATTTTGGGTGGATTGAATTACAGAGTATAGCTCTGATTGAGCTGATAAACCTTACGGACCTAATGTGACTCTTGGGTAGGCTCACAGGCCCCAAGATGCTCCATTAGGTTGGCTCCCTTTGCTGTGTGTTTAGGGTAAGCCCTACAGACTTACGGACTTAAGGATACAGGCCCCAAAGCCTATCCTTAGGTTGGCTTCCTTTTCGCTGTATGCTTAAGGTAAGCCCTATGGACGCAGTTCTGGGAACTGCGGTTGGTGTACAAGAGAATGGTTTAAACTACGAGTTTCAAAAGTTAAACTTCATTATGATTTTATGAGATTTATTGAACTATCATTTGATTGGTGTACCTATTATGATTTAATCGTATTGATGGAACACACTAGACATCCTATTCGACCTCATGAAAATGTGGATGTATGAAAGGTTTCCTATGAACTGAGATTCATGGCTTCTACTCGATGAACTACTAATAGAACCCTATATTATTCCGCAATTGGTATACGTTTGATTCAATGAGGAAATTATGGCTTCCCATTTATCTACATGTCATGTAGGATCATCTGGTAGTTTTGTATTACTGAGCTTTCCGAAGCTCACTCTATTACTCACCATTGCAGGTTAAAGACTTGTACCAGTGCATCTATCGAATTCAGTAAGGGAGCTCTTCTGGCGTTGTTTGCAGAGTATGGTACATGTGATTAGGGGGTATGTAGATTGTATTTTGATTTATATACAAGTATGAAAAATCTATTTTACTTCTGAATACTGATAAATGATTTTATAAGTTTATGTTTTGATAAAAAGATTTAAATTTTTATCTATTTTTATGGTGGATCGCTTCGGTGGCCCTAATGTGATACTCCATATCGGATCGGGCTATCCGTATCGGTCTGAGGGGGTTACATTTAGTGGTATCAGAGCTATGGTTTGAGTCAAATTTTTCATGATAGACTGGCATTTCGAATGTCAAAATATGTATGATAAGTACATGCCCCTAGACTACAATCGTACCTCTCTGAGCTGGAAGTCCAGGGCTGAGTCCCTATCTGTAACGAGTAAACTAAAATTTCTATTCGTTAAAGCTATACTTATACAAAAAGGAATACTAGTAATATCAGTCTAAACTCTGTAAAGTATCTCTTGAGCCATGTGAGAGTTACTCATCTGAGAAATTTCGATTCAACTCCTGAAATGAAATTTGGATATGCTACTTCTGTATGAGCCTATTCTTATAATAAATGCTGAATTGATTCCATAAGGATAATTCTATTTAGATTCTTTTATTGGAATGGGGGAGAGTTCTAATGAAAATGTATACTCAAATGGTTAAAGATTAGTAGAGGATCGGTATTTCTGTAAAAGCTATTGAAAGATATGAAAGAACCGATGGAAGTTTCATTTCTGCAATTATGTGACATGAATGAATTTCGAGGACGAAATTCTTTTAAGGAGGGGAGAATTATCATACCCCAATTACTGGGTTAGTTTTTTTAATTGAATATGGGGTTTAAAGGATTTTAGAATTCACGTGAATTCTATTCATCTATTATTGTTGTGAACTTTATTATTTTATTCAAAATGTTGGAACCATAAATTGATGAGATTTGTTTTTTTAGTGTTGATAGAAAGCACATCTCTATCTTTTTACGGTTTATGAAGCTTATATCAAAGTCTTATCTTCAAGCTCAAAGCCCCCAACTTCCTGCTCGTAATCTTATAAGAACAACTAAACAAGTTAGTTTCATTCCAACTTTCCATCAATTTCAGATCTTCCTTCTGGAAAGTGTTTCTTCCATTTCATCTTCGAGCAGTATATCTCCAGCTCCTCGTAGCTTATCGTTCTCCGCTTCTGCTCTTTCTGGTGACAAGCTCGTTTCCAAAACGGTTATTGTTTCCCATCAATTGAAACGAACACCATTTATTATTTCCCCGAAAGCTGTTTCCGGTTCCCATAACTCGCAAACATGTCTCGGCCCTGAGGCTAGTTGAAGTGTTTTGGGGGTTATTTTGGGAGGCAAAGCAGGGACAAGTCTTTACCACTAACAAAGAAGAGAGCTAAGATGATTGTTCCATTATGAGCCAATTATAGGCTAATTGATATTACTGTTAGTAATTGCTTTAACGGTAATATATCCAAAACCTATGTTCTCACCCGGTTCAATTATGCTTCTCTCAATCGCCATCTCTCCCGCGCATATGCAAGTAATATGGATGGTTACAAGAATAAAGGGTTCGACGAGGTTCTTGCTGCTCAACAGAGTCCTAAAAACCCAATTTGGTTTCAGGGGACTGCGGATGCCGTGAGGTAATATTTGTGGCTGTTGAGGAGCATGTTGTCATGTAATTCTTGGTTCTTGCTGAGGACCATTTATATATAATAGATTATGAAGAGTTTATTCAAGGACATAGAGAGATCGATAATGATATCACCGTAGTTGTATTTCCAATGGATGAAAAATGGGCTATTGCATTTGGAATGAAGAAGATTGATGAAGAAAGGCGGATAATTGAATTTGCAGAGAAATCGAAAGGAGACCAACTTAAAACTATGAAGGTTTCGATGATGAGAGAGCAACAAACCCACGGTGCAACTAGCCATGTGACACGTAACATGCATAGAGGATGTTGTTATCTTCATGGCACTCGCGGCTGCCGTTGAACATAGCTTTGGTTTTTGGTTCATTGCCATATGGATACAAATAGATTTAATAATTGAGAATGATGCATGCAAGGGACACTCCACGTAGGTTATGTGGCAATGCTCCACACACCAATTACTTGCAAAATGGGATTATGATTCCAAAAAGGAAAATCACGTGGGTAGTGCTTTAAAAAAATATAGTGGGAAATCGCATCATGAGTCTTCAAGGCTTGGTAAAAACTTGGCCTTGTCTCATAGTTTCCTTTAGTTTTAGTTTATGGCTCAATAGTAAAAATTAATTCGGTTCAGTCCCTAATTTTTAGTGATTAATTATTAAAGTAACCCCACATGTATTCTATTATACTAATTGGGTTTTCAAATTATTATTTCAATTCTAATAAGCTATCTTTATGGCGAGGAAAATTATTTGGATACGAGTTGGTAATTTTGATGGTCTGGATCGAGAAGAAAATATTGGAAGTTGAATAAAAGATCAAAGGCGTTCGAATAGAATTTAAATGGTCGATCAGTATGACACGGAAAATCGAGGTAATACTTTACTATCTCTTTATGCTTTATGGAACATGTTGATATTGGTAAATGCATGAATAAGATAATGTTGACCATTTTTGTGGAGTTGATTAATTTATACACTCGATATAAATGTGGTAGAAATTCTGTAACTGAATACGGATCAAATGACTAATATAAGAGATTGAGGAATTGTTAGAATTAAATTACATGTTTGTGATTGGTGATAAAGAAATCAGCTCTGGATTTGTAACTTATATTTTATATCATCAAAGGTTAAATGTTAAAGATACTTGGATGGAAAATTATGAGAATACTCCAGTATGGTAAAATTACGAAAATACCCTTATATTGTAGGATGACAAGAATTGTCCCTGGAAGTTGGTTAATAACTCTGAAAAGACATATTGATCCGATATAACTACTGATGTGCATACTAAATGTTAGTTTTACTTGGAAATTTTGGACAACCGATGTTTAACTCCAAGAGGGTTTATTCAAGATACTAGAAGTCTGTTAAAGAATCATTTCAAGATCAGAGGAGGTTCGGGAAAATAATTAATTATAGGATTTCCAAATTATATTATTTTTGTTAAGAGATAATACCGAAATCATCTGGTTACAAAATTACGAAAATACCCTTGAGAGGTAAAAATAGTCCAAGTTGACTCTGAACGAGCAGGTAACCTGAGAATTTGTAATTAAACCGATAAATTACTGATTTAATGGTTGAGATTCTACTTTTGTATAGAAATTCCTAATAATTCGTTAGTAATGTTTGAAAAGACTTTTAACCTAGTAATCTCCGAGTTATGAGTAAATACTTGAAAAATAAATTATGAAGGGTGTTATTTTGTCAGAATTGTTCGAAAGGACTAGAAAAGATGATACGTTTGAATTAAATGTTAAGATCCGATGGAACGAAATGATAGGAATACACTGAATCTGTAAGATGACCAAAATACCCCTGTAATGGAAATGATTAAAGAATATCACAAAGCCAGGAATGAATGGATATCCTCAAGCTTTGAAATGAATGGAAGAATATTGAGCATAAAAATGTCTAAAATACCATTATGACCAAGGATAAGTAAATGAATTGGATTCATTAACGAATCCAAATAAACATGGATGTTGCATTGTTTTTTTAAAAGTTATGGAACATAGTTTAAGTCGGTCGACCAACGTTAATGCTATGTAAGTACATGAATGACATAAATACATGTTCGCGTGTTGTGAGTACTATAAAATATACGCAAATAATGTGCAGGTATACACAATCGCTCAAGTAATAAAGTGATGAGTGAGTATCGTCTCCACAGGGATTGGAAGGATATTGAGTAAAGTTTATGCACTATTCTATCTAAGTATAGTTAGTCTTGATATATACAAATGTCACGTCAATGGATATGTGTATGCTGGTGAATGTGGATTGATGGTGTGATGGTGTAGCAAATGGAAATGCAGTGGCAAGAATAGATGTTTAGTGTTGAAAATGATGAAATGTCAAGACAATGAAAAATGGTAAAAACAATAAATAAAAGATAAATAAAATAAAAAGAAGATAATCCTCACGTGACAAGCTTCCAATAGAATGAATGGTAGAGATTGATCTAAGAATGCTAAACTTATCTCTCAGGAAGATTTAAGCTATCTGGTCTTTACTTACTCGACAGGGCTTTCCTAAAATGTTCTCACAGGAACCTAACAGAATAGGATGCCAAGGCATCTGCTCTCACTCAACGATGTTGGACAGCCTGCCCTATTGATAAAGACACATTTTTTAGTCGTTTAAATCCTATCCTAGTCTCTTCCGAGATCTAAGGGATTAGGTTATAATATTCCTAGGCCGGTTCAAAGCCCCTTGAAAATACTATAACCCATTGCTTATGAGGATCTTGTCTTGCGTTTCTTCCAAATACTTACAAGTATTTTTAGCTTAGGATTCTTCCGAACACATAACCTTCATCTAAGAAATGGACATTTCCATGCCTCTTACAAGCCTAGATGGTGAAGCATTCATAAGCAAAGCAAATAAAGAACCAAAATAAACTTAAATATACCATTAAAATAAAGTTAAAACATCCATTAAACCAACCACCACCAAATAAGTTCGTTCATGGTGGGGTTCAAAATATCCATAGAAAAATCCACAAAATATTCATTCCAACAACCCACAAATAAAATAAATAAAATAACAGCAAAGAGAAGTGAGAAAGAGCCTTCGACGCGCGCCACCAGAGGTCTCTTCGGTCACCACGAACCACCTTAGCTCGCTAGCTCCTCTCGACGCCTAGCTCGCCACTCCTTGAAGCTTTATCAATGGAGGAAAACCCAAGGAAGAAGAAAGGAAAAGGGAAAATAAAAATATGATTTTTCTGCTACAATATACGTGTCATTTCTTCCACACACTCTCTCTCTTGTGAGGTGTAATATATAAAAAAAATATCTAGGGGTAATGATGAGGTTGTTGGGATATTGTTGGGTGCAAAATACCCCTCATACCCCTAGAATCACATGTTGTGCATGAACCTTATCCTCCAAGTGTCAGTGGTCCCCTAGCAGGCTGTTACATCCATCATTTCACGTGCAGAGCCAGCTGTCCACGTACAGCTGTATATTTTTGTCGTTTTCTGCACCAGAAATGTCGAGGCATTTCAATATGCTTCAGTAACGTGTGATGCCGCGGCATTACTTCCCAACTTGCCTATTTTGCTTGTTGTTTCCTGCACATCACTAAAAACCACACCTTCCTCCTCATATAGCACCTTAATAAAATAAAATAACATAACCACCACAAATGCAATTATATACAACTACATACATCTAAAATGACCTATATGTACCCTTAAACAAATAATAAATTAAGTCAAAAAGGCCTTAAAAATAGTCTTTTTACGGAGTTATCACATCCCCAAACTTAAGCTATTGCTTGTCCTCAAGCAATGGATAATAATTAACACAATCAAAATGTCATGGAAATTTCAACAGTAGGACAACAAGACAATAATTGAATTTCAACCCTTAGAATAATTGGCTTCAACATGCTAGACATATCATGAATTCAAGTACTTTTCCCTAGGTCAAGATTTTTTATGGTTGTGTGTGTACGTGATTGTATATAATCTATACTTAACGAATTTAGGCAATTTCTAATTGAGTTCCCTAGTTTCGCCACAACATTTATTCATTCATTAAGCATATTTATACTCCCTTTTCATTTAGTACACAATTTTTTTCTTTTTTTTTCTTTCACTTTTTCACTTTTTTACACTGCTACGAAGGGAGTCAACTCATCACACCTACCATACCACACTCTAGGTGAAAGGGAGCATACCTTCCACCCCCAAGCTAGTCAGGTAGAGTCATCCCGTGACTACTTTCATTCACTCGTATGCGAGTGGCTGCCATTTATTAAAGAGAGTTCCAGGCAATGCCACGGAAAATAGGAGTGTCCCTCTACAGCTATGCCGAAGCATTTATTCATGATTAAACAAAATTCAGAGATAAGAGAGTTTTTTTTTAGTTGATTTATCATTTAAGCATATTACCATATTTTAATGCCAATGCTAACCAGAGTTCTTTCATAAAAACTTCCTAAGTTCTTTAAGTATAGAAAACATACAAATCGTGTAAGAATAATTCACAAAGCATCAAGCCCTAGAGTCAGTTCTATCATTCTCAACAGTCATTTACATTCAAATTCTAGCCTAAAAAGTTCATCTTCATCAAGTATCATCAAAACATTTCATCTAACTGTCCTACCATTTACTGATGCCATGGCATAACATTATGCTAATATTATCATGCACATGTTCTACAAAGAACACTACCTCCCCCAAACTTGAGAGAAACATTGTCTGCAATGTTGAATAAAAACTAAGTTAAAACTAGACTACATGCAATGCAATGCAAGGTACCTTGTCTTCCTAAGATGGTGGTGGAGTCGCGCTGGCAGTGCTAGTAGTATTGCGTCTGGTGCACTTCCTCAGTGATGTGGGGCTTTTGTCAGGATCAGAACTGGGTTCAGCAGGTGGTGTGCTAGGGCCTTCAATGTTCTTAGATGTTGAGGTCTCCATACGCCCAACAGATGACTTCAGACGTCATCTAGTCCATGTTGACTGGGTTAGTATCCTCTGGCTTGGGTGTACTGTCTTGCTGAGTGACATTTGCAAATGTCGTGACATCCTCAAATGATGACAAGATCTCGTACAGGATGACCGAAAGATTATAAGCCCAATATGGGAGCATCTCCTTGTGAACAGGTGCAACGACTGCGTCATGTTAAAGCTTCAATTACATCTAGCTTTACCATGACATATTGATTTGCAGCAGCCTGTGAAGTTCCCTCGTGAGATTTCATCATATAAATCCTCCAGAACACCCTTCATCCTAAAAAGAACTAATATTAAAAATAATAAAGAAATAAAACAAAGAAAAACAAACAAACAAACACTCACGATAAAACAAAACTTCTAAAACATAAATTAAAATGGGTTCAAGGGATACAAACTCCAAAACATCATGAATTATCATGGCATTTTTTGTCGCGTTCGATTGGAGCACCAATATAAACCAAAATGCTCCACATATATAACAGCGCCACCTTCAGTGTAAGTTGATAGAACCCGATTTGTAAGACCTTTGCAGTAGTCTTCTCTTTTCTCTCCCCGTTGCAGTGGCATCTTTTAATTGTTTGGGCAACAAAGTCTTTCAAGAAGTAGGGATCGTCATCCTGCATCAATCTGTTCTTGCCCTGGCTATTCAAGTATGGAAGCAAAATACCACTAACGAGAAAATTGACAATGTCAGCGTACCACGACAATGCCGTGGCAAATAATAATTTCTCATCAGGGAATTGTTTCTCCATTTCATTCCTTAGTGCTTTAACAATTTCTAGCCTAGAAAAATGGGTAACTAATTGGGGTTGAGTAAATTCAATGAAATCCACAGGTTCAGATTTCGTACCTGGTCTAGCTATGAGTAAGCTAGATTGACCCGCCTCTTTTGAAACATCCTTAAGATCATCTTTGTCTTCTTCATCGAGCTTCAAGTACTCACAAGTGCCTACAAAATTGTCGTGGCATAATTCTGTAGCTTCCCTTTGGTCATCAACTTCTGCTAGTGGGGGGGTTTTCTTTTGCCGTGGCATTATTTTGCTTGCCATCATCGGGTTTACTCATTGAACATCCAGCTTTGTTCTCCAGCGAATGTAAGTCCTCTTGCAATTGAGACTCTTCATGCACAATCTCATAGCTAGGTTCTTCGAGTGTTTCCCCCCCCAAACTTAGCACCTTTGTAGATATAGGTGCCACTCCCTGAGGTGAATGTACTAAATTGCTCACTGCCTTTAGCCTTAATGACTTCAGTATCACTAGGCAATCTGTCTGGGTGGTATTCTTGTAATGCCGTGGCAATTTGATCCACTTGCATTTCCAAAGCTCTCAAAGACAAACTATGACTTTGCAACCATGCCCCTTGACTTTGTAATAATTCTTCTTGACTCTTAATAGATGCATCGTGATCTTGTAATAGAGCCTTTGTAGTTGCCATAAAGTCTTGCATAGTGGCCTCTAGAGAACTTGTATTAAGGGAAGATGTTGTCCCTTGATTATGCCATGGCATATTTGTTTGTAAGGCTGGGGGCTCATCTATATACTGCTGCTGAGCGAGACGACTGACATTACAAGCTCCTTGATTTTCCCATGAGAAATTGGGATGCTGACTCCATCCATTGAAGCTTCCCACATAGTTGATGAACTTTTGATTGTTTGGGTATTCACATTCATGGTGATTGCCTTGGCATAATATACATGCCAAGCTATCAACCTTCATTTCTTTCACCTCCTTAGAATTTTACAAATTCTTCAACATATTGGTGATGGTAGAGAGTTGGGCTGACACTGAATCTTTAGCTTCCACTTGAATGTCCTAGATGCCTTCCTTATAGTTTCAAACCTTGAAGAGGGAAATTGGTAATCATGGTTAGCAATTCGATCAAGAATGCCAAAAGCCTCTTCAGGTGATTTGTCAAGCAAAGTGCCATTTGTCCATGCATCTAGCATCATCTTCGTGGGTGCATTGGCTCCGTTGTAGAACATCACGACTTGAGTCCAGTCGTGGAATCCATGGTTGGTACATTTGCGAAGCAATTCTTTGTAGCGGTCCCAACACTCATGCATTGACTCGTCATCAGCTTGGTGAAAAGATGCTATGGCATTCCTAAGATGGTTGTTCATATTAGGTGGATTATGCAGTAGCAAAAAAATTTTGCACAATTCAACCCAAGACCTTATAGAGCCAGAAGGTAATCCATTGAGCCATGCCATGGCATCATCTTTCAAAGAATATGGAAATAACTTCAATTTCAGCACATCTTCATGCACACCTTCTTGTCGAAAGGAGTCACAGACCTCAAAAAATTCTCGAACATGTTGCCTTGCATCCTCATGAGGAGCACCACCAAACTTTCCAATCAAGTCCAACATGTCGAACATAATCAGTTTGAGCTTGAATTGGGTTGTCTGAATCTTGGGAGCTATAATAGCAGGTTTTAGGTCATCCAAGGTGGGAGTTAAGTAATCTCTAATAGTTTGTGGTCGGGCAGTATTCCTAGCATTTGGAATTATCGTGGCATTTAGAACTGCAAGATCCTTCACTTGATTTTGAACAACATGAGCCTCAGGGTCTATATGAAATAATGGTTCTTTGGGTCTTTTACGTGTCATGCGACAACGTAACACCTGAAAAAGGTAAACACAAAAACAAGTAACTATGTACAAAGAAAATAAATAAAACGGTGCAACAACTAAACTCAACATCATCAATTGCCAATCCCCGACAACGGCGCCAAAAACTTGTTCGCGTGTTATGAGTACTATAAAATATACGTAAATAATGTGCAAGTATACACAATCGCTCATGTAATAAAGTGATGAGTGAGTATCATCTCCACAGGGATTGGAAGGATATTGAGTAAAGTTTATGCACTATTCTATCTAAGTATAGTTAGTCTTGATATATACAAATGTCACGGCAATGGATATGTGTATGATGGTGAATGTGGATTGATTGTGTGATGGTGTAGCAAATGGAAATGCAGTGGCAAGAATAGATGTTTAGTATTGAAAATGATGAAATGTCAAGACAATGAAAAATGGTAAAAACAATAAATAAAAGATAAATAAAATAAAAAGAAGATAATCTTCACTTGACAAGCTTCCAATGGAATGAATAGTAAGGATTGATATAAGAATGCTAAACTTATCTCTCAGGCAGATTTAAGCTATCTGGTCTTTACTTACTCGACAGGGTTTTCCTAAAATGTTCTCACAGGAACCTAACAGAATAGGATGCCAAGGCATCTGCTCTCACTCAATGATGTTGGACAACCTGCCCTATTGATAAAGACACCCTTTTTAGTCGTTTAAATCCTATCATAGTCTCTTCCGAGATCTAAGGGATTAGGTTATAATATTCCTAGGCCGGTTCAAAGCCCCTTGAAAAATACTATAACCTATTGCTTATGAGGATCTTGTCTTGCGTTTCTTCCGAATAATTACAAGTATTTTTAGCTTAGGATTCTTCCGAACACCTAACATTCATCTAAGAAATAGACATTTTCATGCCTCTTACAAGCCTAGATGGTGAAGCATTCATAAGCAAAGCAAATAAAGAACCAAAATAAACTTAAATATACCATTAAAATAAAGTTAAAACATCCATTAAACCAACCACCACCAAATAAGTTAGTTCATGGTGGGGTTCGAAATATCCATAGAAAAATCCACAAAATATTCGTTCCAACAACCCACAAATAAAATAAATAAAATAACAGCAAAGGAAAATGAGAAAGAGCATTCGACGTGTGCCACCGGAGGTCTTCTCGGCCACCACGAACCGCCTTAGCTCGCTAGCTCCTCTTGGCGCCTAGCTCACCACTCCTTGAAGCTTTATCAATAGAGGAAAACCCAAGGAAGAAGAAAGGAAAAGGGAAAATAAAAATCTGATTTTTCTGCTACAATATGCGTCTCCTTTCTTCCACACACACTCTCTCTTGTGAGGTGTAATATATAAAAAAATATCTAGGGGTAATGATGAGGTTGTTGGGATATTGTTGGGTGCAAAATACCCCTCATACCCCTAGAATCACATGTTATGCATGAACCTTATCCTCTAGGTGTCAGTGGTCCCCTAGCAGGCTGTTACAACCATCATTTCACGTGCAGAACCAGCTGTCCACGTACAACTATATATTTTTGTTGTTTTCTGTGCCAGAAATGCCGAGGCATTTCAATCTGCTTCAGCAACGTGTGATGCCGCGGCATTACTTCCCAGCTTGCCTATTTTGCTTGTTGTTTCCTGCACATCACTAAAAACCACACATTCCTCCTCATATAACACCTTAATAAAATAAAATAACATAACCACCACAAATGCAATTATATGCAGCTACATACATCTAAAATGACCTATATGTACCCTTAAACAAATAATAACTTAAGTCAAAAAGGCCTTAAAAATAGTCTTTTTACGGAGTTATCAATACCACTTGAATGTTTGTTCGTCTTCTCAAATTGGGATTGATGATAATTATGGAAGTACTCAGCTCAGCTCAACGTTAGAGCGTATTCGATATTAAGAAGTGGATATTCGTGAAATAAATCAACCACGAACATAAAATAATAATTTTAGTAAATGACCAAAGAGAACTAAGTGGAAGTACAACATGTATCCAAAACGTAGAAGCATATGAATTACTCGGAAATACTCTGAAGTAATTGGGATATTGATTTGACTACTAATTGAACCGAATAAATTTAATGATTGAGAATTTAGTAAGTGATTGAATGAGTCTGAGAACTCCAATGATATTGCATGATGTACGATTACTATGGATTATGAACCAAGAATTAAACACGTTGACAATTCGTGATATTGTTGCCATATGGATAGAAATAAAGATTATTTGGATTCTCTATTGCTTCCTTTAGATGTATTCAGTGATGATTTTGAATATGATTTATAAACAAGAATTATTGGTATTAAAGTGTGAATACCCTGGAAGGGCAATGAATTGACCAGTTGAAATACATCAGTTTTAGGAGTTGTTGATAGTCCGATCGATTGACATGGATGGTAAGTGCCCTGAATCTTTGTTCTTACTTTATCAGCTCAAATTACTCTGGTCATACTTGACCACTTTCCTGAGATATATGAATCATAGAGGGATTCGAAAATATCAACCTTAAATGTCTGATTAGATTGGTTATTAATCGATTCTCTTCAATATGACCTCGTTCCTATAATCAGATCAAATTTCATAAGTTTCATGTTATTCATACTGATAACTACAATGGCCTCTGAAAACACTTGATTCTCTAGTGTGTTCCCTAAGTACTATTTTATTGTTTTATCTATTTTGAAATATGGTACACTGAAATCTATGGTTTACTGCTTATTGATACACCACTTACTGGTGATGATTTATAGACTATGACTGATATATGATTATTAGTTTACACTGATATATGATAACAATGATTACATATTTATGGAATTTATGCTTACTGCATAAATTGTATTTTTGAAATACTAATTTTGGGTGGATTGAATTACAGAGTATAGCTCTGATCGAGCTGATAAACCTTACGGACCTAATGTGACTCTTGGGTAGGCTCACAGGCCCCAAGATGCTCCATTAGGTTAGCTCCCTTTGCTGTGTGCTTAGGGTAAGCCCTACGGACTTACGGACTTAAGGATACAGGCCCCAAAGCCTATCCTTAGTTGGCTTCCTTTTCGTTGTATGCTTAAGGTAAGCCTTATGGACGCAGTTCTGGGAACTGCGGCTGGTGTACAAGAGAATGGTTTAAACTACGAGTTTCAAAAGTTAAACTTCATTATGATTTTATGAGATTTACTAAACTATCATTTGATTGGTGTACCTATTATGATTTAATCGTATTGATGGAACACACTAGACATCCTATTCGACCTCATGAAAACGTGGTTGTATGAAAGGTTTCTTATGAACTGAGATTCATGGCTTCTACTTGATAAACTACTAATGGAACCCTATATTATTCCGCAATTGGTATACGTTTGAGTCAATGAGGAAATTATGGATTCCCATTTATCTACATATCATGTAGCATCATCTGGTAGTTCTGTATTACTGAGCTTTCCGAAGCTCACTCTATTACTCACCATTGCAGGTTAAAGACTTGTACCAGTGCATCTATCGAATTCAGTAAGGGAGCTCTTCTGGCGTTGTTTGCAGAGTATGGTACATGTGATTAGGGGGCATGTAGATTGTATTTTGTTTTATATACAAGTCTGAAAAATCTATTTTACTTCCGAATACTGATAAATGATTTTATAAGTTTACGTTTTGATAAAAAGATTTAAATTTTTATCTATTTTTACGGTGGTTCGCTCCGGTGGCCTTAATGTGACACTCCAGATCGGATCGGACTACCCGCATCGGTCTGAGGGGGTTACAATTATGGTTCAAAATACTTTGTAAAAATTGTTTCAAAAATATTTTATGTATAAATATCAATTTATCATTTAGTAAGAAGTAAAAATTGATATTTGAAAACTTGTAGTAATATTTGTAATATTTGGATAATTTAATTGAATATAATATTTGAATCGAATATAAAATCTTAAAATTAATTAACACTTTATTATCGAAATATCAAAATACTTTCAATAATCTCCCCCTTTTTGATATAACAAAACATTTTAGAAATTTTAAGATTTTTATTTTGAAAAATCATTTTGAAAAATTTACTCCCCCTTACTATGAGATTTCTCCCCCCCTTTTTGATAAATCAAAAAGACTCTATAAAGTATTAAACAAGACAGCCAAATGTATATATTTATATAGCTACTAAGATCAAGCCAAGAGAAATATTAGTAAGATAAAATATGCATAGGTGCAATACTAAATTAAACATATTAATCAATTCAGTCCAAAATACTAATCATTAAAAATCAAACATTCAAAATACACAATATCCAAACAACCAAATTATCCAAGAAATATCAAAATGTTAAGACAATGATAGGTTCAAAAGATAGTTCATCCTAAAGAAAACACTAGCAAGAGTGGTCAATCATTCATAGGAGGATCGAGAGGAGATAGATGTGCTCGTATCATAGCCACATCTCATGCAAGATCATCGATCCTAGCATTGAGTGCTTGATTTTCCTATTGTTGCTCTTGATATTGAGCAGTGAGTTGGGACTCTAGGGATATAAACCTCAAGTCGAATATCTCCATGAATGATCGAAAATATGAAGGCATTGGACTCTCTTACCTGACTTGCTCATCATCAGGTTGGTTTACGGGATCGTCGATATCTCGTAAGAGACTTCAAGCTCTTGAGCCGAAGCCGGAGCAGCTCGTGAAGAGCTAGCACCGGGAGTTTTCTTTGTTGAGCGAACCCATTCTGTTTTGTCTCCTTTCCATCCCAATTTTTGTAGAGATGTGAAGTTGATTTCGGTGGGTAGTGGGATGGTTACATCAAGGCCTATCTTAAGACCGGCTTTGATGAAAATGTTACTAAGTAGGCAACAATAAACTAAGGTCTCGAATCGTTTTGAGGGAATGTTGTTTACGGTGTCTACTAGTTTCCGAAAGATAATTTGAGGGAGATTTATTTTGTTATTTTGTTGGATGCAATGGATCCACCATAAGTCAAGAGCTCTAAAAGTGAAGTATTTTCCTCCGTATGGTTTAAACCACCAACAGATCATAAGATGAAGAAAACGTTCATGGTACTCTAAAACACTCGCACTCGACTTGAGTTCATAAGGAGAATAAACTAAATCTCGCTCATTATCTACCCCTTGATTGTCTAATCCAAAGGCTGCAGCTATGTAATGCGAGTCTATGGTAATGTATTGGGACTCGTTTTATAGGCAAACATCATTTGAATAGAAAAAACATACGATTTGTTGATAGACAATTGGTTTAAGTTTAAATAAGTTATCAAACTTCCACGTTTTAAGGGTAGGGAGGTATTTGAATTTCATTTCTTCCATGCCCGATAAAGATGGTATACGCTCTTCCCTAATGTTGTATGACTCAAAATATATAACATACCTATTGTAGAGACCTCTACGGTTAGGTTCGTTAAATCAGGAATTTAGAATAGTCATTTCAGGTTCATTAGGAATTGGATTTGGATTATAAGGTGGAATATGAGGTGGGTTTTGTGGTTGGTTTGATCGACTGGACCTAGGACTTTTATGGGACTAAGACATGGTTTAAATAGGAATAGGATAGGATACTTGCAATTAAACAACATATGCATGCAACACAATTAATCCCAAAACTCAATATGAGTCCTCAAATTCAAGGTTCTCTAACATTAGTGTCTAATGGGCAAATTTGAAAACTATTTTGAAAACTAAGTTTGAAAAATTTATAATACGTATAGTTTTCATTAAAACAATATACTTAAATAAAAAACAACAATTAAAATTAAAAACATTTTTTTAATTAATAATTTTGAAATTAAAACAAAATTTGTTAAAAATTGTGTTTTTGATAAAATTAGTTGTAGATTCTAGTGTAAAACTATAATCTATGAAATGGCCGATCACTAATTCGAACTAGAACTAACTAAAACTAATCATATGTTCAAAAATCAATAAAATAGTGTTTTAGAAAAATTTACCTTGAAAAATCAGATTAAGATGGAACGTGGTGTAGTTTGCACTAATTTGATGATCTTGGCAGGATCAGAAGTTGAAGAACGAAAGATTTCTGACTTAAAACGTTGATTTTGAGCAATGTGGAGATTTGAGTAGAGAGAGTAGAGGAACGGTGGGAGTGTTTGAAGAGAGGGTTTTTGGTAAATAATGAAGAATTTTAGGGATTTATAGCCTAAACCCGACAGGGGGTATCGGTAATCCTCGAGGAGTATCGATACTTCAATGCATATTTTGAGTAGTATCAATACCGGGTATCGATACACATTCAAGAGGTATCGATATTGTATGAATAGTATTGATACTCGATAATAGCAGTATCGATACTATGCTAGTAGTATCGATACCTAGCAAGAGAAGTATCGGTACTAGTTGACCAATATCGATACCAAATGCACAAAATGGTCAAAAATCTACATTTAAACACATTGCATGTGAAATTAATCAGCTCTAGTGGTATTGGCAACTCATATTACGAAAATTAATTATGTTCAATCAATAAAATCAAACTTAAGCCTAATTTGAAAACAATATTAATTTTCACTAAAGATCATAAACTCCCCCTAACTATTAGCATAGAAGACATTCAAAAATGTTATTTTTACATACATTTTTCTTTAATCATAAAAAGTGCTAAAATTATTTTAAACACAAAATCAAGGTAGGTTTGTAAAAATATCAGTTAATTGATGCAAAGTGTCTATATATTATAGAACTAGATCTTCTTTTAAGACATTATCTCTAATGAAATGATGTCTAATTTCAATGTGTTTAGTTCTAGAGTGTTTGATGGGATTTTTAGTGAGATAAATAGCAATAGTATTGTCACACTTGATAGGAATGAAATCTACTTCAATTCCATAGTCTAAAAGTTGTTGTTTCATCCATAAAACTTGTGCGCAACAACTACCGACTGAAATGTATTCCGCTTCAGTGGTAGATAATGCAACACTATTTTGCTTCTTTGAAAACCAAGAAATCAACATATTTCCTAGGAATTGACAAGTACCGGAGGTACTTTTCCTATCTATTCTGCATCCTCCATAATCCGCATCCGAGAAGGCATGTAAGCTAAAGCTAGAGTCTCTAGGATACCAAAGTCCTATACTAGGAGTGTCCTTAAGGTATCTAAAGATTCTCTTAATGGCTTGTAGATATGATTCCTTAGGGCATGATTGAAATCTAATACATAAGCAAATACTAAACTTAATGTCCGGTCTACTTGAGGTTAGATAAAGTAAAAAGCCAATCATAGACCTATAAAGTTTAACATCAACACATTTACCTCCTTTATCTTTGTCAAACTTTGTAGATGAACTTATAAGAGTGACTTAGGGTTTTATATTCTCCAATCCAATCTTTTTAAGCATATCTTGAACATACTTTGCTTGATTTATGAAGATGTCATCTTTCCCTTGCTTGATTTGGAGCCCTAAAAAAATGAAAGCTCTCCCATCATGCTTATCCCAAATTCACCTTGCATTAGCTTAGAAAATTCTTGGCAAAGAGCATCATTAGTAGAACCAAATATTATATCATCAACATAAATTTGAACTGCTAATAAATCTTTACCTTTTCGTTTCAAAAACAATATAGTGTGAACATTCCCTTTTGAAAAACCTTTTTTGATTAAAAAATTTGACAATTTTTCATACCAAGCTCTAGGAGCTTGTTTTAAACCATATAATGCTTTTGTCAATTTAAAAATATGATTTGGAGTTGTTCCACATACACTTCTTCTTTTATAAAACCATTTAAAATGCACTTTAAACATCCATTTGATATAATTTAAATTCATTGAAACATGCAAATGCCAGCAACATTCTAATTGCTTCCATCCTAGCTACGAGAGCATATGTTTTATCAAAATCTATTCATTCTTCTTGAGTATACCCTCTCTCAAATTGATTTAACTCTTCTTGCATAGCCATAATCAAATTTTCATGTTCATCATTGGCAACTAGGCATAAATTAGTCATATTGATAGAATCTAAATGCACCATGAAAATGTTCCCTATTCTATGACCAATAAGCATAATCCTATTAGATGCAATGTCAACAACTTTACAACTGTTTGATTCAAACAAGACATTTTATCCTTTATCACACAATTCACTAATACTTAATAGATTATGCTTTAACCCATTCACATATAATACATTTTCTATTTGTATGGAAGAGGTATTAACTATAGTACATATACCTTCAATGTAACCTTTTGAGTTGTCTCCAAAGGTTACTACTCCTCTATTTTTGTCGTTAAGCTCTGTAAACTGGCTCTTGTCTCCGGTCATATGTATTGAGCATCCACTATCAAGGTACCATGAATTTGAGCTTGTATTTCGTGCCTTGAAGCAATGCTCCTTTTTCTACAAATATAGATTAATTTTTTATATTTTTGGTACCCTAATTATTTTGGGTCCATATTCATTAGTTCCTAAAAGCCTTGTCCCTTTAGGTATCCATTTGTTTAGGATATCCTTATCTTTAGTAGTATTGAGTCCTTTAGGAACCAATATACTCCTAATGATTTTACCATTTGAGGTTCTTTAGGGACCTCTATGATTGTAATTTTTAAAATTCTTTCTAATATAGTTGGATTTTGAACTTTCTTCTTTTTCAAAACGTTTTGATCTAACTCAATTGAAAGAAGCTTTAAGATCATCAATTTTCTTTTGATGATCATCAATTTGCTTTTGATGATCATCATTAACTTTTGAAAGTAAGTTTTACAAATCAGAATTTTTCTTTTCAAAATCATTTAATTTGACTTGCAAGTCTTTAATCTTACTTTCAAGTTCATTGTTGGTCTTGGATATGAGATCTTTTTCATTTTTCAATTTTGAAGTATCTTTCTTGTATTTTGAAAATAACTTCTCATAATCTGAGGCCAAACCATTATATTCCTCTAATAACTCATCAAATGAAAATATTCTAAATTAGATGAGTTAGAGGTTACCTAAGATTCCTCCCCGAAGGCTATTAAACACAAGTTTACTACTTCTTGTTCCTCTTCATCGGATGATTCATCATTGCTCCAAGTAGCCACGCGTGCTTTATGTTTTTTTTCTTTGAAAGACTATTTTTCTTCAGTTGTGGTCAATCGTATTTAACATGCCTAGGCTTTTTGTACTCATAGAAAATGATTGGGTCATTCTCCTTGGACTCATTTTTGAAGCCTTCATTTCGTTGGAATTTTCTTCCTCTATTTGGCTTCATTAATTTTCCGAGTCTTCTGGAAAACAATGTCATTTCTTCATCCTCGTCATCATCAGAGTCACTCTCATTTTTGGTGGATTTGAAAACAACACCAACGTTATTTTTTTTCTCCATCTCCCTCTTTGTATCGTCCTTCTTCTCATGATCTACCTCATCTTGAATCATCATTTCATGAGTGAGGAGAGAACCAGTGAGCTCATCGAGAGTTAAAGACTTTAGGTCTTGAGCTTTGATAATTGTAGTCTTCTTCGATTGCCAAGCTTTTGGAAGAGAATAAATTATCTTCCTCACAAGTTTCTCATTAGGGATTATTTCTTCGAATCCCTTGAGACCATTGACAATTACGAAAAATCTATCTATCATAGCTTTGATGTCTTCATCTGGTTTCATCCTAAAATTTTCACAGCTATGATTAAGAAGACTAATTTTGGTTTCTTTTACCTCATCGGTTCCTTCATGTGTGACTTGAATTTTATCTCATATCTCCTTTGAGGTTGAACAAGATGATATTCTCTCGTATTCATCTAGTCCAAGGGCACAAAATAAAATATGGATTACTTTTGAGTTGAGCTGGAATAATCTCGTCTCTTCTTCACTCCACATTTATGGTTCTGTGGATGGTTCAGAGTATCTTCCCATCATGATTTTCCATGTTTCCATGTCACTAGCTTGAATGAAGAACTTCATCATTTTCTTCCAATAGGCATAGTTAGCACCATTGAAGAAATGAGGCTTGTTGACGGGCTGAGAATCAAGAACGAAGTCGAAGTTTGATGTAGAGGCCATAGATGACTTAGATAACGATTGAAATCTTCCTGGATCTTCTCAAGAGATGGTAAAACCTTCAAATGAATGTAGCTCTGATACCAATTATTGATTCAATCGATCGAATGAATTAGCCAAGAGTGGGTGAATTGGTAATTAAAATTTTGGTGGAAGCTTTGACAGAAAATAGAAAATATTTGCATAACGATTTAGAGTGGTTCGACTTTCTCAACCAAAGTCTACGTCCACTACCTTAGCTATCCACACTAAGGATTTTCCAAAAATTCACTAATTTGTCTTTGTTTTTAGGACAAAGAGTAACCTTACAACTCTCTCAAGAATTATACCCCAAATTCTTGAGACACTCTCTTCTCAAAGAGAAAATTAAAAACTTGCAAACTTAGAAGAAAAACCTCACAAGGTAAGATGTTTGCACAATTCTAGAACAAAGAAAGAACACTAAAAAAAGAATACAATTGAGCACAAATTGTGTTCTTGAAAGCAAAATGAATATTGAATGGATGTTGGCTTGAATTTCTCAAACTTGTTGTTTAAGGCTTTCTCTTTTGTTTTTCTAGCTTCTCTTATTATTATCAATGGCTTCAAGACTTGTTCAAATACTCCTCAGATCAATTCTAACCGTTGGAGATTATCATAGAGTCAATAGAGCCATTGTTGTGTGAAATCCACTTGAAAAGTCTACTGGGAGCGTATGGGTATCGATACTCTTTCATAAGAGTATCGATACTACATGTATAAAATTTAAATATATAGATCGTTGAAAAACCAACGGTATTGATACCTCTAAAGGAGTATCGATACTACTATATAAAGTAATATCGATACCGGTCATGGTATCGGTACCTTATTTGCATTCTGTTATTTCTCAGAGTCAAAAACAAAGGAGTAGTATCAGTACCATATGCTAGGGTATCGGTACTACTATATATAAGGGCATCAATACCGTATAGGGTATCGGTACCTCTTTTGCATTCGATGTTTAGGGGTATCGATACTGTTAAGGCAATATCGGTACTACCCTATTTAAAACTCAATTTTGACTCGATTATGGTTTGAAATACGTTGTAAAAATCGTTTAAAAATATTTTAAGTATAAATCTCAATTTATTATTTAGTAAGGAGTAAAAATTGACATTTGAAAACTTAGAGTAATATTTGTAATATTCGAATAATTTAATCGAATATAAAATCTTAAAATTAATTAACATTTTATTTGTTATATCGAAATATCAAAATGTTTTCAACAGTAAGTTTTTTAGGAAAAAAACCTAAGAATATGTATCTTCTCCTTCAACAAGGGCAAAAACAAATGGAAGAATGTTGCGATTACCACCTTAGATAACTTGCAATAACAAAATGTGTTTGTATTTTCCATACAAGAATGTCCCATCAATTTGAAGCACGAGTTTGTAGTATTTCACAGCATTAATGCACTGTGGGTAAGTCTGAAAAAGCAGTGGAATTAACATTGATCGCGAAGCACTTGATCATTGTGGTATGCATGAAAAGTTTTGAAGTCCACTATTATCCCAAGATTCAGTATGTGCACTACCCTAAACCAACTTGGTAGTTCATTGTAAGATGAAACTCACTCGCCGTGAAGTTTTTAAATGGCATTCTACCTTTTCCTTCCATGTTTTTCTACAAGAGACGGTGTACCCATATTGAGAGTGTATTGCTGAAATCAGCACCGCAATAACTATATGGGAACTTGCTTTAACCATGGGCATGATGGCTTGGCAGATAATGTCGGAGTTCAAGTTGGGATGGTCCTGGTTGATCCCTCTAGTACAGTATGTATGAGGACCTTTTTATATTGTTAATTCCCATATGTTGTTTTTCATATTCCTCTTCGATAAACAAACCATCCAGTTGCATCCGTTACCAAGTTGGGCATAGTGGCATATATATTTTTCAGTGGTGGATCGGTCGACTTTGGAGTGAACAGAATTACGAATGTTGTAATTCTTAATTACAATCATCGCTTCTTCTTTGGATGAAAACTCCATTTCGATATATAACTCACCATAATTTACTGATGAGTTAAATCTGTAGTCACCAACATTAGGCATATCCATAAATTTTGGCTCGTACATTGTACCATAGTAAGCTTTACACATGTGTGTTGAAGTTCAATATGTATCGTGTTTGTGGGAACTTTATCTACATCATCATCATCGGAGTCCATGTTGAACTGCGGTGATTCTGGCTTAACAAATAGTCCAGTCTCACCATCATCCACACCTGGCTCACGAAGATGTTCTTTTGGTGGAGATGAGGGTTCCTCTGTGATACATATATTTAGGTCGAATAAGCTGGTAATTGAATGTCTTCCCTTTGAAATTGAAGGCATCGTGTCGTAATAGTTTTAAAGTGAGGCATCACCATATTGAGGTCGAAGAAGCTCACAGTTGAATGCCTCCCCTATAACTTTTAAGCATCGTGTCAAATAGGTATTGAATAGATTGATGTGTTGTGTCAAGGGTATCTCCATATTTAGGTCAAAGAAATTGGCAGATTAATGCATTCCCCTTGAATTGGAAACGATATTGCCATACAGATTGTTCGTGGAGCCACCTCGGTGGAGATCGTAACAAGTTACTGATGAATGTATCTCTATTGAACTTGATGGGATGATACCAGGATGTGGATTTCCTATTAACGAATTAAAATTATTACACATTACTTGAGTTGGGTTGTCAACTTGACCAGCTTGTTAAGGCAGCTCATAGTGAGAGCATAATGACATACCACAAACCGCAGACACTTCAACAAATATGGCATACATTTGTGTATCAGCGTCTGAATTTTGATTCGAGCATCAACCATCATAGCAACATCGTCGTTGTTGAAGAGTTTGAACGTTGTATAAGTTAACGAAAATAGTGTAGTTGGAAATTTGTACTGAAATAAGGATAGTCTTATAGTACTTCCAACATGAACCTTCCTTTAAATTTTAATGATCAGCTCCTCAAGAGTGATGTTTCTTTTTAAGGATATTCTGACTGAATGATTTGATGCGAAGACAATGCTGGTTTCATCTTGCCGAACTTCTTCATCATGTTAAACAATAGCTGAAATACGCCTCCTTTAAAGTGTTTGAAAGAATGAAAGTTTTATATCTGCAAAAACAATAACTGAAATACACCTAATTAAATAAATAGTATATGAATTAAAATATAAACTAATGCTAAAAAATACAATAATTTAAATAACATAATTTAATATTGTTACTGTATCGACAAAATGTCTCGAGATATGATTCTGCCTTCCATTTTACAACCGCAAAAAATAATACAAAATAATTAGTACAATAAAATTTGGTCAAATAATTAAATATAAAATAAATATAATAAAATAAAAAACAATTTTACATTTTAAAAACTTTAACAAAATCTACTTAGCTTGATAGAATGAAGAATGCGAAAGTAATTTTGATGTGGTTTGATTTTTGCATTTGAGAGTATTTATATGATATAGGGATGGGTGATCGAGAGAGTTAGCTCAGGTAATAATGGAGTGTGCAATAATTCGTGAATAATGAAAGACACGCCTCATGATTCGCACATTCACTGCACGTTTCGGATTTCCCAGCGAAGTCGCGCTTCATGATTTGCACATTTGCTACGTGACGCCAGCTAGGACAGAACCCCGCGAAGACACGTTTCATGATCCGCGCTTTTTCACTGTGGCTCCAGCTCGTATAAAACTATGAGAAAACACGATTCATTATCAACGCTTTGTCAGAAATAATACTAGATTGGTAATATTTGGAGAAATAATGTCTTACAAGTACAATTTCGTTGTTCGTTGTTAGATTTTTATTTGGGTAAAATTTCCTCATATATGAGCGTCACATATATATGGCCTAAAAACTCAACCCAAAATAAAACACATTTATATCCTTTTTTTTTTATACATTGCTTATGCTGGTGGATTTAACTGTCATCATTTTATGATTTTAATTTTCGTTTTACGCCCATATTTATAATTTTATCTATTGCAACGAGTTTAGAACGAAAAGAATATTTTATCGTGACGAATAAATCAAATTTTAATTTAATTAATATTTAAAGCACGTGATTCTATGTCGGTGTATAATGTTTTTTTCGTTACACTTTTAAGTATCTACAGTTAAAAAATTGTTAAGTGACACATGTCACGTTTATATTTTAAAAAAAATTAGTTAAAATTATTTTTTTTAAATCCAAATGTAACACGTGTTACTTAGTGATTCTTTTAACAGTAAATATCTAAAAGATTAACAAAAAAAAATATTAAACATTTATTTTTAATGAAAATTTTTAAACACCAAAAATTAATTTAAAATATAATTTATACAATTAAAAATATATTATGTTTGATTTGATTGAGGAGTAAATAGTTTGAAATTCATAACTGCAAAGTTCAAGTTCCACTGTTGGTTGTGCACGTGTCTTATTTTTCAAGCCAGGGGCAACTTATCATTCGATATTTTAATTTTTCCCTTAGTATACTAAAAACACAAACGTGTAAGGTTATTATTTATTTTTAGGTCCACAAATTGTATCATAAATTAATTTTAGGGTAAATTACACACCTTGGTCACTCAATTGCCACTCTTTTTGTTGGTCACAGAACTTAAAATTTCTGAAATTATCATTCAACTTTTGAATTTCATTTTCTTGGTCACTTGATGATTAAGTGTAACATCTTCGAATTTTCTAGGTAAATTTATGCAAAAAGCCATTGGAATTATTATTTTAAACTCATATTTTCATACCCCCTTTGATTCATCAATGCTGGGGAATTTTTTTTTCTAAATTCAAATGGTGGAGAGGTCGAGAATGGGGAGAAAAATAATATATCTCAATTCTACGATGATCAAACGGTGGTAATACCAAATCAAACCAAGATAAGGTCGAAACTTTAACTTGAATTTTCTCAATTTGGAAAAAAACTGAGAATAAAAAAGAGGGGAGAAAGAAAATGTATTGGCACTAATTATGTTCCAAACGATTATTCTCGATTGTGAAGAATAATGTCGGTCATGGGAAAGATGAAGTTTAAAATATTATGTTAATTTCATCAATAGAACTGCTCAAAACTCAACATTTTGGTACGTATGTTAAACAACTAGCGAATGGGTGATAAAAAACGAATATAGAAAGTTTGGTGATCAAAACAAAAAAGAGATGAAAGTTGAATGACTTGAATATGATATTTACCCTTAATTTTTAAAAGTCTAAAAGGGAGAATTTTTCACATTTGGTACAAAATAATAAGAGATAAGGATGTCTTAGGTACGACAACCTTAATATACGACTAAGAAAATGCGTTTATTGGAAATGTTAATATTTTTTAATATTTCCGGTAAAGCGTTACCAAAAACATTATTTTTCTATCGAAAATGTTAATATTAGACACTACCTAAAATGTTTAACATTTCCGGTAAAGCTCTACCTAAAACATTATTTTTTTTTACCGAAAATGTTAATATTGGGTTATACCGAAAATTAGTTGACGAAATTAATATTTTTCAGTAAAAAAATAATATTTTAAGTAGTGTTTTACCGAAAATATTAATATTTCTGATAAGACATTTTCTTAATCATATATTAAAAATGTCCCGTATAACATAGCTACCCGAGAGATGGCCTTGGATCCTCTTGATTGTATTTGCTTTAATCATTGGATTGATTGTGGTGGTTGTTAGCTATATGATTTGTTGTAAAATTCACTCTTTTTTATACCGTTTCATGTAATCATCAAATCAATTGCTAATTTTTTTCTCATATTGATTTTAGGTAAAAGAAGATTATTCCATTGTAAACTCAATGCGTATTGAATTTTACTTGAGTTTATATATTTTTCACGCAAAACTATATATGCTCGAGAATTGGACTATCAGTATATCCGTTCATTGTCAACATTTTTTTTTAATAATTAAACATATTTATATTTTTAATTCAATTAAGGACAATTAATTATATAGGGATTAAATGTGTATTTTATATTAAGTTATCTTTCATTTCACTCAAAATTCAGTTGGATTGAACCATAAATAAACCTATTGAAAAATAGGGTAAACTATATGTTTAATATCTCAACTCACTTTTGTTTCGTTTCGGTCACCTAACAGTTAAAAATCAAAGGTGATATTGAAGTATCACTATAAGATAATATCACATTATCATAGAAGTTTTTTTTTAAAAATAGAACATCAGTATTTATTTTATTTTTTAACGGTGTGCGATCAAAATAAAACAAAAATTAACATTAAGTATGATTTTAAAACCAAAAATAGCCAAGTGACCAAAATGGAACATAAGTGATAGTTAGAGTACTAAACATATAATTTACTCTAAAATAAGAGGAGAAAAAGACAGAGAGGAGCAGTAGCATTATGGTAAAAATCATGGTTATCAAAATCGGATCGGACCGGCCGGTTGAACCGTGAACCGGTGGCCTATCCGGTTCGGTTACCTCACAAAACCAGTCTATCAATGAACCGGCTGAAAACCGGTAAAACCAGGTTGAACCGGCAAAACCAATTTGAACCGCCGGTTCACTTTTTTTCTTTTTTAAAAAAATTAAACCAAACGACGTCGTTTGTTCAACGAGCCAAATCAAATTCGAGTATTGCTGAGCTCGACTTGAACTCGAAAACTTTAAAAGTAAGCTCAACTCGACTCAAAAACTCACGAGCTAAAAATTATCAAGTTCAACTCGAACTCGAAATATAATATTAAAACTTGAACTCGAAAAGGCTCGAACTCAAAAAAAAAAATTAGAAGTTCAATTGAAGCCTAAAATTTGAGCTCAATTGAAGCGAAAGAATAGTTCGCTCTGTGCTAACCAAAAGGCTCCATGATTTTGAATGTCAAATTACCTCTATTATTTATGGAAGTAAGTTGAGATGCTCTTATATGTTTCTTAGCCATGTAGGATTGTTTTGTTCTCATATTTTTACTCTTTAAACTTTTAGGATGCTCTTCTATATTTTTTAGCCATGTGAGATTATTTTTTTAAAAAAAATTAAATAAAATGACATCATTTGTTATGATTTTTTAAACCCCAATTTTTTTTTATTATAGTTATATAATTATATTTATTATTTAATATATTTTACCTTAAATATTATGTTGTAGTTAATTTGAATCATTTTGTTTCACTTGATTTTATGGTTTTTAATTTATATATGTTATGACTTGTGATATTTTTATACCTTTTAATATTGTAAACTTAAAAAAAGTGTTACATATATATTAATATTGCTTTGAATATTATTTAAAATTAAAAAAATATATTATTTTATATAAAATCCAGTTCAAACGCGGTTGAACCAGTGAACCAGTACCTTCACCGGTTCAATGTCCGGTCCGATTTTAAAAACATTGGTAAAAATAGATGATGAGATGTCGGCCCGCCAGCGGCAGCCGTTGCGTGATGGATGAGACTAGTGGTTAAACCCGGGATATGTGGTGGCCTCAATCACCAATGCGAGTTCAACATGTGTCCAACCAGTGTGTTGACTCAATCTTTTCTCATGATTATGATTGTTGTAATCTGTTTTCGTGTTGATATCATGGTTATCAAAATCGGACCGGACCGGTCGGTTCAACCGTGAACCAGTGACCTGTCCGGTCCGGTTACCTCACAAAATCGGTCTGGCAATGAACCGACTGAAAATCGGTAAAATTGGGGTGAACCGGCTGAAAATCGGCAAAACCGGTTTGAACCGCTGGTTCACTTTTTTTCTTTTAACAAAAATTATACCAAACGACGTCGTTTGTTCAACGAGCCAAGTCAAATTCGAGTATTGTTGAGCTAGACTCAAACTCGAAAACTTTAAAAGTAAGCTCAACTCGACTAAAAAACTCACGAGCTAAAAATTATCAAGTTCAACTCGAACTCAAAATATAATATTAAAACTTGAACTCGAAAAGGCTCGAACTCAAAAAAAAAAATTAGAAGTTCGATTGAAGCCTAAAATTTGAGCTCAATTGAAGTGAAAGAATAGTTCGCTCTGTGCTCACCAGAAGGCTCCATGATTTTGAATGTCAAATTACATCTATTATTTATAGAAGTAAGTTAGGATGCTCTTCTATGTTTCTTAGCCATGTGGGATTGTTTTGTTCTCATATTTTTACTCTTTAAACTTTTAAGATACTCTTCTATGTTTCTTAGCCATATAGGATTTTTTTTAAAAAAATTAAACCAAATGACATAATTTGTTATGATTTTTTAAGCCCCAATTTTATTTTTTTATTATAGTTATATAATTATATTTATTATTTACTATGTTTTACCTTAAATATTATGTTGTACTTGATTTGAATCATTTTGTTTCACTTGATTTTATGGGTTTTAATTTATATATGTTATGACTTGTGATATTTTTATACCTTTTAATATTGTAAACTTAAAACAAATGTTACATATATATTAATATTACTTTGAATATTATGTAAAATTAAAAAAAAATATTATTTTATATAAAATCTGGTAACCAATGAACCAGTATCTTCACCTGTTCAATGTCCGGTCCGATTTTAAAAACATTGGTTAATGCAACTCTCTAGTTTTTCTAGATAAATTGGATTGATTTCCGTTACATACTATTTACTTGTAAGTTAGGTATTCGTAAAACCTAAACACACTGTATTTTTGGGTCAGTGTCCGATTTACAATTTTTTAATTTTTTAAATTATATTATTTTAAAAAATTATATAAAAAAATTCAAAAACCCTAAAAGCCTAGTTTTCTCTCCATAGTGTGTCGTTCATCTATCTTTTTTTGTCTTTGTTGATCGGCGACGACATCAATTTTAATATTGGTTATCGACAGTCGGTATTTTTCTTTTTTATATCATATCTTTTTTTGTTTTGATTTTTATTTTCAATAAGTCTGTATGTGTTGCATGTTTTTATCTGTCTTTATGACACGTTTTTTATGCTTTTTTGCATATTTTTCGATTTTTTGTTAGTTTTTTCATTTATCTTTTTTCTAAGGGTTGATTTGACATTATCACGATTGGTTAAGATGTCGTTTATCTGATATCTTGTTGATCTTCCCTGCTTTGGACCCTCGGATTGGATTTTGATATCCAATTTGCGTTCGTGGATAGCTTGTCACATCACTCGAGTCTAATTTATGGTTTGTCGGTGATCTTTTAATAACTTGATCTCTTTTTGTGGTTTGTTTGCCAATGCGATCATATATGATTGTATCTATATTTATTTGAGTTTCTTGGTTAAATTTAATCTTTCATTGTATGGTTCTTATGTGATCTTAAGTTGCTAGTTTTGTTTTAATAATTATAGGAAATTTTCTTAATTTACGATTGCGATTATAAATATTTATTGTAATTTTTATTTCCAGTTTTAAATAAATTAGTTGCTTCTATAAAAAAAAATCAAATTACATAATTAAAATAAAGAAACTTAATTAAATTTCAAATGTTTTGAAGTTGAAATAAACATTTTAAAAAATAATTTAGAATGTTAATGTGAAATAATTTAAGAAATTAAGAATGTTATGGTGGTAAAATTTAAGAAATTAGAAATTTAGAATGTTAGAGTGAAATAATTTGAGAATTATGAATAAAAAATTAATATAAAATAAAAACAAAAAAATAAATTGGGTATTAGGTCGGCCGATACTTGGTTAAGAATATTTTGTAACCCAGACTCGACTCAAAAACCTCAAAAAAAGCAGGTCGAGTACTCAAAAAATAAGATATTTGTATTATAAGTACTCGATATTTTTTAATCTAGTCGACGATTGGGTCAACCGGGTTGGATATTTTGAAACACCCCTAATCTAACCGGTTACCTTTGATAACCTATACTTTTGGATCAATTTGGTACCCATACTTAGAAAAAATTAAAATGTTAACATCATTAAATAATATGTATGATAATTTAGTTAATTGTTAAAATATCAAGATAACATATTTATAATGATTTAATATTTTCCAAGCTCAAATATCAAATTAATCTCAAAAAAATTCTAAACTAATCATAATATTAATCCCAAGATTATTGTTAAAAGGTTGAAAGTACTTCTTTCGAGACGGGTCTCTGAGAACCAAACTAGTTTTGTACATGGACGTTAAATTATAAATAATATTGTCATTACCCATGATATTATGCATACAATGTGGAGAAAAGTGGGAAGCACGGTACGATGACTATAAAGATTGACTTGGAGAAGATGTAGATCGGTTAGAATGAGGATTTATTAATGACAATAAAGATTGACTTGGAGAAGATGTAGATCGGTTAATAGTCACGAATGGAAGCCCTTCCGAACCTCTAAGCAAAATCCGGCAATTTTTCTTCTCTTTTTTGTACATGATATGATTGTATTTGCAAGAGCTTCACTTCATCAATTAACGGTAATACAGGACATTCTTGGTAGCTTTTGCATGACTTCAGGTTTAAAGGTGAGCATTGACTTAGGCTCAGTCGCTCACATATTAGTTCGACCTTTGACTTCGTTAAGGTCTCAGATCTCGAAAAATATTTGGGTGTCCCTCTTCTCCATCAAGGGTGTCGACACTAGTTTTTGTCTTGTTCCTAGTTATATTATAATTATATTATTATTATTATTATTATTACAAATAATACAATAAGTATAGAGGCCCAATTGATAACAAATCCCATAGCACCGTTTTACAAGTTCAACCCAAGCCAGGCCCAGAAGCAGATCCAAATCCGGAGGCCCAAACTCGAATACAAATTAGAGGTCCAAACCCGAGAAAAAGTAGATCCGACCCATCTGATCCAAAAGCCCAGATGATCCAGAAGGCATGAACCCTTCTAGGGTTTTCATCTCAGCTCCAGCCGCGAGCTCTCACAACCGTTGGATCTGGAGAGATTAAACTAGAATTATTTTAAGTACTACAAAATTCTAGGGTTTCATTACAACCCTAGGGCTATAAAAGGCCATTGATCCTGTAAGGAGAAAACGAGACACAAACAACGAGAGAAAGGAGATAGAGAAAGACAGAGAAAAAGCTACGAAAACAGATATCAACACAACGATCCACAACAATTAGTTTCCGAAAACAAAAAGAGAAAAGATAGAGAAACTTACCCACGGTCGTCGGAGCCTCCACGCGTCACTGGAAACCGTTGTATGTTCGAAGGTATATTCCTAGATCTAGGGAGTTTGGAGGATTTTTAGAATGAAACGAAGGTGGATCTAGGTTTAGTGTAAAAAGAGGGTCGTTTTAGTATATTTTTGTCGACGCCGAAATACGACGGTCGGTCGATGGCTGGCTTCCCTCCGATCAGAATTTTTAAAGAGAAGTCAGAGCCCCTCTCTCTTAGAGAGAAAAGCAAAAGCGAAGAAATGAGAGATTTTGGCCTTAAAGATCAGTTTTTGATCTATTTATACCCCTTCCCGAACAACGTCGCTTTGGGGAGGGGCCTTTGCATAATTTTGGGAATGGGTAAATTATATTTGTTGTCCTTGTACTTTGTATTCTTTACAAATTGGTCACTGAATCATGTTTCTGTGCATTTCAATTTGCCATTCGTATTTTATTTTATTTCTTTTTAGTCCCTGCCAATATTTATATATATTTAGGGTAAAATATTCATGGTAGTCCCTATTATCTTAATAATTTATATTTTAATCCCTTATAATTATTATAGGATTATTTACATTCGTTGTACTTAAAATATGAAGTATTTGCAATAGTAACCTAGAATTTTGATATTTTCATGATTTAATCATTAAATTTATTATATGCATTCTAGTTATATTATTTTAAACAATGAATCATAAAAATATTTCCTTAACTTATTAGGAATGTATTTTAAATGATTTATTGGTATAAAATAATATCTCTAATGTTTTTTTGGATCATAAATTAAATTAAATTTAGATTTATAAATTTTTACTACAAATACATTAATTAATAAACAAATGTAACAATTTTGGGCGTTGTGGGGGTGTTAATCCTTCCCCACATGTAACCGACTCCCGACTCATTTTCTGGTAAGCAGACCCTTTTTGTGTTGTTTTAATACTATTTTTATAAATTTTATTAAAATAACATAGCGTTTTTGGTAACCAATCACACCTCGATAAATGATTGGTGGCGACTCCTCAAATTGTGTTTTATCTTATGTAAGAAGAAAAATACTTACTTTTTCGAGACGATATTTAAAATATAACGACATTTATTTTCGCCGGGCAAAGATAGTCTCGACAAAGGGTTAATGTGGCTTCTTATGATTATTTGGTGCAAATGGTTAGAAAAAGGTTGAGTGGTTGGAAGGCAAAAACGTTGTCGCTTGCAGAGAGAATTACCTCGCTAAAGTTGTCTTATCGTCTACTCCTTCATATACGATGCAAAGGACGGTTCTTCTAAAGAGAACATGTGCAGCATTGGAACATCTTATTCGCCGTTTCATATGGGGGGATCTCATCGGATAATAAGGGTGTTCTTCTCGTTCATTGGGAGGACGTTTGTAGGCCAATGTTGCATAGAGGTCTTGAATTTCGATCGATGAGTATCCAAATGAAGCTTTTCTCGTGAAGTTGGCGTGGGGTTATTTTGACCATCCCTGTATAAGATAGGAGACCCTAATCCATTGGATAAGGGCTAAGTATCGCACTCTTTGTATTATTCTACCGGGCTTTCTTATTTAACCTAAATGAAAACACCCAAAATTTGACCCAATTGAACCGCAAGTGGACTTTATTCCTAACCCTACATTTATTGTACTCATAAAAGAAGATACGTAGTAAAATGGTATATATTTTTAACTATAATCAATTTAAAACATTTATCAATTATTTGAATGATTCGAAAATATTCTGTCATCTAATTATGAGATCGGAAAATAAATCAAGTTTGGAGTAGGTTTAGAATATCCATGTTAATATATTAGTTCGGTCAATTAACATCCTTCATAATATATTAGTTCGGTCAATGCTTTGAATTACGTACTTTATGATGAATTTAGTCCTTTATTATATTTTAATAATTTCTAATATTGTACTTTTTAAAATATGTATTTTTAGTCCTGAAGCAAACTTCTTCAATGTTAATTTCATAAATTAATTTGGTACGACTTATTTTTAACAAACCAGTTGATGGTGAGGTTTTGTCTTAATGCATAAAGTTATTTTTTTGCTTTTTGTTAGAGGCCGCGGGACACAAATTAGGGTTATGTTTTGGGTTTATTGGTTTTGATTTTTGGGTTGTGGAGAGGTCGAACTTGAATGGTTGGTAAATTCAGGGTATAATTAAGGTAAAAAAATATCTCTAATATTTGATTAAATAATTATTTTGATCCTTTTTTTTTAAATATTTTAAATGTAACACCCCAAATTAGGGGCTAAATTTTAGAATTATAAAGCGGTGAATTTAAGTGGTATTTTGGGAAGAAAATTAAGGATTAAATTGTAAAGTTTCAAAGTTAGAATATCCTTTTATAAGGTGCATGAAATTTAGTGGCTAAACTATTAATTTAACCATTTTTATTTTTGAAGAGAATTATAAACTCTCCCCTATTGTTTTTGCATATATTCCCAGTTTTCCCTGCCCGTTGACCCTCATTTTCTCTCCGATCTACTCACCGTCCGACGCTCGTTTGACGAACCGAAACCACCATCGTATTCGTTGTCGACCGATGAACAAATCCCCTCAAATCTCTCGTCGTGAATTGGCGTCGTTCGTCATTAATTTCAGTCGGGAGTATCGTCGGTTTTAACTCAATTTTGGTTGGTTTTCCGTCGATTCACGTCGATCCGGCCATCCGTTTTTGACACCTCCTGCACCATCGTGTTCCTTGCATCGTTCCGAGTCCACCGATGTTCTCCATTTCTCCATCGTCGCCGGCACATGGAGGGGTGAGAAAGTTAAAGTTTTCGATGTTCGAAATCAAGCTCTCCGCCATTCAAAATTATGAACCGAGCTTGGTAAGTGTCTCAAAATGCCTTAAAAATAATTTTTAATAATTTTTCCGAGAATATTTGGACACTCCACGGCGTCGCACGCGCCCCACGCGCAGAAGTCCTGGCCGCAGATAAAAAAAACTCAGGTGCTAGTTTTGTAAATAATTTTAGAATGGTGCCTAATATGTAATTAATTTATGTTAGGGTGATATTTGTATAAAATCGTTGATCATTAACCGTTGACCGCCATTGATCGTTGATCGTTGACTTTGACCAAAAAAGTCAATTTTCGAAAAGTCATATTCTATGTTTTTTGACGTCCCGAATCCGTTTTTATGGTCCGTTTCGCAAAATTCGAACTCGATAAGCTGCTTTTGACTGATTTATCACCCGATTCGATTCGTTTTTTGAAAAGTTATAGAACGCAGCTTAAGTCGGTCAACCAACAAAAGTGCTATATCAGTACCTGAATGGCATATGTACCATTTGAATGCTTGTTCGTCTCCTCAAGAGTGGTCCGATGATAATTTTGGAAGTATTCAGCTCAACTCAATTCTATATATCGTATTCAGTACAAAGAATTGGATATTTGTTCGACAAATCAACCACGAAGACCGAATTGAGCTGAACGAAAGTACAATATGTATCCAAATTTCAGAAAACGTCTGAATTACTCTGGAAAACTCCAAAGTAACTGGAATGGATTTGACTGCTAAATGAACTAAGTAACCTCAAAGACTGAGAGTTAAGTAAGTGATTTGGATAAGCCTGAAAACTCTGAGGAGTTTACATATTGTACAATTACTATGGGTTATGAACCAAAAATCAAGGAAATCAGCATTTTATGCTATCGTTGAAGCGTGGAAATGAAATAAAGACCCTTGGAAGACCTATTCAGCGATGACTCAAAAGATGGTTTTTGGACATTAATTGATGTTATTAAAGAGAGAATAATTGAAGGACAAAGAATGAACCGGTCAATATGCATTAGTTCTGGAGTTGTTCAGCTTGAGTTATTTCGATAATCTGATAGATCAACACAGACTGTAAATGTCATAAACCTTCATTTCTTTCTTATGAGCTCAAATCACATTCTGACTAATTGATGATTATGTTAGGTAATAAACTCTTCCAATGTGATTCTAAATTCTGCCATTGTACCGGTATACTGAAGATCTGTGTTTCTCTACCCAACAAGATTATCCAGCATCTCTGAATAATATCTGATAAAAACTTTGATCCTCTAGTGTGTTCCATATGTACTACTTGACAATTTTATATGTTTGAAATGAGTTTTAACGAAAGTATTGATTTACTAGTTTATGAACCATGGCAACATGGTATGTGATCTCCGATTACGGTTTTCATCGAAAAATATAAATTGTACGTGATTTATGAAATCATGGAATTTACTGGTTTATGAATTATGGTTACCTAAAATGTGTTATCTGGTTTCCTATTTTCACTGGAAAATATGAATTGTTCCTGATTTATGGAATCATAGAATTTACTAGGAGTGCAGGTGGGTGTAAGGTTCTGGGGAACCTACACATTATGGAGTGTTCGGTTAGAGGGAATACTATGGTTTTTGATAAATGTTTTATGGGAGAGTATTGTTGGAGGAAGTTATCGTTACCGTTACTGCAGGCTCCCCTGTTTTGTGCTCGGGGTAAGTCCTTATTTGGTATGTAGGTGGGTGTATGGTTATGGTAAACATACACATTATGGAGTGTTCGGTTGGAGGGATTAATATGGTTTTTGAATAAAAATATGTTTTAAACTGCTATTGTTTAAAAATAAAATATCTGTATATCTTCACTGGTTTGACAGGAACACACTAGATAACCTATTTTGATCTCCTGAACTCAGTCATTCGAAATATTTATCTTAATTGAAAACTTATTGTCCGTTACCATCTGAAATATCAATAGGATCTCCGCTCAGCATAAAAATCTGTAAATATCTAAACCTATAAGGAAATATATATTTATATGTATCTGCACGTGCTTCAGCATCATCTGGTAGTTCTTTATTACTTAGCTTTCCGAAGCTCACTCTATTACTCACCATTGTAGGTTAAAAGAATTGTACCAGAGTAATTATCGATTTCAGTAAGGGAGTTTTTCCGAAGTTGTTGCAGAGTATTATACATGTGATTAGGGGGTATGTAATGGTATTTTGTTTTATATATATATGAGTCTGAAAATCTGTTTTAATTCTAAATACTGATATATTTTATTTTGTATTCATAAATAATTTTATGAGTTTACATGTTCTGATAAAAAGTTTTAAATTTTCTGAGATTTTACTGTGGGTCACTCCGGTGGCCCTAATGTGATATTCTAGATCGGATCGGGTTACCCGTATCGGTCTGAGGGGGTTACATTTAGTGGTATCAGAGCTTAGGTTTGAGTCAAAATTTTTAAGAAAGATCAGTCGGTCAAATTTCAAAAGATGTATGATCAGTACATGGCCCTAGACTACAATCGTACTTCTTTGAGCCGGAACTCCAAGGTTGAGTCCCTATCTATAATGAACAAATCTAAGTTTTCATCCGTTAGGACTCTATTGTTTTATAAATGAATATCAATAATGTTTATCTGAATTCTGTAAAGTACCTCAAGAGCCATGTTAAAGTTACGAATATGAGAAATTCCGATCCAATTCCAGAAATGAAATTAAGATATGTTACTGCACCATGAGCCTATTATTGTAACCAAGACTGAATTGATTCTTTAAGAAATTTTCGTTCGGATTCTTTTATTGGAATGAGGAAAAGTTCTGATAAGAATGTATGCTCAACTAGTTAAGGATTAGTGGAGGATCCGTACTTTTGTAAAAGTTACTTGAAGATATGGAAGAATTGATGGAATTTTCATTTATGTAATTATGTGACATGAATGAATTTCGAGGACGAAATTCTTTTAAGGAGGAGAGAATTGTTCACCCCAAATTAGGGGCTAAATTTTAGAATTATAAAGTAGTAGATTTAATTGGTATTTTGGGAAGAAAATTGAGGATTAAATTATAAAGTCGCAAAGTTAAAATATCCTTTTATAAAGTGCATGAAATTCAGTGGCTAAACTATTAATTTAACCATTTTTATTTTGGAGAGAATTATAAACTCTCTCCCTCGATTGTTTCTGCGTATTTTTCCCAGTTTTCCCTCTTCGTTGACCCTCATTTCCTCTCCGATCTACTCACCGTCTGATGTCCGTTTGACGAACCGAAACCACCATTGTATTCG
Organism: Hibiscus syriacus; assembly: GCF_006381635.1. Taxonomy (NCBI): domain Eukaryota; kingdom Viridiplantae; phylum Streptophyta; class Magnoliopsida; order Malvales; family Malvaceae; genus Hibiscus; species Hibiscus syriacus. Next base: position 11,089,290 of record NW_024062733.1, read on the forward strand.
TTGTCGACTGATGAAAAAATCCCCTCAAACCTCTCGTCATGAATCGGCATCGTTCGTCGTTAATTTCAGTCTGAAGTATCGTCGATTTTAACTCAAATTTTGTTGGTTTTCCGTCGATTCACGTCGATCCGACCATCCGTTTTCGACACCTCCTGCACAATCGTGTTCCTTGTATCGTTTCGAGTCCACCGATGTCCTCCGTTTCTCCTTCGTCGCCGGCGCATGGAGGGGTGAAAATGTCAAAGTTTTTGATGTTCGGAATCGAGCTCTCCGCCGTTCAAAATTGTGAACCGAGCTTGGTAAGTGTCTCAAAATGCCTTAAAATAATTTTTAGGAATTTTTTCGGGAATTTTGGGACACTCCACGGCGTCGCACGCACCGCCACTGCGCGTGGGGAAGGCCTAGCCGCGTATAAAAAAACTCAGGTGCTAGTTTTGTAAATATTTTTAGAATTGTGCCTAATATGTAATTAATTTATGCTAGGGTGATATTTGTGTAAAATCGTTGACCGTTGACCGTCGTTGATCGTTGACCGTTGACTTTGATCGAAAAAGTGAAAATTTTCGAAAAAGTCATATTTTATGTTTTTGATGTCCTGAATTCGTTTTAGGGTCCGTTTCACCAAATTCGAACCCAATAAGCTATTTTTAACTAATTTATCACCTGATTCGATCCGTTTTTCAGAATTAAGCTCCGTTTTTATGTAACTTCTGTTGATATGCATTTGAGGAATTATTGGAAGATGATTTCAAGATTGAGGACGTTCGAATGGAATTTATATGGTCGATCAGTATGGCACAAAAATCGAGGTAATACATTATTACCTCTTTATGCTTTATAGAACATGTTGATAATGGATAAATGCATGGATGTATATGATTGGTCTATTATGCTTGTTTGATTATGGATGGATTCGAACTGAATACGGTTTAAATGATAAATTATGAGAATACATCGATTAGGCAAAATTACAAAAATACCCTTATGTTGTAATAAGGACAAGAATTGACTCTGGAAGTTGTATAAGAATTTTTAAAGACATATTGATATGATGAAACTACTGATGTGTACAAAAAATACTAGTTTTGCTTAGGAAATCTGGATAACCAATTTCTAAATCCAAGATGGCTTGTACAAGATACTAGAAGTTTTGTTATGGAATAATTTAAAGTTTAGAGATTATCCGGAAAAGCGATTAACCCTAGAATCTCTAAATTCTATTTATATGTGTTAAGAGTTTTAATACCGAAATTATTTTGTTAAGAAATTATGAAATTACCCTTGAGAGGTAAAAGTATCCCCAGTGGAATGAGAAAGTACCCGAGAAGTTATGCCTAAATCGTTGAATTATTGATTTAATTGTTAAGATCTTACTTTTGTTCAGAAAATTTCTGATAATCCGTAAATCTCTGAGTTGTGAGTAAATAAGTGAATGATAATTTATCGAGGGTGTTCCTTTGTCAGAATTGGTTGAAAAGACTGAAATAGATGATAAGGACAGATTTAATAATAAGACCGGATGGATGAAAATGATTGAAATACCCTAGATCTGTAAAATGACCAAAATACCCCTATAATGGAAATAACTCAAGAATATCACCAAGCCCAGGAATGAATAGATATCCTCAAGATTTAAAATAAATGGAAAAACAATGAGCACCAAAATAACCAAAATGCCCTTATGGCCTAGATTGAGTAAATATTTTGGATTAATTAAGAAATCTAAATAAACATGGATATTGTACTGCTCTTAAAAGTTATGGAACGCAACTTAAGTCGGTCAACCAACGATAGTGCTATATCAGTACCTGAATGGCATATGTACCATTTGAATGCTTGTTCGTCTCCTCAGAGTGGCTCGATGATAATTTTGGATGTATTCAGCTCAACTCTATATATCATATTCAGTACAAAGAATTGGATATTTGTTCGACAAATCAACCACGAAGACCGAATTGAGCTGAACGAAAGTACAGTATGTATCCAAATTTCAGAAAACGTCTAAATTACTCTGGAAAACTCTGAAATAACTGGAATGGATTTGACTGCTAAATGAACTAAGTAACCTCAATGAATGAGAGTTAAGTAAGCGATTTGGATAAGCCTGGAAACTCTGAGGAGTTTACATATTATACAATTATTATGGGTTATGAACAAAAAATCAAGGAAATCATCATTTCATGATATCGTTGAAGCGTGGAAATGAAATAAAGACCCTTGGAAGACCTATTCAGCGATGACTCAAAAGATGGTTTTTGGACATTAATTGATGTTATTAAAGAGTGAATACCTGAAGGACAAAGAATGAACCGGTCAATATGCATTAGTTCTGGAGTTGTTCAGCTTGAGTTATTTCGATAATCTGATAGATCAACACAGACTGTAAATGTCATGAACCTTCATTTCTTTCTTATGAGCTCAAATCACATTCTGACTAATTGATGATTATGTTAGTTAATAAACTCTTCCAATGTGATTCTAAATTCTGCCATTGTACCGGTATACTGAAGATCTGTGTTTCTCTACCCAACAAGATTATCCATCATTTCTGAATAATATCTGATAAAAACTTTGATCCTCTAGTGTGTTCCTTATGTACAACTTGACAACTTTATATGCTTGAAATGAGTTTTAACTAAAGTATTGATTTACTAGTTTATGAACCATGGCAACATGGTATGTGATCTCCGATTACGGTTTTCATCGAAAAATATAAATTGTACATGATTTATGAAATCATGGAATTTACTGGTTTATGAATTATGGTTACCTAAAATGTGTTATCTGGTTTCCAGTTTTCACTGGAAAATATGAATTGTTCCTGATTTATGGAATCATAGAATTTACTAGGAGTGTAGGTGGGTGTAAGGTTCTGGGGAACCTACACATTATGGAGTGTTCGGTTAGAGGGAATACTATGGTTTTTGATAAATGTTTTATGGGAGGGTATTGTTGGAGGAAGTTATCGTTACTGTTACAGCAGGCTCCCCTGCTTTGTGCTCGGGGTAAGTCCTTATTTGGTGTGTAGGTGGGTGTATGGTTATGGTAAACATACACATTATGGTAGTTCTTTATTACTTAGCTTTCCGAAGCTCACTCTATTACTCACCATTGTAGGTTAAAAGAATTGTACCAGAGTAATTATCGATTTCAGTAAGGGAGTTTTTCCGAAGTTGTTGCAGAGTATTATACATGTGATCAGGGGGTATGTAATGGTATTTTGTTTTATATATATATGAGTCTGAAAATCTGTTTTAATTCTAAATACTGATATATTTTATTTTGTATTAATAAATGATTTCATGAGTTTACATGTTCTGATAAAAAGTTTTAAATTTTCTGAGATTTTACAATGGGTCGCTCCGGTGGCCCAAATGTGACATTCCAGATCGGATCGGGTTACCCGCATCGGTCTGAGGGGGTTTAACTCTAATGTTTTATTGTAGGATAAAAAAATTTATAATATTTAAACAAATAGTCCCATTTTATTTTAAGCTAAAAGAATTGAAGGTCGAAATGATTCTCGAGTTAAGGAAGGCAATCGGTTAGGACAGTGGTGATCATGGTTTTACATCAAATTTATATGAATTAATTTTGTCACAAATAAACTCATTAAATAATCTCTGTGATAAAGAAGAATGTTGATTTTCTTAGAGATTTTTGATTCGAGTAATTATATATGTAGAGTATTTATATATGTTAGCAAATGAAAAAGAAAGTTTTAAATAAATACTATATAATAATAATTCTAAACTATTGAAATAACTTTGTTTTTTTAATAAAGGGAAGAATAAGAAACAACTACGACATCTATTGTGCGACCCCAGACGGTGTTCCATGGTGTATGCTTTTCGCTGATGACATTGTCCTAGTTGCTGAAACAAAAACTGAGCTGAATAATAGACTGGCTACTTGGAAGACTGCTTTGGAAGAAAAAGGTCTAAGGAACAATATTGAAAAGACAGAGTATTTATGTTCAAACTTCAGTGGGAAACAAAACGATGAAGATGTAGAAGTTTGCATAGAAGGATTCGTTCTCCCCTCAAAGGATTGTTTCAAGTACCTAGGGTCTATGATACATAAAGATGGGGGTGTTGATGATGACGTGATACACCGTATAAAGGCGGGATGGCTAAAGTGGAGGGATGCTACTGAAGTTTTGTGTGATAAGAAGGTGCCTGTAAAACTTAAGGGAAAATTTTATAGAATGGCAATAAGACCAACACTGTTGTATGGATCAGAATGTTGGGCAATCAAGAAGGATCACGTAAGGAGGATGGAGGCCGCAGAAATGAGAATGCTTCGATGGGCATGTGGTAGGACTCTGTGGGACATGACACCAAATTCTGCTATTAGGACGTCCTTCGGGGTGGTCCTTGTATCCGAAAAAATGAGGGAGGGAAGACTACGGTGGTTTGGGCATGTCCTTAAGCGACAACCGTCGGATACGGTCAGGAGGGTAGAGTTGATTACAGTCGACGATGCCAGAAGGAGAGGACGACCAAGGTGGATGTGGGAAGACTGCTTGAGATCTGATTTGAAGGATTTACCCATTACCGAGGACATGACCTCTTATAGGAAAGTATGGAGACTTAAGACTAGGGTAGTCGAGTAGTGTGGGTCACAGTCATAGGTTTTAACATCTATATCCTCTTTTTAATGCATTTGTAGTAATTTCTCTGACTTCTACTTTCTTCACGTTTCTGTAATTGGAATTTATGAAGGCTTAGATCTAGGGTAGCGGAGTAGTGTTGCATTAGTTTAGGTTTTAAGACATTTGACTTTACTCCTTCTCGTAGCTTGCTATCATTGACTTCTGTGTATCCTTCTCTTCATGTTTCCTCTTTTTAAATTTAGTCGGATCTTACGTTTCTGTCTATATTGCCGAGATTTTTATGCAGGGATTTATTCGCAGGGATTACTTCCCATTACAGACGCGCATAAGAAGACTGCTTATAAGAATAAAAAAACGGTCAACTATGTATTTATTTATTTATTTATACATGCATTGTATTTTATCTTTATTTGTAATTTTTTATGACTGTCGGAGGTCTTCCACGGAAGCTACCCGCAACCAGGCGTTGGGGGCAGCCTACTACCCTATCTCCCCCTTATCCCATTGCATATGGGAATAGGGTTTCGTTATTGTTGTTGTTGTATTGCCTGTTAAAACCTCTAGGGAACATTACACCCTCAAGGTTTGCTTCTAACCAGCGAGGGACCTCCATTGGAGGATTGTCGAAAATCATAAGATCATCATCAAGCGAGCATCCCATTTTCGAGAGAACATCGGACCTTCGCGATAAGTGTGTTGGAAAATTAGCATCCAATTCTGATATTTAAATTCACGAATGTCCTCAATGAGAGATCAGAGGGGTGGATAGATATATCATTTGAGTCCAAAAGTTAGAGAACAACTTGTGCATCCACCTCGCATTCGATATCATTACAGCCATAGTTCCAAGTAATGGGTGTCGTAAAGAAAAGAGTTCTGCTGCTACACTTGAATAAACACCTATATGTGCTGACTTTTACTTGCACATAACCTTAACATTTTATCGAAATAATTTACTGGATGATTGCACTTGGATTCTATGCAAGAAATATTAAAAAGAAAGTTACTTTTTTTTTTATTTGAGATGGTCAATCATCCGTGATCATGACATGCTAAATAATTCAGGAAAAGGGTCTTTTTTTCTAAATCGAAGATACGCCAAACAAATCTCATGATGTAATTAAGAGATATCTTATGGGTAGGGATGAAAGTAAGAATAAATATTAAAAAGGTTAAACTAATTTATATTAAAAACTCAAAAGAATAATAAATATCTAGTGGGATGAGGCATTATGTTCCTTAACCAAGATTAGGGGGTTCAAATCCTGGTGTTTGTGAATGGAGCAAACTAGGTTGGGACGGTCGCCCTTGCCTATGCAGTACTCGATCTAGATTAGTCGGTCAATAGATGGGATAGCAGTGAAAATTCCCATGTTAAGTGACACGTGTCACAATTGAATGATTTAAATTTTTTTATTTAAATTAAAAAAAATAAAATTGTATATATTTTTTAAAGAAAAACATAGACATCTTGAAATAATATCAAAAACTTTGAAAACATTCATTTCAACCCCTAAACCCATGTCGGTCGTCACCCTTTATCGTCGACGAAGCTCCACTTGACCTCATCTCCCTCGGAGACCAAAACCCCCATGAAATCGTGACCGGCCAACAGTCGATGATGGAGAATCGACATTTTATTCCCCGTGAACCTTATGATGAAAATCGTGATCCCACGCGATCTCGACGACCAATCGACGACAACATATGACTAGGAAGATAGTAGGGACTACGTAGGCAACAGTGGTCATGGTCGAAAAAGGATATGAATGCGGGTTAATGATAGGATTTGGGGATTTTAGGTATTTTGGGACTTTTTTATAATTTAATAGAAATTAGGGTTTTTTTATAAATATAATATTTTTTATATAAAATATAAATTTCAAATCCACCAGATTGTGACACGTGTCATTTATCAGGGAAAATTAACGTCGTTGACGGCCCGAACATCTAAATGAGTGACGTTTGTAATGTTAGACACCTGGATAAGTAAAAAAAATAGTTTAGATACCTATTCGAGACTTTAGGTATAGTTTGGTCACTTGTTTTGGTATATGACCTTAAAAGAAATCTAAAATATTGAGTACCAAAAAAATTTGAAGGATGCTATTACCCCAAATGACCAACGTGAAATAGGTAGGCAATCGAAATCTCTAGTATTTCCAATTTCATGGACATTTAAACCTTTCAAAATTGTCATGCCCAAACAAAATACCAATCAATTCTTTCCAACTTCCAACCAAATTAAAAGTAATGGGAAAATTACGTAGTTATATCATTACACTATTTACGTGATTTCGTTTTGATCATTCAACTATTTTTCTTTTAAAATTATATCTAATGTTAAGTTTTGATTTTATTTTAGTAACTCATTGTTGAAAAATTAATAAAATTAACGATGTGACATTTTTAAAAAAAGATTCAATGATGATGTGACATTTACCTTATGGTGATAAGTCACTATCACCATTAATTTTCTAATGACTAGTGATCAGAATAAAACAAAATATAACGTTATATATGATTTTAAAAAAAATAGTTGGATAACTAGTATGAAGCCACACAAATAATTGGATGATAAATTTGCAGTTTACCCAAAACAATAATTTCTTTTGAACTATGGTTGTTCGAGTATTAAAATTAACTCTCCAACTACATAAATTAAAAAATAATGTACTAGCTATCAACCAGGGACGGACACAAAAATTTATATTAAGGATAACGAATTTTTAAAATTTTAAAAAATGACGATCTTATTAAATTTCAGGAGATAAACATAAATTTTTAATAAAAATATATAAAAAATCTAAAATATTGGATAATTTTAAATTTTTAGAGGACTTTTCCCACTCATACCTCGGTCCATCCCCGCTATTAACGAAAAGTTAAAAACTTCAACTACTCCATTGTTAATAATTAAAGAGTCGTCCAAGTCATAAAAAATTGTATAAATTTGAAAATAAAATTAAAAAAATGAAAAAAAATAAAGAGGTAGAGACGAAATAAATTCTCAACAAGTGGGCGCCATGCACTATGTTTCCACTCCATGGGTAGTCGGACCATTTCAAACAACAAATGGATTAGATCCCCAACTCTCTTTCAATTGTAGCTCACATATTTCAACTTTTTTTTTTTAATTTATAGTATTTGTTTCCGTGCACTGCTTAGTTTCTTTTTATTTTAATGAAATATTTAGTCCCTCTGATAGATCATTCTTAATTTTATACTTGACACTCATGATCACTTGATTATAGAAGGTTTTAATTTAACTATTAATCTTCATTTTTTTCAGTTAGACCACTTAATTACTTAAATGATGTCAATTAAGTCACTTGTCATTAATATTTGATGGAAGAGTTGACATAACATTTAACAAAACTAATACATTTAGGGGTTGTTTTATAAAACATAATGATTTAGCACTGAATAATTTAGCAGTCTGAATGATTAAAAGGCTCTGTATGATATAGTTCTGAATAGAAAATTTATTTGATAATACATCTAAATGGCCGGTCTGAATAACAAAAAATGACCATATTACCCTTCTGTATGATTTTGTGCCAAAATAAAATATATTTGTTTCTACCTTGTGAATAAATGCTAAAAAAATATTTTACTTTTTGATGTTTATAAAAACACATTTTTTGTCAAAATTATCAACAATCATAAAAAAATATAAAATCAAGTAACATAAAAACACATTTTTTTAGACAAATTATCAACATTCATAATAAACAAATCTACTAATATGAAATGACATAAAAGAGTGGTTTATGTTTTTGATGAAACAAAATACATAACAAGCATTCTTTTGTTCTAGACAAATCAACCCAAAAAAAAGATATTAATTTGAAGCATTTAAAAACAACTGATTAGCAATGTTATCACGTAGATTAGCCATATACTCATTGCCTTGAGGACCTCATTCAACTCCATTTATCTCGTCTTTTTCGTTTCCATTATCTTGTTCTTCACTAGAAAACATGTTGTTCTCGTCGAAATCCATAAATAATTGATCATAAACTTTGCATTTTCTTATAAAAATATGGACCGCAAAACATGCAATCACTATGTCTCGTTGTATTGGAAAAGGATAAGGAGCCATTTGCTTTAGGATTGGGAATCTTGCTTTCAGAACTCCGTAGGCACGCTCTATAACATTTCTAAGCTGTGCATGAGCATGATTGAACCTTTCCTCCTTGGTTACGGCACGCTGACGTCGAAAATCTGCTAGCCAATACCTCGTATTACAATATGGAGTCATAAAGCCATGTGTGTTGGTATATGCAACATCACAAAGGTAATACTTATCTGTTATTTATATATAAGCATTAAAATTTTGTTACAAAAAACTATAAATAAATGTAATGAATTAAAACATTTTCATATGATAGAAAGAAATGATATATACATTGTGGAGGAAAAGGAAAACTCGAGTTTGGATTAAATGCAACTTTTGTCAAAACTCTAGATCCATGTGATATGCCCTCCCATCCAGCCCACACAAATGTGAATATCATATCAAAATCACAAATTGCCAAGACATTTTGATAACATTCACCCTTTTCTCTTCCCCTATAACGAGCTTATTGATCGATAGAAACTATTGCATGTACGAGTGTTCCATCTAGTGCACCTACTGCACCCTTTATTGAAGAACATAAATGGTAAGAAACTGAAACATTATTTTTGGGTGATAACAAAAAATATATAAAAAAACATACAGGAAATATTTCTCGTAGGTGTCATTGTCTTTGTGTCATATTCGGTGTTGTTTCTTGTGATATTGGAACTATTATTTCTCTTACGAATTTTATCATTGCACGTCGTACCTCATGAAAGTATTTATGAATGGTTTGTGTGGAGTGTTGGAATCTCCTTTTAACCATTCGAAAACGTTCATTATGGCCTATAATTGTTAAAAATATAGCCATTTTCTCTTCCACATTTATCATCCTACTATTTTACAACAAATTTCTTTGTTTTAAATGGTTACATAATAATATATACGCATCACGAGATAGACGCATTAATTCATGGCATTGTGTATTCGACCCAAATAACAATTCTTGTATATATGCATGTCCGATCAACGTTGAATTATTGTCTCGAATTTTTTCAACTCTTGGTGATGCATTTACTATCCAAAACCACCATATAATGATTAGAAACACCTCATCATCATTTAAATCCATATAACACCTAGTTGAAACAAAATATAAAAGACATCATCAAAAAGACACATTCAAGTTGTAGACAAATAATAAAAGGATATCATTAAAACATAACAAAGTATTTCTAATCCAAAAAGTATTTCTAATCCAAAAAAACACATTATAAAAGACATCTCCTAGAATCATCCCAAAAGTCCAAACTTACGCCCAACATTTTTAATCCAACTCTCACAACCAAAGTTTCCTCAAATCACAACTTTCATCAAATAGCAATAGTGCAGTCTGATACATCGAGTCTTGTGTATCGCACACAAGTTTCTCCAACTTCTCAATGCAAGCACTCATATCATCTCCTTTGGTTTTTTCAATCATTATGTTAGCAATTTTGGATATATCATCCGCAATAACCATAATGTTGTGAGTGTTTGTTCGATCTTTTCTTTTTTTACTTTTATGTTAAGAGCCTAGGGAACACTCTTGTGTTGGAACCATTGTTTCTTGGGACGCACGAGAGGAATTCTTTAGTTGTTGGCTATCATCATCTTCATTCAATTCGGGATCATCTAGTTCTTCTTCTGGGTGAGAAGATTTAGAAGTAGGCCCCCAACCATCAATATCAGTACAAGCTGACGCGTTAAATAGTTGCATACACAACTCGGGATACAATAAGGGTGAATTCCTCAGTGGTTTTTCATGTTTGTTGCACTGGTTCATAAAAAATACATATATAAGTATATATGTATAATCTAGGAAACTAAAATAAATAAATACATTATAAGAATGCAACCTTCATTTCGATTTTCCATTCTTCTTCAGTTAAATTGAATGACTTTGTGACTGGATTGTACAAATTCCCCGTCTTGATAAATAACTTTGACCACACGTTATATTTTCCTCTAATATAATCATAACGATTTTTCATTTGGCATTGTTCAGCAACAATACCACATTCCTTTTTCAGTTTCTCTCCAACGTTTTTCCGAGATGTAAACTTCAAACTGTTTCCTTCTCGTCCATGAGTGTTGACCTCATATATACATGTTTCGAGAAATAATTTCTCTAGTGCTTCATTTTTCCAACTGAGTCTAGGCCTTTTTGTTTCGATGATTCTTCAACACCGAGCATATCTAAATGGATAGACAAATATTGAGAATTAATTAATTATGTGAAGCAAAAGGCATTCACTTCAATGCTAGTGTTTCCTCTTGACTCTTCGAACCCACAAACAAATATATATAAATCAAGAGACTAACGTATATGAAACATTAATTTGTGATCAGTCCCTAAATATATGAACATAGTTCTTGTCTTCACTCCATATATTGAATCCGTTCATGCATCAATCTTAAATTAAGGTTTATATATGAACAACCCTTAAATATATGGGGAAACAATCACTCGATACGAAAACCTACAGGGATTAATCAATCCACAGATGAATTGATCTACTTAATAACAATACATACCTTGTATCTATTTCACAAAATTGACAAGAACAAAATTCGGGGATGGACTGATTACAGTGATGAATCGATCCGAAAAAAATGAGATCAGAAAATGACTATTTAAAACAAAGAAATAATTACATGGTTGTGTTCTCTACGGTGGATGAATCGACCGAAGGAGGTGAACGACCAAAGAAGGATGAACGATCGAAAGAGGATGAATCGATTGTAGAACGTAGGAGGACTCGATCTCTGTTTTAGGCTTGTAAATAAGAACGAGAGGGGTAAACAAAAGGGTATTAGCGTAATGTCTTACGTCTGAATTATTAGGCGTCCTTTTTGAGTCTGAATCGGTCATCCCCTCCAAATCATTCAGAGCCATGATTTTATGCAAACCAAACGCGTTGAATCGGTCTGATTCAACGTTAAGATATGAATGGTTCAATTAAGAGCCAAACAAACAACCCCTTAGTCCTTAATACTTATATCTGATTGGAGAATTAGTTTTTTGAATTAAATTAATATCATGACTAAATTGATAGAATATATAAGTAACGAGGACCAATTATGTAGTTATTCTAATTTTTTTAATAGCCACATCAACTCCTTCATCAAATATTAATGGCAAGTGACTTGATTGACATTATTTAAATAGTTAAGTGATTTGCTTGACAAAATTAAAAGATCGGTGATCAAATCAGAATCCTCTCATAATTAAGTTGTCATTGGTATAATTTGTCTTAATTTTTTTATCTTGTCTATTTTCTTATTAATTATATCAGTTAACTTGATGTGACTTATTTTAAATAAAAAATATAAGCTAATATAATATATATACAAACATTTATTTGATGTTGAATACAAATTTTTAGACAATTAAAAAAATGAGAAAACGTATAATATTTATTCAATTATACAAAAATATAAATATAAAAGACAAAAAGTCATGGAATATGTTTAAATATTAATTAAGGGAGCTTTTATATACTCAATCTTCCACATAACTCTATCTTTTGTGCACACCAAAGGGCAATTATGATTCGAGTTAGATTACGCATACAGTTAGCTATGAGTAAAGTCGATAAATTAACCTATTATTTATGCTTTGATCATATGCATTATCAAATTATATTCTAATATTTATTAAAAAAATGGAAAATCCTTTTCACTAGAAGATAAGCCGATAATATATTTTATTGACTACGCTGTATTACTTATTTTCATAAGTAATTGTGCCGTGAAAAAATAAAATATTACTATTGGTTAAACAAATAACTAGTAGGAAATTAAAATAAAATTAATTGTGTTGTGAAATAACTTATTATCTTATAAAAAAATTCCTACTAATTGGTATAACTATAACAACAGATGTTACTCTCCAAGATTAATATAATTTTTTTAACATTTATACATCAAAAAAAGAATTTAATTTGAAAATATATTCTATTGGTTATAATTCAACGATAAAAAAATAGTTAAAAAATGAATAAAATAGAAAAATTACTCTTATTGTTGTGTTTAAAAAATGAATGATCTTGATGAACATTTTAATAATAATTTTTCTCTCAAATATGTTTATGTCGCCTTCTCTTTTTCTTTTTTTCCTTTTTTGTGTACACATCAACGGTACAAATTTAGTTATCAAATTTTATTTTTTTATATTATATCTTTTATTTTATTTTTTTGAGTTTTTCAATTTTAAATAATAATTTTTATTTTTGTGACACATTTTTTTTTGTAACACATTTTTTGTCTGCTCTTGTGGCACGTTCCTTATGGTTTTTGGATAGTTCTATATATACCTCTGCAGTCATGTTGGTGTTTTCACAAAGATCCTCACGATATTTGTTTTCTAATTAGTTTTATCGGTGGTCATGTATTGTCAGATCCCCTCTTTGGTAAAATATTGTTTGACGATATAATTAGAATTGTATAACGAAGCAATTTGTTAAATTGTTTAGTTCACTCACCACTCCTTTATCACTTTGCAAAGCGTCTCGTTCTATATAGACAATGAATTTTATGAAGGTTACTAAGATCTTTTGATGTTAGACGCTATTCTCAATAAAATATTTTCTTTTTCTTTTTTATATTTAGGTTTAATATTTTATTTTATGTATGAGTTTTTTGTGACTATTATCCCCAATTTTCTATTTGAATACATCCTAATTTTGATTTTTTCCGCTGTTTTCTCTTGGAGTGCTCGTTTTATATAGGATAAACTTTAGGAGCAATTTTGTAAAAACAAACTGATTATTAAATAAATTTAATTTATTGTCTATAACAATAGTTACTCCTCTATCCTACAAAAATAGTTTCTTATTGACTTTTTAAAAGTTAAAATTTTTAACTTTGACCATGATTATTTTAACGGTTTCAAATAATTAAATTTTATAAAATATATATTTAAAATTCTCTTGATTGAAGGTTTTCAAAATACTTTTTTTCATATCTTTATCAATAATAAAATTTAAATAATAATGAGTCGTCATAAAAAAAATTGATCCCGAAAAAGTTAATAATGAAAAATTTTAATGGGACATAAGGAATATTTTCTTGTATTTATATTTATTAAAAAAATATCGTCTATAACAGTTAAAATAGATATAATTTAAATAAATATAAAAATATTATTTTAATGTCATTAAATACAAAGAAAATTATATATATATATATATATATATATATTTAAAAAATACACATGTGCATACGTATTTCTGTTATTTGTTAACACGAATACAATTCAAGTCAAACAAAGATTATGATGTCTTAGGCCTTAACCCACTACTCAATGAAAGAAAGAAACAGATCATACTTAAACTCCTAAAATATAAACTTCTTTTCATTATCAACTCACTCAAAATTTGATTACTTGGAATCTTGAATTCTTATATTAGAGATTATAGTATTTTAATATTACGTGGAAATCCTTAAAATATTAGTATTTAAATATATTCGAACCCATATGACTCGTCAATAACTTTGTCTTTTGATATGAATTGTCAGTGTCACACAGTTCTTTTGATAATTTTTGTTTATATTCTTGCGCAACAATTGTTTGGGGGAGAAAGAATCCTAAACTATTCGGGCCATCATAAAAACCCTACCATGTTATGCTAAAATTCGATATACTCCTTGCAATATATTCACCGTCTAGTCATTAAACACAATTTCTTGGAAGCCTATAACTATGCTAAAACCTTAATTTATAATCTTCTTTCATTTATCATCCGAGATGGATCAAGGGGAGGGTGGGGGCAGTCGTCTCTCTGAAATTTTAAAATTACTATATATTTTCTACTGAAAATTTGTTTTCGCCCCTAAGAATTTTATAAGATCAAGTTCGTCCCCAACATAAAATCTTGTGTACTTTGTGTCCGTCCCTGTTTATCATATATAATTTATCTCGTTAGTCAAGGTTGATTTATCTCATCTGTGCATCAGTCTACACATGTGTTTTAGGTTTTCTTAACTGTATGTGTAACCGTGTAGGGTTTATTTTTCAATATTTAACTACATGCACGGTGGCTGCCTAAATCGTGTAATTCATGTGTATATCATACTTGCATATTATAATCATGCTATACAATAATAAACTTATGCAATTTATATTTTAATCTTTTATCCTTTTGTATCGAACTTAATTTTGTTTTTTTATTAGATATTTGTGATATTTCTTAACAAATTTATAAAGAAAAAGCAAAGAAGTGGAAATAAAAAAACTCTTTTTAATATAAAAATTGTAGCCCTTCTTTTAGTCCAAAAGCATTCGTTAGCTGACACATTTCACATTTATTTTTTTATTTTTAAAATAAAATATTATTTAAGAATATATATATTTTTTTAAATATGAACGTAATACATATTACTTAATAATTTTTTTAACGATAGACACCTAAAAGTGTAATGTAAAAAACATTAAACACTTATGTTTAACAAAAAAAATCTTTTAGACACCAAGAATTAGTTTTAAATATAATTTAATTATTTATTTTTATATTAAACCTAATATTACCGAAGTATTTAGTTTTTGAAATAAATAAGAAAGACAAGCGTTTTCCGGGTTTTGTTGTTTTCTGAGAGAAGTAGAGGAAAAGGGGTACGGTATAGCCGAAATAGGAACCATCGAACACGTGACTCAGATGCCTTTAAAAAGACAATCCCATCAGATCAACGGTGTACGTGTTGGCTACAACACCCGGGGAATTCCAAGGATGCGCAGAGTAATTTAAAGCTAAACGACGCAACCGAAAATATGATTTTTTTTTTTAACAAAACAGGTTTGGTGCTATTGGAATGTTAACTTATATATAATAGGTTAGGTTGTAACTATTTTAAAATAATTCAATATAATCGGTTAAAAGTAGAACACAAAATGTTATAAAGTATAATAAGAAAAGTTATCAATCGTAGTAATATAACATGTTTCATCTAAAATATTATAAACATTAAGGAAATAAGTTATAAACGGTAAATGTTATGATATTATTAACATTTTAGGTTGAGCCTAAAATATTACCAGAGTTTAAGCTGACGAAGCCTTATATTTTCCCACGATAACAAAAATAAGTTAAAAGATGAAAATGTTATGAATATATATAAGAAATACGGTTGTGTCCAATAATATCTGGTTCACTAAGAAATAGATTGTGATCTGGAATGTTAATATTTTTATTAATAAAATTGGTTGTGCCCAAAAATATCATGGTTCGCTAAGAATAGGTTGTGATATGAAATTTTAATATTTTTATTAATAAAATGGGTTACGTCCAAGAATGACATGATTCACTAAGAAATAAATTGCGATCTGGAATGTTAATATTTTTATTAGTTAAAAACATGGAAAATGATATTTTAACTTTCGAATTTAAAAGTATGGATGCTTTATCAATACTTTACAACCTTTTCATTTTTCATGATTTTTTTATTCGAAAATATGAATACTTTTGGAAAAGTATCGATACTTTGCAACCTTCTCATTTTCATTTTTTTTGAATTCAAAAGTATTCATACTTTCGAATTTTTAAAAAATGAAAAAAAGAAAAGGTTGCAAAGTATCGATATTTTTCCAAAATTATCTATACTTTTTTTTAAATTATCAACCGTTTACATTATATGTTTAAAGCCGTTTATATTATAAAAAAGTAAAACAAAACAGGTTTATAAGTTTAACATTATAGGTTGTACCCATTTTTAATTGTCAACCATTTAGGTTATATTTTTGAAACCGTCTTTATCATACAAAAGTACAACAAAATATGTTTTTAAGTATAACATTATAGCTAGCGCCTTTTTTAATTGTCAATTGTTTATGTTATATGTGTGAAACCTTTTATATTATGCAAAAGTAAGACAAAATAAATTTATAAGTATAATATTATAGGTAGTGCTTTTGCTAATTGTTAACCGTTTAGGTTATATGTATTAAACCGTTTATATTATTAAATATAATACAAAAAAACTTGTTTTTACTATAACGTAATAGGTTTATGTTAAGTCCCTTAATATTGATATTAAATCGTTGAATATCGATAATTTTGAAACGTTTTAATTTTTTTTTGTTTGACGCAACCTTATTTCTTATGTATGAATAATATTTTCAACTTTTAACTTATTTTCTTTCAATTTTTTTTTTGGAAGTGTAATATAATTCTTTTTTAAAGAAATAGGCCAGGACATAACTCACAAAATCGTTGAAAAACACAAGTGGAAAGGATTTTAATAACCATAGGCTTACAAATGATACATTTTTTTTCTATAATTATAACTCGGAAGCAAACTCTATGAACACACTTTGCCCGGATTAAGAGTATATCCTGGGATGAAGGGGAAATTCCTGAATGTCATGAGGACGAAATGGAGTCCTCGGATTCACATTTCTTGAACTCGCCGGACCTGAGTTGCTTATTGAATTCTAAGAGAAGTAGGTTGATTGCACTCAGATTGGTTAATAAGGATGGTATTGCTCCCCAGAATTCTTCTGATGATTGCATGGAAATTGTCAACCATCGTAGTCCATTGTGTTCTTCGAAGTCTCCTTGTGCGATTGAAGGTTGCCTATCAAAGGGTTTTGCAGGGCTCTTATCGAGTTGCTATTTTTTCTTTTAATTTTTAAAAGTATCGATCATTATCGAATAAGTATCGATATTTTAACTTTTGATATTATTTTCAATTTTTTCAATATTTGAAAGTATCGATAATAATATATTCAATATCAATATTTAAAATTTTGAATTGTTTTTTATTTTTTTGGGCGAAACCTATTTTATTAATAAAAATATTAATATAACATATCACATCCCATTTCTATTCAAAACCATGACATTCTAGGGCATAACCTATTAAAAATATTAGCATAACATATTGCAACTTATTTCTATTCAAAACTATGACATTCTTAGACACAACCCATTTTATTAATACAAATATTAAAATTCCATATCACAATCTATTTCTTAGTGAATCATGTCATTGAGTACAACCATATTTCTTATATTATTCATAATATTTACAGCTTTTAACTTATTTTGTTATCGTGAAAAAATCTAAGACTCCATTAGCTTAAACTCTGGTAATATTTTAGGCTTAAGCAATTTTATTATAAAGAAAATTAACATTTAAGATCACAACATACTTTTTTGTTAATAATATCTTTAGGCGCAACCTAAAATGTTAATAATATTAGTAACATTTACTGTTTATAACTTATTTTGTTATCGTAAGAATGCCTAAGACCTCATCAGCTTAAACTCTGATAATATTTTAGACATAACCTAAAATGTCAAAAATATTCATAACATTTACTATTTAAAACTAATTTTATTGCCGTTTATAACATTTATGTGCAACCTATTATGTTACTACGATTGATAATATTTTAGGTGTCACTTTTAACCCGTTACCTTTTTCAATCGGTCAGGCCATTTATTAAAATGCCGCATGGTAGAACTACCCCCACACCACCCTACACAAAAACAAACAAGACTCTCCCAATCAGCTAATAATAATAAAATAAAAACATTTTTTCACTAGGAAAAATCCTTCTTTGTTATCGAAACGACATCGAAGCTCATAGAAGGAGACGCGTTTCAACGTCTACCGTTTATTAGAAAAAAGGATAAAACAAAATATAAGTATTGAACTATGTTTAAACCGTCGTTTGAATCAATAAATTTTTGAAAGTAATATAATAATCATTACATTTAAAACTGCTGAATTTTAACAAAATAATCCTTAAATTTATTAATTTTTTTACTCTTATTAGTACTATTCACTTTAAATATAGTGACTACTTTGTAATGTTTGAAATTTTAGTGACTAAGATGATCATTTGAGTATAGTTTAGTGATTTAATATGTATTTACCCTTTAAAAGAAATCATTTTCACCAATAGATAGTTTTATTAATGCAAAAATAAGTACTCAAACTCAATTTTTAATGTCTAAAGAATTTTTCGTTAAATATTAGGGTGTCTAATATTTTTTTTATTATATTTTTAAGTGAATACCGTTAAAAAATTTGATAAAAGACATGTGTCATGTTTATATTTTTATTTTTTAAATATAATATTATTTAAAAAAATTAAAAATTTTAAACGTGACACCTGTCAATTAATATTTTTTAACATAAACACCTACAAATATAAAAAAAAATTAGATACTTTTTTTAACAAAAAATAAAATAAAATTAAACACAAAATTAATTTTGAATATAAATTAGATAATTTTCTTTACATTAAGCGATTTTATTATTGTTTTGATTAATTAAGTAAATATATTTACTTTCTTTTCACTCTTCTATATATATCCAACGCCATGTTCATACATCTTCCGCTCATCTCTCAGTTTCCGTTCTTTTATTTTAGTTGCCTTATACCTGAAATATTTGGCTTAATTCAGTTGACGACAATCACTTTTTTTAAACTCCAAAGATGCAACTCTCCTTTCTGGGATTGTCGCCCATAAATTAGAAGGGGGAAAAAAAGAACAAATTCTCTTAAAATTTCGTTTGGGGCCGAACTTGTTTGCTTCAGTAGAGTGCTCAAATTGATTCGTTTTGGGTATTCGTCGTTCTTGTTTTCGATTGCTCTGAGGATGGTTTGCTTGGTTTCTCGCACGGGAAGGCACCTGCAGCGATATGATAATTTGGGCCGCCGCCAAGTTGTCGGGTGAGTATTTTCATGTTGATGATGATGGGAGCTTGCTTCCTCTTTTTTGAGAAATTTGTTCCCCTTTTTTCTCTGATTTTTCTGGGTCCCTATTGCATAAAAGAAGTTGTTCTTTTCTGGGTCAGATTTTCTTTCTATAAAGGAAAACTCATTGATATCTTCAAATTTGACGAATTGCAGGTGCATTCCTTATAGATTCAAATCTAGCAGTGACGGAACCATTAGTAACGAATTGGAAGTTCTTGTAATCTCTTCCCAGAAGTGTCAAAAAATGATGTTTCCCAAGGTGCACAAACATGAAATTTTCAATCTTTTTTTTAACAATTTTTGATTCCCCCCCCAATTATTAATCTCTGGGTTTTGATTATCAGGGTGGTTGGGAGCTTGATGAATCTAGAGAAGAAGCTGCATTAAGAGAGTCACTCGAAGAAGCTGGTGTTCTAGGCATTGTTGAGGTCAGTCTTTAAATTAAACACTCGAAATCCCAGCATTTTCTTGAACTAAAAAAGTTCATCTTTTGGAACAGTGTGAATTGGGGAAATGGGACTTCATAAGCAAAAGCCATGGGACATTTTATGAAGGTTACATGTTCCCTTTGCTTGTGAAGGAAGAGCTTGACCTCTGGCCCGAGCAAAACCTAAGACAAAGGACTTGGGTAAGCTTTTTATATAATCAAAAGATATAATTTCAAAATTAACCCTCTATGTTTGTTCGAACAATTATTTTGGCCACTTTAACCCTCAACTCTTTGATTTTCAGTTAAAATGGTCCGTATTGAATAAAAATCGTTAATTAACTGATGTATGTTGTTGACTTGACATTTCTACATATACTAAATAGCTTACGTGTCAAATGTTACGTCGATATGCAAGTTATTTAGTATATATGAAAATTTCATGTTAGTCAATTAATAGTTTTTATTTATCAAGGGTTATTTTAATTAAAATTGAAACGATGAGAGCTGAAATGTTAAAAAAAGGAATAGAAGTAAAATGATTATTCGAATGGGGTTAATTTTTGAGAGAATAAAAAATGGCTTCCAAGTTTTGATTCATTGATTTTAGTAAATTTGATTTGCTATGGTTTTGATGTTGTTCAGATGAATGTTAAGGAAGCAAGGGATGTATGCCAGCATTGGTGGATGAAGGAAGCTTTGGACATATTGGTTGAAAGACTCAACTCATTGAATGAGCAAAATGAACACAAATTCCCCAATTTGTGCACTGATATAGTGGCAGCAAATATTGCCACTTTGTAAATAATCTCTTGTTAAAAAGAAGAGAGGGTGGAGCTAAACATTTGTCATGGGACAGGTCAACTATGTTGACTAACAAGTACAATCATTCACTCACAGCTGGGTAATGTTGGGAAAATAACTGTAAATTTTGGAAGATGGGATTAAATGAATCACACAAACCCCAAGGGTTGTAAAACATCAATCATTTTCAGACACCACTTGGAGCCGAGCAGAACATTCTGGTAACCATGTGAGGTCCAAATTGATTTGCTTTTGCAAGTCGAAATCACTTTCATTCCACAACTAGCTTAGTGGAGCCTCATCATCTAAGTGACGTTTGATTTATAAATTAGGTTACCTGTCGAATATAAATGCGTTTAAAATCTTTATTATTAAATTATATATTATTAGTTAATGAGGTTTTAGTAGAGTTGAATTATCGGTAAAGTCTAAACTCTTGCGTATTTAAATATTCGTATTATTACGAATCAATCGATTAAGATATATTATTATCTTTTAAGATTATGAGTTCAGATATCACTTATGACATGAATATGAACGTTTATTATCAAGGAAAGTTATATTTGAACAAACACTATATTTAACCTACCTTAGATTCAGTAAAAGAAAATAATTTAAGTTAAAGTTTTAGTTTAAATTTATTCTAATTTAATTTTTTTTTAATTTATTTTTATTACTTGATTGCGACATGTATTATAAATTTTAAGATTTTATTATTATTTTTATTATTTATCCTAGTTTAAAAAATAATCAAGCCACAAGTACGTTTTTTCCTCTTCATGACATCATATTGTTGAATTAAGATGTCGGCCACCAATAAGATAAAATCAGGAAAACTATTGGAAATTCAATAATTTACCCAAATCGGATACGAAGTTCTGCCGTTTTTTGTATTATAAAGAAAATGGGAATTTCTGTACGTGATTCCATACAGTTTCTATGCAATTCATTTTTTGTCCCTGTAACTGGGTTTCGTTAATTTAGCCCCTGAGAATCTCAGTCTTTTGCAATTTAATCCATTTGAAGAAATAAGAACAGTGGATCGGCCCAAACCGATTGCACAAGGCCCATCATATACAAAATTGGACTTTTAACTTAAATATCTATTGGGTATTATTTTTAAACTTTATTTAATGCCCAAATTTATTTACTATTAATATGTTTTAGGTTTGAATTGTTACTTTCGAACAAATATTATATTCGAATCTTTAACTTGTTTTTATCATTCTGAGATAAATATAAAGTATTATTTGTTTAAAGACTTTTAATCATTTAACATTGAACGCTCATGCCCTTAACATACATAATGTTGGAACCCAGAGCCTCAAAGAATAATAATAATATCTTAACCACTAAAACCACTTAATTCGTACCTTAACCTTAAATATGAAAAATGACCTCAAAATATGCTTTTTTTTAGTGTATGATGAATACTTCAATTGCTTATATTGCAATCACATGTTTATCTTTATAGAATCCATCAATATGGTAAAGAAGATGAAAATCAATAAGCTTTGTAAAACTCAGAGTTCGAAATTATATTTTATGCAAATGTTAGATTTTGGTTCGAGTTAAAATAATGAGATCTCCAAAAAAAAAATTCAAAAACTTTATATTTAGATTACAATACTTTATCACTTTTAATAGACAAACGTATTCATAATATCTTCTTAAATGATTTTAATTTGAAATATTATACAGAAAATAATAATATATAATATTGTAAAACGAGTTAGATACTTACATTTGATGCCACATCACTTAGGTTCATGGGTCGAAATATAATTGTGGTGAGGGATGGATCAAAGGGGTGTGTGGGGGCAGTCGTTCCCTTAAAAATTTAAAATAAACATATATTTTATATTTTTTTATGTATTCCCTATTAAAATGTATTTTCGATTTCTTAAAATTTTATAAGTTTAAGTTCGTCTCATAACATAAAACTCTACGTCCCTCCCTGATCTTGGTGTAGAATTAATCGCGGTTCCACATGTATTTGATGATTAATGTGTTTATCATAAAATTTAAATTTTTTTAAATTAATTATCGGGTTATTATGGAAAAATCCACTTTCACGAATCAGTTCAAGTCTCTTTTTCAAATCATGACAATAATTAGTACGACAATAAAATAGTATTAAATAACACGATTATTGTGATGTAGTGATTTATTGATTTAGAAATTTTTTTGTCTAGAGTAGTGTAATAAAAAATTGTTGTTTCATAAGATTAACACCGAACTTTCAAATTTGTACATCTAAATAATTAAAATTTAAAAAATATTATATTTTTTTTGAAAAAGGAAACCACGAGGATGAAACTTGTGACCGTAGATAAAAATTTGAAAGAAAAAAGAAAAAGAAAATATATTTTTTGTGGTAAAATATAAATATGTGTTGATATGATTTGTTAGTGTTATGTGCTCAAAAATGATTTTTATAATTATTAAATGTAATTTCAACTTAGGGTGATGATGATTATTTATTGATTGATAGGGCAAATTGATCTGATGATTAAGTAGTAGATTTAACTGGTACAACATGTGAGTCTCTCAGTAATCATGCTAAGAAATTATAACTCATCGAATTTTACAAGTTTTAGAAATTTCAAGGTTTGATGGACAAAGAAATGATAATATAAGTGTAACTTGGGAAAGATGTTCAAACGAGATACAAAACTTCAAGTTAATTATTGTAAAATATTTTCAAGATATTTATTTCAGAATTGCGTTATTTAATTTGGTAAGTGGGAGTGATACATCTTGATTTTAATAATATTCCAATTAAATTCAACGATAAAATACTTGTAAGGAAGTGGACCATTTTTAGGTTAATATCTTTCTTTAGAACAAGAGTAAGTGATGATGGATAGTGCTCAATAAACAAAGCTGAACGAATTCTCTGAAACAGAATTAATTCTATGCTATGCATTTATCTATTGAGCTACAAAGAAATTACTTCAACTGTACCAATACTTTTTTGAATTTATTTCCACAAGGATAAGTCCAATAAAAAAATTGTAGTAACTTTTTTTTCTCTCATGGTTCAAAGGTTTTGTTTTGACTAATCTAGACCAACCAGTGTCGTATATCTGATTTTGGTGGATGAGTCTCCCGACAGAGATTTTCTACATATACAAGGACTCGAACTCAAAAACTTACTTAAACGATATCAAGTTGCTTACTACTTGAACTAACAATTGTTGATAAACTGTAGATAACTTTCTTTTTCAACGTTTTAAGTAAATTAAGGTTATGATTTATTTAAAACACCCTAAAAGATTATTTTCTTCTTACACTCATTTGATAAATTTTAGATGTATAACAATTCGAGACGATACAACGAAATAATAATTAAAATAAAATGAATAAAGTACATTAATTTCTACCATGGTGTCATGTCACCTTCAACACATGCAATACCAAATAATTGGTATGTAGAGACAAAACCAAATACAACCAAGAAGAATATTCGTAAATTCTTTACATGGTGATTCAACAAATTGCAGAAAAAGACGAACAACACCTCAGTAGGATCTTGTTGCAAAATTCGTGTACATGAAACAATAAAAAAAATTAATAACATAGAAACATTATTCTATTTAATAATAAGAAGGAGTATAGGATCAAAATTGGAGCCGAGTTGAGGCCTGCAACTACGCAGTTTCCTTAAGACATATTTCAATCACTCCTCGGTGCTTAAGATCTTTGGTCGTCTGTCTCTTAGGATACAACAACGAGATGATCAGGGCATAGTAGCACAACTGTCAAGATCAAGAACTATTTCTTGCTTTCATCTATCACCCAAAAAAATAGAGGAGAAAATGTTTTTGAATAGTTTTTGAGTTGTTTTCAATTGTGTTTAACCTAGTAGGTTAACACGATATTTATAAGGAGTCCACATTGTGAACAATTGGAAACTTTTAACCTAATGAAGCATTAATGAAAATCAAGCAATTAAGAAATTTCCAAAAAGTATTGTTTTGATTAAAGGAACCTTTTTAATAATTTATCATTTTAATTCCAAAACAGATTTTTAAAAGATATTCTCCATTTGAGGAAAATATCTCACATTTGGGTTAAAATATCGGCAAGCCCACAAAGAGATAGACTGATTTGGATATTCACGTTACCCACATCGTGCACATCTGCACATTTACGAACCAATAATTGGTTCAACATTTTCCTCAATAACGTTTGGATCAATTTCTCATTCAAAGCTCCAAAAATATCAATTTTTCCTACAATCCCCTACATGAGTGAAATTGATCATTTATCAAAATTATTTTTAACTTAATGTAGTGATAGACTCTACGATCGATTGTTGCATAGGATAGGTAGGTGTCCTCCTTTGAACCTTCCCTTGTGACATCATATTTACTTTACTAGCTGACCAGTAGATGTATAGTCCTTGAACTATTCTACCGTTTGTGTAAACTATTATATACTTCACAGAACTACCCCTCTGACAAGAATTTTAGTTCCCATGGGTATGTCCTTAAAGCCATGGACATCGCTTGGTTATGCAAGAGTTTGAAAGAACTATGCCTAATAGTCTCCTTGAAACGGCCCCACTTCACTATCACATTGGTGACTTATGTTGCTCGACTTTTCGAAACACACAATGGTCATTAAAATTTTTGCTTAGCCTATACAAATTTGATCACTTTTTACATCACATGAATGAACTTGGGATGATAAACCCCTAAAGTGATCGCACACAATTTATGCAATTAGGTTGTCTCTTTGAACCTAGATCTTGGGATCTTCAATCAACAAGGAAGGGTTTTCCTTCACACCTTTCATTTCATGGGCTTTAGTCTCATTTCTTTCAATGTTTTCTCAACTTTATCTCAATATTAACCCTTCGGTTAGTGAATCTGCGATGTTATCCTTTGATATTACAAAGTAAATTGTGATAACTTCATTTGAGATCAGTTGCCTAATGGTATTGTGTTGATGATGTATATATCTCAACTTACCATTATACATAAAGTTATGTGCTTTACCAATATAAGAATATTGTGGGCACAAACTTTGGCTATTCAAGAATATCCTCCAAAAAATTCAAAATTCATTCAACTTATTCTCTAGACTTGTCTAGAACTACAAACGCTTATTCCATTTTGGATTTGGTTATAACCATTTTCTTGAGGATTTCTATGACATGACTCCTTTTCCCAATGTGAAATATATTCATTTGTGCCTTTGATATCTTGAACATCATATATTCAACAGGCGTCAAAGCATCCTTCTAAGAAAGTATGATCTAGGGATAATACAATCCATACTCTTGAGCATATCTGAGATATCTCAGTTCTCTCATAATTGCTTTTCATAGGCTTGCCATAATAACAATATCTTTGTTTCAACCTTTCGTTGAACATCTAGACTTATCTTTATTGATAGTCTTCAATCATCTTCCCTAGTTATATAAGGGAATATATATTCAAAGAATGAGATATTCTTTGATTTCATTATCGCGTTCTTGTGAATCTAAGGATTCTTTGATTTATGCACAAGATGTCGATATGTCTTGCTATAGTCTACGTAGCCTATATAATCCACCGATTTGGTAATTGTAGAGAGTTTTTTTTCCATAACTCATATGGTGTATTGTCAATTTTTTTGGAGAACCTTATTTAAAAGGTAATTAGCTGAAAATAGCTTCGCCCACATGTTTTGTGATAACCCAGAACTTCTAAGCATTGCGTTCATTAATTCTTCCACTTTGCTACCCCATGATGGTGTCACTTTAGAATAATATCATGTTGTGCACAATATTAAACAATTAATGGTTCAATTTATTGACCACCATTATCACTTCTTACAATCTTAATGATTTTATTAAGTTGGTTTTCAACTGTGAATTCATAGAGAATAGATTTCTCTATAGCTTGACCTTTGCTTTTCAGCAAAATATATAACAATACTTTTTTCTATCATCAATGAAGGTAATAAAATATTTATTCCTTCTTGTTTGTAAAAGTAGATCAAGTAAATCCATTATTATGATAAGAATTCAATTTCATAAATAAATTTACTTTCAAGATCTTACTTTACAAACATATTGAGATTTTAAAGAAATATATTTAACTATTTATTACTTTCTTTCAAAATAGAATCATACTTGATTTCCAAAAAAATAAATTCAATCCACCGATTTATTTTCTTTTACAAATCATGAAAATAAATCCAACGATTTATTTTCTTTCATAAACAAAAATCATACAAGATTTCCAAAAAAATAAATTCAATGATTTATTTCCTTTTGCAAAATAGCAAAATAAATTCAACGATTTATTTCCTTTTACATATCAGAATCATATAAGATTCTTAGGAAAATAAATTTACTGATTTATTTCCTTTTTCAAAATATGAAAATAAATTCTACGATTTATTTCCTTTTACAGATTAGAATCATACAAGATTCTTAGGAAAATAAATTTACCGATTTATTTCTTTTTTCTAAACAGGAAAATAAATTCAATGATTTATTTTCTTTTACAAAACAGGAAAATAAATTTTACGATTTATTTCCTTTTACGAATCAGAATCATGTGAGATTCTCAAGAAAATAAATTTAACAATTTATTTCCTTTTACAAAACAAGAAACTAGATTCAACGATTTGTTTCCTTTTTTAAAATAAGAAAATAAACCTAACAATTTATTTTCTTTTAAAAGATAAAATCATATAAGAAAATAAATTCAATAATTTATTTCTTTATTTAATATTTCTGAGAAAATAAATGTAACAATTTATTTCCTTTAACAAAATAGAATCATTTAAGGTTCTCAAGAAAATAAATTTAACAATTTATTTCTTTTTAAAGGATTGAATCATCCAGGATTCTCAAGAAAATAAATTCGATAATTTATTTTTCTTACAAAGTTAAAATCACTCAAGATTTCCAAGGAAATAAATTCAACAAAATATTTTCTTTACAAAGTTAGAATCACTTAAGATTCTTAAGGAAATAAATTCAACAATTTGTTTTCCTTAAAAAGTTAGAATCATTCAAGATTCTCTGGAAAATAAATTCAACAATTTTTTCCTTACAAAGTTAGAATCATTTAAGATTCTCTAGAAAATAAATTCAACAATTTATTTTCCTTACAAAGTTAGAATCATTCAAGATTCTCAAGGAAATAGATTCAACAATTTATTTTTCTTACAAAGTTAGAATCATTTAAGATTCTCAATGAAATAAATTCAACAATCTATTTCCCTTACAAAGTTAGAATCAACGTAAGATTCTACGATGAAATAAATCCAGTGATTTATTTCTTTGTATTTTGTTAACTAACGGGATTAGTAACTCTAAAACTCTAAACAAATATATTACAACGACTCGTTTCTATTTAACAAAGAGAAATCAAAAGGAATTGATCCTTTAATTTTTACCAACCTATTAATCACAAGAAATTAATCCATTTATTTTACATTTTGCAGCACAAAATTCAAAAGGAATTAATCCTTTGATTTTACTTTTGATAACCAATAATCAAAAGCCTTGGATTAAACTTTAAATTCGTTTGTATCTACAAATTTTCTCAAAAGAAATTTTTAGTACACTTATAAAATTTATAGTGTTTTAAAAAACACAGACAATAATTACTGTAATGTTTAATAATAATTATAAATACCAAAGGTATTCTTTATTCATGTCATATTTAATATTCTGTATTAATAGGCCAAAGGTTATATGGTAATAATACCATAACAATAATATCATGAACAATATCATGATTAATGCTTAAATGCACTTTTATGAACGAAATCTTACCATAATGATATTCCTCAATAGATCATAACATAGAAAGAATCACATTGATTCTTTAATTGCTTTACATTTATAGGCAATAACCACATATGGGGGAAAAATTCCATAACCAAAGAATCACATTTATTCTTTTATTTGCAAAAAAGACAAATCACCATGTGGTAGTCATCATACACCAATCACCATGCATTTGTGTATTTACACAAGTTGGTTCCTACGTGAGCCTGCAAAATAATTTGCAAAAAACTCATGTACCATTGTGCATATTCAAATCAATCTCACATATTTTCAACTTTTATTATCGAACAAAAAGAATGTTTCTGTCACAACCCCTATTTTAAAATAAAAATTATAAATTTATTTAATTAATTTAGGGACAAAATTGTAAGTTTTTAGAACTTGCATCCCTTTTAAAAAGTTACAAGAAGTTTAAGGAATTAACCTCGAATTTATCCCTTTTATATAGGCAGAGAAAAAAATAAAAAGGAGTTGTTAATCGTAAGGTTCAAACACCTGTCATAGGGATAAGTTCGTCCATGCCCTAACCATTTAGGTTAAGGTACTATTGATGATATATGTATTATATATATATATTATTGGTTTAAAACTCAGGTTATAATATCCAAAACTAAAAATTCCCAATTTCCCGAAATTCCTAACTTTCCTAAATCGCACCCACCGCTGGCCTCCCCAACCTTCCATCACCTAGCCACGTAGCTGACATTGCCACCCCCACCGTGATCGCCATCGACCGACGACCAAAATTTGAGCATCGTCATG
The DNA here is from genome assembly GCF_006381635.1 of Hibiscus syriacus. NCBI lineage: Eukaryota > Viridiplantae > Streptophyta > Magnoliopsida > Malvales > Malvaceae > Hibiscus > Hibiscus syriacus. The sequence goes on from NW_024062733.1 coordinate 11,118,512, forward strand.
CCGTGTAACACCATCTTTTTCCATAAATTGATGATTGATTGTGAGATGGAAAACCTCTTGACGATTAATTTTTCCTCGATTCCCACCGATCTAGCCACTCATTAGCCTCAATGACGTTTCCATCAGCCTTGTCGACGTAGTGCGAACAAAACTCGATCAACTTTGCTCCTCGTCGATGCGCCATCATCGACAACCATTGAAGTAGGTTATCGAACGTGTTTCTGATAACTTTATCTTTTTTCGGTTTGTTGATGGTTGACATGGGTTAATTCAAGTGTGTAATTGGTCAGGGAGAAATCAACCATCTAAAATACCCTCTGTCGCTACTGTATACATCAACACGCGCCGGTAGTGTGCGTGAGGCTCCTCTACTGGTCCATGAGCCTTCTGGAATTGGTCCAGTCAGACTGAATCGAGTCGAGCTGAGTAACCTAGCTGAGTCAACCCAGTTATGTCAACTCGCTGAATCAACCCAATTAAGTCAACTCGACCAGAGTCAACTCATTAACTTTGATTGACCGTTGACCTTACTATTTACTTTGATCACCGATGACTTGTACCAGAGTTGACTTTAACTTTGATCATTGACTTAAATTTTATGAAAAGTTTTATTCTATGTTTTTCGACATCCTGAGTCCGATTCCGAAGTTCGTTTTGCCAAATTCAAACTCGGTACACTATTTTATGCATTTTATCTCCTGATTCAATACATTTTTTCACGTTTAAGTTTCGTTTATAATGTAATTGGTTTTTTCATGTATCCGAGACATTATGGGACGTGGAATTAAAGTTCGAGAGCGATCAAATGGAGTTTAATTGGTTAACCCTTATGACTAAAAAGTTGAGGTAATACATTACTACCTTATGTATGCTATATGGAACATGTTGGCATTGGTTAATGCATAGATGAATATGTTTGGTTACATGTGTGTAATTAATATATTTCTTAACTCGATCCAAATGAGATGAAAAGTAATTAAACTGAATAAGACTTAGATTACACGTATAAGACACTAGAAGATTGATAATAAATAATTTCAGGTTCAGTGATTAACTGATAAAACAATCAACCTAATAATCTTTAAATTCTAATTATTTTCGTTAAAAGTTTTAATACCAGAATCACCTAGTTAAGAAATTATGAAATTACCCCTATGAGGTAAAAATGGTTCGGACTGACTCTGATAGCAAAAATAACTTGAGAATTCATATTTAATCTGAAAAACTAATGATTCACATGTTAAATTCTTAATATGTTCGAAAAGTCGATGATAATCAAATCATAATATCCGTGAAGGTACAAGACCTAGAATTATTGATTTATAGCAAACAACTAAAAACTAAAACATCAGGAGAATTATTTATGTTTGAATTATTCAGAAAATTTAATTAAATGGAAAGTGTGGATTGAAGGAAATGACCAAAATACCCCTAAAGTGTAAAATGACCCAAAGTACCTTCAAGCCCTGGAATGACTGAATACCCTCAAGCTCTGAAATGAATAAATCAACTTGAATTACCAAAATGACCTAGAATTTCTACTTCTTGAGCGAACACCTGGGGGATAAATTACCAAAAGTACTTTACATGTCTGAATTACTCGAAATGACTATATTATATGAAAAAGTTAAACTAAATGGAAGTATTGTACGTATTTGAACCATTGAAACAATCGAATTACTCTGGAAACTCTGAAATAACCGGGATAAACTTGAATATTAAATTACCTAAGTACCCTCTATGACCTAGAATTAAGTGGATGACTTGGATAAGTCTGAAAATTCTGATGAACTTATATGTTGTACTGTCCATAAGGGTTAGAAACCCAAATCAAGCACATCGACATTTTTTGATACCATTGTAATACAAAAAATGAAGTAAATACCATTGGAATACTTGTTCGTCTCCCTAAGATCCATTCAACGGTGATTTTGAAGGCTATCAATTCAACTAGAGCAACCAGTATCAAGAAGTGAATAATGGTGAAGTACCTTGGTCTGAATGATTGACAAGTATCATAGTTTTGGGATTGTATAGTTTAATTGGACTTGAAATCATGATTATTCGATATAAATCCTAAATAATATAAATTGTTGTTTCATTCTCATTGGGTTAAATTAATAAGAATTCTTTAAGAAACCAAAATGCCTAAAATGTCTCTGATTTCTTGAATAATGGAATCACTCTTATCATATCTGAAATATCAAGTAACTCTAATGTAAAAGATTCTGAATACCTTCCTGATTGTTTAGTACCTCTGAAAAATATATGAATATTATATGATCTTGATAATTTACTTCTCGAATGACTGATAAATTTGTTAGCTATAAAACCCCCTTTTTATAGGGATATTATTTATGAAATCCTATCAATTTACAAAAGTTTCGTGGTTCCCTAGCTGATAAATACCAAGTACCTTTGGAAAATCACATAATCCTCTAGTGTGTTCCATATGTGCTATATGATTATTTTATTAGTTTTGAAATGCGATTTACCGAAGTTATTGATTTACTGTTTATGAATTATGATTACATGATATGTGCTCTTTGGTTACATGTTTTTTTTTACTGGAAAATATAATCGTTCCTGATTTATGGATCATGGAATCTACTATTTACTGTATAAACAGATCATTGGGATATTGTTTGGGTAGGATTCTAGAGTATGGAGGTTCAACTCTGATGAAGCTGGTAATTCCTTACAGACCTAAGGTATTCCTTGGGTAGGCTCTAAGTCCCCAAGACACTCCCTTAGTATGAGGACTGCATTTTGGTGTACCGGTAGAGGGCATTTATGTGATTTAAATAACTACATTGTCATTTTTACAACATTCTACTCGATCATGGTTTTTATATTAAAATTACTAATCAATCTGATTTCTACTGGATACTGTATAGGTAGGAGTATGGAGTACAGAGGTTTAGCTCTGATCAAGCTAGTAAATCCTTACGGACCTAAGGAGACCCTTGGGTATGCCCATAGGCCCAAGGTATTCCTTTAGGGTAGCACATTTGATGTGAGCTTAGGGTAAGTCTTTATGGATGCAATTATGTGGAAACTGCATATCAGTGTTCGGATGAAGGGTATTACTGTGATTTTAAATATGTTTAAACTACTAATGTTTTTAAAGGATGTGTATACATTTTTTGTATTTTGTTAGGACACACTAGACTCCCCAATTTAATCTTCTGAATATGTCTATGTGAATACTTCCTTTGGACAATAAATCATTGTTTGTAACTAAAGACTTAGCTAATGGAATTTGAAATCACCGATAGAATCTGACGATGTCTGTCTCACTAAGGAAATCTATGCTTTACCATATACCTGATGATCTATTGCATTCATCTGGTGGTTCTGTATTACTGAGCTTTCCAAAGCTCACTCTGTTACTTACCATTTCATGTTAAAGAGAAAGAGAAAAAAGATTTGACCTGTTTAACGTGCCACATCAGCACAAAATAACGGCCTCGTCAGTCAACGACGAAATTCGTTGGTCAAATGACTACATTGAGTTTTTTTTATAAATTGGAGGGTCACATTGAGTAAAAAAAAATGGAGGGTCACATTGGTTTTTTTGGAAAAAGTTGAGGGTCTCACGTACCTTTTTACCATAAAATTATATTTAAAATCGTATAGATACATTAGTAATGGAAAATAATTAAAGCTGAAACCTGATTTAAAGATATAAGTTAATTGAACCCTAAAATGTAAACTTAACTAAGGAAAGAAACAAATAAGAACAAAAATATTTAACCCGCGTCATTTTTTTTTACTTTAGTTATGATATTATCCGAACCTATTAAATGATTTAAGAAGTAAAAAAGAAAATTAATTTTTTAAAAGTATTCAAGTTCAAATAATTATACTTACGGAGTAGGTTTACGTTTTCAATAAGCTCAATTAAAGCTTTGAAGAAGAGAATTTGTGGTCTCCAACACAAAACAGATGATTAATTAATGAGAATTTTCTCGAAAAATAGATTTGGTTAAGAGAAATAAAACCTTATGTTAATAGGTGAGGTGAGGTGTCAAATTGAAGCAATTGGAATTAATGGACTCATGGGGAAAAGAAATGCGATGAGAAATATAAATGAAGCAGCAATGAATTAAAAGAATGCTGATCGTTTTTGGTGCAAAGAGTAAATGTTAGCAGGTTGTTGCTGTTAATGTTATAAAATTAAGTGTATAAAATTTGTAGAATCTATATATATATATATAACCAAACACATTAATGAACTTGTAAATATCCATACATCTCTATAGTCATGTTAGCAGGTTGTTGCTATTAATGTTATAAAATTTATTTTAAGTGGAGTCTAAGATGGATCAAGGGCTTAATCATTGTTTAATGTGATTATAAATATTAAAACATATTATAAAAACAAGTTAAAATACATATTTTTTTAACTATGCTTGAATTTTAAAACTTATATTTATCGATATTCTTGTGCGATCTTTCTCTTTTTCTTTGATTTTTGTTTAGTCGGTAGCGACGTTAATATTAACGTTGGTCGCCGTCCGGTAGTGATTATTAGCTCTCTATTTTTTTATATCATGTCCCTTATTTTTTTCTTGAGTTCTTTTTTCAATTTTGAATAAGAACTTCTATCGTTGTGACACGTTTTTTTTCCTGTTTTTATGATAAACATTTTCTTTGCTCTTGTGGCATGATCTTTATTACTTTAAGTACATTTTTCGTATACCTTTGCAGTAGTTTTGGTGCTCGTACAAAGATACGGCATTTAGTTTTTGATTGATTTATCGGTGATCGAATATTATCAGATCTCCTCTTTGATAAAATGTTGTTCGTTGATATAATGAGAACTGTGTAGCGAAGTAGCCTACCAAACAGTTTGGTTCGCTCACTACTCTTTTATCATTTTATAAAGCGTCTCGTTCAATAGAGACATTTAACTTTAATGAATGTTACTGGATGTTTTTTATATTAATCATAATTCTTAAGAGAATATTTTGTTTTTCTTCGTATCTTTGGATTAAATATTTTTGTTTTTGTATAAATTTTTGTGTGACTATTGTCCTATTTTTTTCTCTATGTTTAAGTGCATTGTAATATTAATTATTTCCTTTGTTTTTATTAATGAAATCCGATTAACATTGTTAAAAAAATACATGTTTTTTTAACAGGATTTAATACTTTTCATGATTTCTTTTATTTAATATTCAAAATTATTAATTTTAAAATATTTCAAGTTCACATTCATATCTTGTATTCAAAACCTATATCAATACAATTAAGTCTCTAAATATATATTGTTCTTTAATTTGTTTTTAAATTCGAATATTTTGTTCAAAATTCAACCCAATTGAGTTTATAAAGTTCCTTATGACGTGGCTTTATAAATTTGAATATTTAAAAAATATTGATATTTTTTAAATCTATTTTTAGTAAAATAAATAGACCTTATATCTAAGTATGAAGGTCCAATATCCAAGGGATAAGCCAAAGCAAAGCAGGTGCTTATAAGGTGATATGTCCATGATAGAGACGACAACCGAAAACGTCAGTATCTGCTCCAAAAATACTATACTATACACCATGAGAAATACCTTAGCCTTCCCAAAAACCCAACAAGTACACATCAACTATTACTTCTTCTTCTTCATCTTCTTCGTCTTCTTCATCTTCATCTTCTTCGTCTTCTTCATCTTCATGGTTTTTCTTGCAGAGGAGTAATTTGGCAGTGGTGCCGCCATGGGTGATTGTCATGTATAACACCACATTCTTCAAGAAATGTGTTAGCCATCCCAACCAGAAGAGGAACGAGTTGGACAAGTTCTGCATCGATTGTCTTCAATCTTTTTGCTCTCATTGCCTTTCTTCTCATGCTTTTCACAACCACATCAAGGTCTCCTCTTCCTCCTCCTTCAAATCTTATATGTTTTTAACACGTATTTAATTTGTGATTCCGGTCACCTTTTCGATTACGTTGGGTTCATCGCAATTGCGGCAATAACACATGTTATAGTGGTGATTGCACGCGAGTATCACAATTGTGCAACAATAATTCCGGACGACACTTTTACCGCTATATAACCACCCGTTATTTTTATAATGAAGGGTGGTTTAAATCCATGATCTTTTGAGTTTAGTTAATAATTATCTTCAACTAATATGAATTATTTTGAAATGTTGAAATTAAGATCCGGAGATACATTTATAGTGACGTGATCAACAGACAAGATTTGTGCAAGCTCTTCAATTGTTCTGGCATCCAGGTTAGATATAATTTCAATCCTTTTCCTTTTTTTCTTTTCTTTTGCTAAATTTATTAATAATTTTATGTATTTTTCATGGAAAATGATACTCTTTCAATATAGTATTGAACCCTTGCATTTGGCTTTTATATAATTTAATCTTAATTTCTTTTTCGTACTACTATACAACTTTGATTAATCAAAAAATAAGCAATAAGAATGACATTATATATATATATAATTTTTTTATAAAAAATAAAGTACTGTAATTTTTTATGAAATATAAACAAGTGTAATTAATGATGCACATATCATCTAAATACTTTATAACACAATATAACATATGATATTCACCGACGAAGTTACAAGTAAAGTGGAAGGGGTTATGCTCTTACTTTTTTTGTTTTCAATTTTTTTTAGTTTTTTTTTAATTTTAAAATTATATAAATGGTTTTCTTAAGTTTTTTTTTTCTGTTTTGAAATTAGTTAAATCAATTTTTTTTATAAAAAATTTACTTTTTATGCTTCCCTTAATATTGAAAATAGAAAAATTAAACCATAACTTATAATTTTTCAATTAAATACTTCTTAGGTTCCTTTCAATTTCAAAATCAAATAAAATAGACAAAACTCAAACTTTAATTTTAAATAACATCAAACTAATCAAACTTTACCTCTTATTTTATTTCAGTTAATATTTATCCTTCGAAATTTTATCTTGGTTCCGTTCTAGAAATATTTGTGAAATAAAATTTAAAATCTAATTAATTTCATTGATCTTGTTATAAAAAAAAAATAAAATTTTATATAATTTTTTTAACGAAAAATTTATATATATTTATAGATGACAAAATCTCTTAGATAAGGGTTTGAGGAAATAAAAATTTCCCTAGATAAGGCCCCTACTGTTTGATTTGCTGAAGTGATGTGATTGCTATAGTGTCATTTGAAAGATGTGAAAATAAAGTTCGTCTTCAGCTTTTTTTAGGGAAAATACGACGATAAAAAATGCGTCTTTAGTTTTTCATGCATAAACAATACAGAGGCGGAGATGTATTGTGATCCATGCGTCTTTTCGTCAATTGAAAACATATTGTCTCCTGACTTCTTTTGTGTGACAGTATAACAATCGTCCTACTTTAGTAAATAAATTGGTGGGAGCTTTATATAAGAAATTGTACCATTTATAGATAGACAAACATATTTTATATATATTTATAGACAGATCGGACATACAAACGTGAATTTATAGCTATTATCAAGTATTCGAAGTTCTTCTGAGAAGTTGTACTAAAACTGTTCATAATTAACTATTAAGACATATCAATAAGATGAAGAAGTAAAATAAACATGAAATAAATATCAATTTCCACAGTAGATATTGTATTAATATTTTAGACTTATTTTTCCAAAAATCTCTAATAATATTAATTTATCAATAAAAGCATAGGTTAATTCAATTCATATTTATTGTATTAAAACACAATATATATGGTTTAGATTAAACTGATAATATATCTAAAAAGTAATGGTAATTGGCTGCAGACTTATCATACAAATAAAGCCAAAGTGCTATTCTTGAAGCAAAGGACTCAATCTCATCATCAGCACCAGCAGAGTAATCCAAGGGATTATAGATGTTCCATTTGTGACAAAAGTTTGCAAGATAATACTTCACTTTATTGCAGTATAGCATGCAAGGTTCTTTATTTCTCACAGTTTTTTTTTTTTTTTTTGCAACGAATTATAGGATTTGTTAATTATTTTATTATTTTTATTTGACAGGTTTTGGATATATACAGAGATGAACAAAGAAAGGAAACAAAAAACCGTAAACTCTTGCGTTATCTCAAACATGAAGATGAAGAAATATGTATTGGATTGCCATTATTAAAGAAACCTAGGTTAAGGCAAACTAGGAAGGGTGTCCCCTTACGGTCTCCTATGTTCTAATATAGGTCTCACTTGTACCAAAAACAAGTCCTTGTGTAATTATATGTATGTTATGTATGCCCATTGGTTAATAGCTGTTAGAGTGTATGATGAGTGATAGTTTAGAAGCTTAAAATGAAGGATATGATGTCTATAATTTGAGATATCTAAAATTGGACTGAATACCCTTCAAACGTTATTTTATGAGTTATTTGATTATTAAGGTATGAATTAGGAGTTTAGGGTTTAAGATTTATAACTTTTAGGTATTAGGATTTTAAATGCAGGGTTCGATTTTGATACCCAACTTCTCGAAGGATTTTGGATTATGAAATTGGATACTGGATTTCGATACCTAAAGGGTTGATTTCAAAAGGGATATTGTTGAACTATATTTTGATATAACAATTAAGGCAAAATATTTTTGGACTTGAATTGAATTTATTCAAAGTTTTCAAAAAAAAAAAAATTCAAAGTCCTTAAAGTGGAATTGAGCATAAAATGATTTTCTGGACAAGTAGTATCGGTACTGTTCTTACAGTATTGATACCTCATGAACAGTATCGATATTGTTATATGGTACAGATACCAAAGGTAAGGGAAGTATCGATACTCACTAGTTAGTACCGATACTACCAGCATTGCTCAAATTACAGAATGCAAAAATGATACCGATACCCAAATGGGTACCGATACTACTCTACATAGTAATATCAATACCATGAGCATAGTATCAATACCATTAGGCCCCAATGGCTAGTAACAGCTAGTTGATTTAAATATAATAAAGTAGTACCAATACTCCCTTTAGGAGTACCGATACCCTTTGTTCTGGGCAGCTTTATTTTGCACGAAAATTGATCCCCAACGGCTCCAAAACACTCCCAACGGCTAGAAACGGCCACAACAACATTTCAACATATAAATACAAGTTGATGACACTTGAAGAAGTGTTAGAAACACCTATCCAAGCATTCAAACACAAGAGAAGAGTTTTTCATTCTTATTTTCATTTCTCTTGTAAATATTGTGTTTGTATGAGCTAAATTTTTGTAAACACCCTACCTTTGAGATATTTATTTGTTTACTTCTTTTTACCTTTTGTAAAGGGGTTTTGGTTCTATCTTAGCCAATTCAAAAGATAGGGAGTTGTAAAGATTATCTCTTGATCCTTTAAAAAGAAAGAACAAATTAGTGGATTTGTTAGAAAATCCTAAGTGGGGAGCTTAGGTAGTGGGTGTAGACTTGGTTGATAAGTCGAACCACTATAAATCCTTGTGTCAATTGTCTTATCTTTTTATCTCCTTACTCCCTAAACTCATTTTATCTATTCACCCCCTTTGCAACTCTTTCCGTTGATCAAATTGAGCCTCTTCATATCCTAACAAATATGATCCACTTACACCTAATGTAAAACTTTTAATTTTGTACCCTTTTAGGATCATTGGAGGAGGGAAAATCAAATGTTTTTTTCTAGTGAATATCTTCATATTTCCTACTGTTAATCTCAGTCTTTGACTTTCCCTCATTCAACGATCCTAAAAAGGGTTTAAAACTTTTTTGTTTTACAATATGTAATTGGATCCTAGCCCTTTCAAAATCAAAATATCTAATTTGACAAAATTTACATTTGATTTCATATTTAATATCTAATTGAACCATATACTTAATATATATATGACATTTAGTTCCTAAATAGGATTTTTGATACCCAAAATTTTTATTTAAGTATTTAAAGGATAACCCTAACCGCATCTTCTTTCTTTCTTCCAATTTAGTTTTCTTTCAATATTTTGTGTCGTCTTTTTTTTTCTCTTTGATTTTTGTTTAGTTGGTGGCGACAATAATCTTATTGTTGGTTTCTGACCTCCGGTAGTTCTCTTGTTTTTTTATATTATGTATTTTACCTTTTTTTGCTTGAGTCTTTTTAATTTTGAAAAATATTTTTTGTCATTGTGACATGATTTTTCTCTGCTATTGTGACACACACGTTTTCTCTACTCTTGTGGCATGATTCTCATGGTTGTTGGTACGTTTTTCGCATACCTTTACGGTTGTTTTGGTTCTCGCACAAAAACTATCACGACATTTATTTTCTGATTGGTTAGTCGGTGGTCACGTATAGTCAGATCCTCTCTTTTGATAAAAGGTTGTTGGCCAATGTAATCAGATCGTGTAGCGAAGCAACCTGCCAAATTATTTGGTTCGCTCTCTACTCCTTTATCACTTCGTCAAGCGTCTCATTCGACTAAGACAAGGAGTTTTTATTAAGGTTATTGGGTTTTGATGTTGGTCATCATTCTCATTAGAAGGTTTTAATTTTCATCGTATCTTTAGTTTTAATTTTTTACTTTTATACGAGTATTTTGGTGACTATTATCTCCAAATTTATCTCTATATTTTGATGCGTTGTAATTTTAATTCATTTCACTATTAATAAAATCTAGTTGTCATTATTAAAAAAATATTTAAAAGATATAATGACTTGGAGTTCATAGTGTATCGAAGCATACCATGCAATATGATATTGTTACATAAACTAACGTCTTAGGTGGGGCAACTTTGTGAAAGTTCGTGAAATAAATTTATTTTACTAACTATACTATAAAGTCTGAATTGATAAATCTTGATTTAATTAGGTAAAATATCGAGTAGCTTATGAATATATCTTGTTGGGGATCTATAAGAGAAAAATATTTCATCATTTATTTTTATGTGAGTTATAATATATATATATATATATATATAGCATAAAATCAAGTCTACAATAATAAAAGAAGAGACGAGTCTATGAAATAAAGAGATAATACTCACATTGAAGCACAAAAGTACTGAAGAAATCTTCTTTTATCCCTTAAGAATTATAGAGGATATGGTTCATGATTTGTCGAAGGGATCAGTCTTAAGTCCGTTTAGTTGGAAAATTCATGACGAATATCCAAATTACTTTTTTAAGTTCAATAGTCGAACGAAATCATAGAAAAACTCATAGTGTACATATTTTACTCTCGAGAATAACATATATGCATAAGGTTGAGCATTTACTCTTTATAAATTCATAACTTATATTTTAGGTGGTCCTAGTGAGAATGACTTGATGAATCCATTAACTGAAAGGATGAGTTTTTCTACTCTTTATGAGTTCATAGCTTAGAATTTGGGTGATTCTTTTGAGATAAATTTGATGAATTCATCGAATTTATAGGATGAACTACTAAATGTTTTTAATGAACTCATATCTCAAATTTTGAGTGATCATTGTGATATGAACTTGAATCTTTAAAATTAAATGGTTGAACTTATTAAACGTTTTTAATAATTTTATATCATTTATTTAGGTGATCTATATTAGTATAGACTTGATAAAATCATCTACGAAAATATGAAACAAACTAATCACCTTTCATGATGAGATAATATAATATTATGTTTGTCTAGTTTATGTAATACATTCTAAAAATATTTTCCAATATCAGAATTTATGATTTTATTTTTGAATAAAATATTAAATTGTACCATTACATGGTTTTTTATTAGAAATTTCACTTTTATAATAGTATGCTATTACTAATTTTAAATTTATTTCAAAATATTTTTAGTTTCCATTATAATATTAATGATATATTTTTTCTAAAAAAAGAGAGATTTATTTATCATTATAAAATTATTTTATTTAATTATTGTATTTTTAATTATTTGCATAATTTTTAACGTTTAAGTTTTTTCAAAATATTATAAATATATAATTTTTTATATAATTAAAGGTTAACTTATATAATATTGTATATTCATATATTTAAGTTATTTTTATATCAAATAAAAATATTTTATAATGTTTTAATACAATTCAATTACGCAAACTCATAAAGTGGTGAATTTAATTGATATTTTTGTAGGAAACAATGGATTAAATTGTAAAATTTTAAAGTTGGCAGACCGTTTTAATAAGTGCAAGAAATTCAGTGACTAAACCCATGATTTGCCCATTTTTATTTTGGAGAGAATTATAAATCTCTCCGCCGTATGTTCAGCAGAATATTTTCTTAGTTTTCCCTCTCCAACACCCCTTCTTTCAACTCCGATCTACTCGTCGTCCGACCTCCGATCGACGAACCGAAACACCATCGTGTTCGTTGTCGACCGAGGAACAAAACCCCTCAAATCTTTCATCGTGAATCGTCACCGTTCGTCGTTAATTTCAGTCGGAAGTATCGTCGGTAATAACTCGATTTTAGTTGGTTTTTAGTTGATTCACGACGATCCGGTCATCCGTTTACGACACCTCCCGCACCATCGTGTTCCTTGTGCCGTTCCGAGTTCGTCGGTATCAACCTTGGTCTCCGTAGATGGCGGCGCGTGAGGAGGTGAAGCGGTCAAAGTTTCTGATTTGTTGGAATCGAGCACTCCACCGTTCAAATTTGTGAACCGAGCTTTGTAAATGCCTCAAAATCGCTTAAAATTATTTTTAAGAATTTTTTCGTGATTTTTAGGCTGTCGGAAGAGGTTTGACGGGTTTGAACGATTTTGAACCGATTTGACCGGTTCCGACCCAACCCGTTGACCCGACCCGACCCGTTGATCCGACCTGTTAACCGTTGACCACTGTTAACCAAAACTTTGACCGGGCATTAAACGACCTTTGACTTTGACCGAGTATACCTATCCTGACGTTTTTCGACGTTCCAAATCCGATTCCGCAGTTCGTTTTTTGAAATTCGGATCCGAATGCCTCGAAATTATCAGTCAAACCTGTTGACTTTGATTTTGACCAAAAATTTCAAATTTTTGAAAAGTCATATTTTATGTTTTCGACGTCCTGAATCCGAATCCGAAGTCTGTTTTGCCAAATTCGAACCCGGTAAGCTGTTTTTCACTGATTTATCATCCGATTCGATTCGTTTTTCAGAATTAAGCTCTGTTTTTTATGTAATTTCTGTTGATATGGATCCGAGGAAATATTGGAAGATGATTTCAAGTTCGAGTGCGTTCGAATGGAATTTAATGGTTGATCAGTATTGCATGAAAATCGAGGTAATACTTTGCTACCTCTTTATGCTTTATGGAATATGTTTATATTGGTAAATGCATGAATAAGATAATGTTAGTCACTTTTGTGGAGTTGAGTAATTTATACACTCAATATGAATGTGGTAGAAATTCTGTAACTGAATACGGATCAAATGACTAATATAAGAGATTGAGGAATTGTTATAATTAAATTACAAGTTTGTGATTAGTGATAAAGAAATCAACAATGGATTTGTAACTTATATTTTATATAATCAAAGGTTAAATGTTAAAGGTACTTGGATGGGAAATTATGAGAATACTCTGGTAGGGTAAAAATACGAAAATACCCTTATGTTGTAGGATGACAAGAATTATCCCTGGAAGTTGGTTAATAACTCTGAAAAGACATATTGATCCAATATAATTACAGATGTGCATAAAAAAATAATAGTTTTGTTTAGAAAATTTGGATAATTGGTTTTTAATGCCGAAAAGGGTTTGCGCAAGATGCTAGAAGTTTGTTAAGGAATAATTTCAAGATCAGAGAATGTTCGGGAAAGCAATTGATCATAGGATCTTTAAATTATAATTATTTTCGTTAAGAGCTAATATCGAAATTATCTGGTTAAGAAATTATGAAAATTCCCGTAAGAGATAAAATAGTCCGAGTTGACCCTGAATGAGAAAGTACTTTGATGATTTGTACTTAACTCAATGAATTACGGATTTAATTGTTAAGATTCTGTCTTTGTACAAAAAAATTCTGATAACCTGTTAGCAACTTTTGAGAAGACAATTGACCTGAAAATCTCTAAGTTAAAAATAAACTATCGAGGGTGCTCTTTTGTCAGAATTGTTTGAAAGATCTGGAATAGATGATAAGTTGGAATTAATAATAGGACATAATGAAATGAAAGGATTGAAATACACCGGATATGTAAAATGACCAGAATACCCTTGTAATAAAAATGACTCAAGAATATCACCAAGCTCAGGAATGCTTGGATATCCTCGAGCTCTGAAAAGAATGGAATGAAACTGAGCACCAGAATGACCAAAATACCCTTATGACCTAGACTAAGTAGATGTTAGATTAATTAAGGAATCTAAATAAACATGGGTGTGGTACTGATCTTAAAAGCTATGGATCACATATTAAGCCGAGAAACCAATGTTAGTGTTATATCAGTACCTGAACGACATAGATGTCACTTGAATGCGTGTTTGTATTTTCAAGTTTGGCTCGATGATAGTTTTGGAAGTATCAGCTCAGCTCAACTCTAGAACGCATTCACTAGTAAGGATTTGATATTTGTTAGACAAATCGACCACGGAGACCGAATTGAATTGAACGAAAGTACAATATGTATCCAAAATTCAGAAACGTTTGAATTACCCTGAAAAACCTCGAAATAACGGGAATGGACATGACTACTAAATGAATTAGGTAACCTCAATGAATGAGGATTTAGTAAGTGATTTGGATAAGTCTGGAAACTCTGATGAGTTTTCATAGTGTACAATTACGATGGTTTATGATTAAAATAATCAAGTACGTCAGCATTACATGATATTGTGGAAGTGTGAAAATGAAATGAAGACATTGGAAGATCTATTCAGTGATGATTCCGAAAATGATCTATGGATAAGAATATTTGGTATTAAAGAGTGAATAACCTGGAAGGTTAATGAATTGACAAGTTGATAAGTATTGGTTATGGAAGCTATTCATCTGGAGGTGTTCGATAATCGGATTAATTGTCTTTGATGGTAAAGATTCTGAATACCCTTCAGATTTTGTAGAGCTTCTGAAAATTATCCGAGTAAGATGATCCTAATAAATTATATTCTGAATAACTGATGAATCTATCAGTTATTGAACTCTTTCAATAGTGATTCTAAATTCCAACATTCTATCGACATACTGAAGATCTGTGTTTTTCTGCTTGATAAGATTATCCAGTACCTCTGAATAATATATGTAAACTCTGGTGTGTTCCCTAATCATATAAATATTTTATCTGATTTCCGACTTAAATTCTGTTCTGATACATGACCTGAATTCTCTTTTGATTTCTGATATGGATTCTGTTCTGATATCTGTTCTGAATTCTGTTTTGATTTCTGATATCTCTGTTTAATGACGGAAAAATATTTTAATTGGGGGGTATTGTTGAATGAAGTATTTTCGCAGGTTCCTCGGCTTTGTGCCCAGGGCCTTACAAGTTGTGTGGGTTAGGTGTATGGTTCTGGGGAACCTACACATTATGTTGTGTTGGGATGGGGGTATATATATATATATATATATATATATATATATATATATATATATATATATATATATATATATATATATATATATGTGTGTGTGTGTGTGTGTGTGTTTTAAAAAGATCTAAAAAGTTACATGGTTTTTGGGAACACACTAGATAATCTATTCTGATCTCCTGAACTCAGTCATCTGAAATATTTCTCTGAACTGAAAGGTCATTGTCCGTTACCACATGAAATATCAGTAGGATCTCTGCTCAGCATAAAAATCTGTAAATGTTCGGAAACAATAAGGAAATATATGTTTATCTGTATCTGCACGTTCATCAACATCATCTGGTAGTTATGTATTACTGAGCTTTCCAAAGCTCACTCTGTTACTCAACATTTCAAATTAAAAGAATTGTACCAGTGCAGCTATTGACTTCAGTAAGGGAGTTCTTCCGGTGCTGTTTGCAGAGTATGATACATGTGATTTTATTTTATATACGAATCTGAAAATCTATTTTATTTTGAATATTGATAATTTTTATTTTGTACTCATAAATGATTTTATGAGTTTACAAGTATTAAAAAACGTTTTAAATTTTCCGCTATTTTTACAATGTGTCACTCCGGTGGCCCTAATGTGACACTCCAGATCTGATCGGGTTATCCGCATCGGTCTGATGGGGTTACAAAAATAATTTATATAAATAATAATAATAATAATAATAATAATAATAATAATAATAATAATAATAATAATAATAATAATACCAATACATGTTAAATGTACCTAAATTAAGGGTGCGTTTGGTTCACGGAATATAAGATTACTAGTGGGAATAAAAGATTACCGGGAAATAGGATTACTAGAAATGTTGTATTTTGAGTTTGGTTGGTTTAGCAGAAATGTAAGATTACAATGTTTGGTTAAAAGAATAAAAGATTATTGGAATGTATAATTTACCAAATTGTCTTTATTATATATTTGTTTTTTAACAAGTTGAATTCAACTATAATATTACTATAATTAATTTATATATTTTCTTTAAAAATTTTAAATTTATATAATTTATATAATTGTTTTTACAAAATTGAAAAGATAAATAGGTTTAATGAAAGGGTAAAATTTTATTTTAATCCCTGAACTTTATATAAAATTTTAATTATAGATTTTTTTTGTAAATCTAAAATAATTTAAGGATAAATTTATAATTTAACTTTCGTAGAATTTTTATTATTCAACTACAGAAGAATGATATTTTTGAAAAAAAATTAAAGACATTTTAATCCAAAACACCGGTAATCCAACAATACCTAAGGAAATGAGTAATCACATTCTCGATAATATACCTTAAAAAATCTACTATTGGTAATAAAATATTATTAAGAACTGAGAATATTAGCCAACCAAACGAGAGAATGAGGATTACATTATCCGATAATAAAATATACCTTGAACCAAACAACCCTTATTATCAGTGGCCTTTTAGACTTGTGAACTGTAGTAGTTGTTGGACTTTTTAGGCACTATCTCCTCTAGATGATCTTTCCTCTTTTTCTCTACAAAATTTTATTTTCATCTTAATTTTTTTTGGGTTTTGGGTTGTCTCTTTTGAATCAGAGTGAACCCTAACTTCTGTTTCTTTCTTTTCATTTCTTTTGGATTGAAACGATCAAACGGAGAAATGGGTTCTGAAGGATCCGGAGTTGTTGGTAAGTTTTCGATTTTCAAAGCCCTAGATTTTCCTCATATGTTTCTTAAGTTTCCCCATCTTTTATATTATCGTTGAAACTCTGTTATAATTGTTTGATTGTTGGAGCTTTGACGGGTGTATTGAATCTCTGGGAGCAATCTTTTGGGGATAATCTTCAGATTTGGCGGAGAATAGGGTTTTAGCTTCGATTATTAGTTTCCTTTTGTGTAATTCAAAGTACTGTTTCCCAATGCTTGAGAACGAATATGCTGTGTTTGGATTGATATTCAAGGTGAAACTTTTGAGAGCTAGATGAGGCTTCATTAGAAATATGTCTGGTTGGGTTTATAGTCTTGATCTCTGTTGAAAGAATTAGATATTGTAGGAATAAATCGAAGCAAATTGTAACGAGGGAAACCAAGGTCTCAATTGCTTGAAGTTTTTGTCTTAGATTTGGTCTTTTGATTTATAATTGGTAAAACCTTGAATGTGGATATAAGATGTGATTTGTTCTTTGATAAATCATGTTTTCTTTTCTGTTGAGTATATTTTGAAGTAGGCTTTAAACAGGCATCATCACCTCCTTTTCCTTGCTTAGGGCTTGTGTTACAACTTACAACATTAGCACATATGAATTAATGGAGTCGACCTTAGGCTATTTATGAGGGGAAGCGGTAGTTTCGTTTGTCTCTATATCTTGTTTATTGTTCTCATTCATGGTTAATGATGAACTTCATGATCGAAATTTATGACACAGCCTGTTCTATACTGCTTTTCCAGTATTTGACATAACATGCAAACATCTCTTTTTGTTCATTAGTTTTAGCTTTTATTTTTCGTATATTTGGGAACCGCGTTTGGTAATAATAGACTTAATGCAAATTTCAAGATTGACTTTGCTGCAATCCTTAGCTCGGGGACTCAAGTGCATTGTCTTTGTAGTGCCTAGGAATTTCAGATTGCTAGAAGAGCTTGAGAGAGGTGAAAAGGGAATTGGAGATGGAACTGTTAGCTATGGAATGGATGATGCTGATGATATATACATGCAGTCATGGACTGGGACTATTATCGGCCCACCAAATGTGAGTCTCTCTGTTTTTTTCGTTCTATTGTGCTCTTTTCTATAGTGGATTTACCTTTGTCTCTCAGTTGTGAATAAATGCAATGACGGGTGTAACTGTAACATTGTAAACACAACTTGAAGTTGATACGTACTTCTAACTCTGCCCATCTTCACAATTTAGTCTCATCATCAAGACACACATATTTGTGTAATTCTTGTGTTAGACATTCAAGGCATGAAAAAAGGTTATGGTTGAGAGAAATTATGTTCTAGCTAGAATAGGAACACTGCTTTATTTCTTTTTGTACTGTACGGTAGAATTGGGATGCAATTGACCGACATAAATACCATTTTATGGTGACAATCTGAGCTCATTGAAACATACGAGAAGAAAAGAAAAGTACTTTTCACAGCTGAAATACTTCTGTAAAAGTTGCTTAATGAGTTTCTACAAAGCTTGATGATAATTGGTCCCTATTTTATCACATAATTTACCGACTTTGTTCCAAGCACTGTTTCTGAAAAAAAAAAACTAGTGCCTGCAGACCTATTGGAGCCTCCTTGTAATTGTCACCTAGAAGTAAAACATACAGAGCTTTATGACATAGGTCTTTGGTAAAAGGAATTTTATAAATTATTTTACACAATAGCTGCTGTTGATTGTCAAACAGTAATGAGTTATATTTCCTGTTAAAACTATTCATTTCTTAAGATGAAAAATGAGATGGTAACTTGCTTATTCTTTATGCATGTTAGACTGTTCATGAGGGACGCATCTACCAGTTGAAATTATTCTGTGGCCTGGATTATCCAGATAATCCGCCAAATGTGAGGTTCCAAACCCGGATGAACATGACCTGTGTCAATGAGGAAACTGGAGTGGTAGGTGATGTTGTCTTTGGATCTATTTACTGCATCATATGATACTTACGGGTGTAAATTGGCAGGTCGAACCTAGCCTTTTCCCCATGCTTGCTAATTGGCAAAGGGAGTGTACAATGGAAGATATATTGACTCGGCTGAAGAAAGAAATGATGTCTCCACAGAATCGGAAGCTTGCTCAGCCTCCTGAAGGTGTGTATATCTCAGTTGTGATTTTCTTGCTGAATTGTAATGTTTTCGTGCTTGTTCTAGCTTCTTAAGCTCGTCTCCTTTCTGAAACGAGTTTTTACTTCTTTAGGATAGTCAAATTTTAATGTAGATCTTCTGTGCATAAAAGTTCTCTATCGGTTATGTAAATGTTTAAACCGTGATAATCTTCTCCCAGGCAATGAAGAGGCAAGCCTCGAACAAAAGGGCTTGGTGCTGAAATGTTGCATCATTTAAACTTCATCAGAGTTTGAACATAATGTATATAAAATCTATACGCCTGGTAATTCCAGTGGCTATCTTAGTACCATCAATATATATATATATGTGTGTGTGTGTGTTATGCTTTTGTATGGGAAAGATGTCCTCGTTCCCACCAAATGGTGGTTAAATAAATGGAACTTCTTAATGAACTGATGACATTCGAAAATTTATGACTTGTGCTCACTGCTGATATCGTAACATCAGTTAGCGAGCATTTTTTTTTTTCTTATTTCCTCCCTTTTGTTTCAATTTGATGTAATTTAGAATGTAGGTGAGGATAAGATGAGTCACCTTGATCTGTTTGTTCAAACTGTTAAATATTCCTACTCTTTGATATTGGATTCCATGCATCATTTCTTTTGTTGTTTCGATAAGTACCAGAGTATATATATGGATGAGATCCTATTGCTCAATGTAAAACTTTTTTAGATGAGTTAATCTTAGCCATTTATTTTAACTCATTCAATGGTTTTAAATTTGTGTAAAACTAAAAGGATTTTACAATGTGTAAGTGGAGTCTAATCTCTCTCTCTCTATATATTTATATATAAAATCAGTTTTCATAAGCATCGATATCAGCAGTGAATTATTGAGAATGAATTATGAAATGCCCATGCCCTTAACAACACATTTTCCTTGTACACCAATCTTAAATAAATAGTGACCCATTCACTACTTGTGAGTGTATGTGCTATTAAAAAAAATGCGAGCGCGCTATTCAGTCACTTGAAACCATGAATTGTCTTAAATTATTGGGATTTTTTAATGAATTTCCCTCACTATTTCATTTAAAATAAAAGAGACGTATAACGTCTTTTTGTTTCTTTTATGAGTCAGAGATAATGGGACCTATCCTAAATACAAACTTGTAGAGTTTGTTTCGTTTACTACATAAATTTTCTAGAACTAGAAAGAAGAATCCCTCACAATTGAACCCATGCCATAAATTCCTTAAACTCATCATCCCACTGAAAATTTAACCAATTAATTATCATCAAATGAAGTTGATTTTGGGGGTGAAAGATCAATTATATACAACGTAGTTTGAGTGGCATAACTTCATCTTTTGACTTTCACCGTTCAACCTCACCGACAATATCCCACTACCCATCTTCCACAATTCCATACCCAACAATGAGTCTTTCTGCAACCCAAAAAATAGTAGTAATTAATTTTTTTTATTAATTTCAAGTGATTGTAAAGTAGTATCTATTCTAAATATTCTTAATAATTAGACAATAAACACTCAATCATTCTACAATCACTGATGTTCGAGAACCCGTGACTTCTAGGAACAATAACGATTCCTTTAAACACCAAGGTAAGTTGGTTCATGCGGTAGTAATTAATTCTTAAAACACTACTTATTAATAGTTATAATAATTTGCTCATATTTCAATTTTTAGCCCTAGCCTAGGAATTATCAACCATAATATTAAATTTTAGTTATGATATCATGATTATAAATATTTACAATATAAGTTATCTTTTAAAATATTATGATATGATCATATTATTGTAGAACATATTATATGTGAATAGTAATACTGAGTATGACCCTAGGGTAAAATTGTTTGAATAATGTAGTTAAAAAACCCAACAGTCAACATAGAAAAGTAAGATATCACTATACAGTTTATATAATTTATAAAAATCATCGTATAGTCCTAACCAGTTTATTAAATACTGTAGCAATCACTTTAGTTTTAAAAAATAATTTTTATGTAACAATTTTGCCACGACCCACGAGGCCAGTGTATACCTTTTGCTTACGTAAATTCCCCTCAAAGGAAAGCTCTGTCTTTCCATATTGAAGTGGTTGCCTCTTCTTAAGCCATCGCTCACTTTGCTCTCCATCTTCTCTTTCAGACCCCTTTTTTTTCTCTCTCGCTGATCTCCTTTCTATCTTCTTTTTCCCCATGGCTTTAGCTACCAAAAAAGCTTCATCATTTCCTCTTCTTCTTTTCACTGCAATATCAATATTCTTCATGAACCCATTAAATTCTGCCATTGATACCTTTGTTTTCGGTGGGTCTTCGCGGCTCAAGTTCATTTCAGGCTCGCCCTACGAGTTCAACGTTAACTCCATACTCAATTCCCTAGTCAACTCGGCCATGTTCACCTTTTACAACAATTTCACCATCCCCGCCTCTCAGGACACCGTCTACGGCCTCTTCCAGTGCAGTGGCGACCTCAACAACGGAGACTCTGGCCGCTGTGTGGCTAAAGCGGTGAGACAACTCGGCACTCTTTGCCTTGACTCCACGGGTGGCGTGATGGAACTCGAGAGGTGTTTCGTTAAATATGATAATACGACGTTTGTGGGCGTGGAAGACAAGACTGTGGTGGTCAGAAGATGTGGGCCGTTGATTTCGAGTTCGTCGGACGAGTTGGCCCGGCGTGATGCGGTGCTGGGTTTCTTGGGAGCGAGTGACATGACTTACAAGCCGTTTCGGATCGGCGGGTCAGGGGATTTACGGGGTGTGGCACAGTGTATAGGGGATTCAAGTCCGGGCGAGTGTCAGGATTGCTTATCAGAGGCAATCCGACGGCTAAAAACCAGGGTTTTAAATTATGGGTACGGTTACGTTTTCGATCATTTCGTGTTTATCGCGATTACGTTTATAACGGGAGCTTTTGCGGCCCGTCACGGGTATTATTACGAGTGTAGCGGGTAAATCAGAAAGCGACACTATCGTTATTTCGCGGACGCTATCACACTAACAAACAACTATTTAAAACCCTGCTAAAAACAGATTGTGCGGCAGCCAAGTGCAGAAGTGTTAATCATAATTAATCAACACTTTTTGTGAGAAGTGTTAATGCAATTGTTAGCAACAGTGTATATAACAATAGTAAAGGATTAAGACAAGATATTCCCTTTGCTTCAAGTGCAAGTGAATCTTGTATCATCTCCTCCAATGCAATTGAAATGATTTCTTTTCTAAAAAGCAAGATGGATAATAAATTAGATAAAAAGGAAGCTTTAATGAAGAATGAGACAAACAAAAAGGTTTTATTTATTATTAACAAATAATGCGAGAGATCCTTTTTCATCTTCTGTCATTGTATTAATTTATGGCTTAATCAGTCATCCCTGCAAACAAAAATGAGTGATATCAAACTGCTTAAATCTAATTTTTAGTTGAAGATTTTCTTAATGGTCGTTGACATTTTCAGAATCGAAATACATTACTGGTTGTTATCGGGGATGGCCCGAGGGGGTCTTGGGTGCAATCGTACTCCTAAAAATTTCAAATCCCTATATAACTTAATAATTTTTTTTTATATTTTCTATTGATCCCTTAAAATTTTGTAACTTTACACCACTAAATTTTTAATAGTACGTTTTAAGTTCGTACATATGAAAATCATGTGTTCGTTCCTCGTCGTTACTATATTTGTTCACCACTTATTTCCGGAGGTGCTTTTGATTTTCTATAGCTAGATCAAGGGATGACCGGTGGTTGCACATATTTGAGAGTTGTTAAGCATTGAAATTAGAGGATCTCATCTCATCATTGCCGTTGATTGTTTTCCATTTAATTGACTGTTTGTTATTGTTTTATAGATGTTTTTGATGGTAATCGGGTGAGACCGTTTGCTTACTTTATCAACATTGTTGTGCATGTTCATTGTAATTGTTAGGTTTTTTATTCTTTATTAAAGTGTGTATGATATACAGATAGGGATTGATTCAAGTAGTAAGCAGTTTGATGCTTAAGTAAGGTCTCAAGTTCGAGTCATTGTGTATACAAAAAATCTCTGCTGAAAGAGTTATCCACCAAAATCATATGTACGACGTAGATCTGTCCAGATTAATAAGACAAAATCTTGAAAGTCGGAGTGAAAAAAAAAAGTAACTTTTTAAATCATGATATCTATGAGGTTGCATGATTGGTTCTTACCATTTTCTTAGTTCTAATAGGATTTCCATCCTTTTTAAAATTTTGATTTAAATTTAAATAAATAAATATTTTTTAATTTATTCCAATTTTCTCATAACATTACATATTCTATTTTAACATTAATTAACGATAATTTATGTATTTGTAACCTGTTTATAGATTAGATTATTCATTTGGTTTAAATTAAATTTAGATAAAATATATTTTAAATTGAGTTGGGTAAAAATGTGTATTTTATTTAAATTCAATTATATAATTCTTAAATATGAATAAATATATTTTACATTTTCTTATATTTTTAAATATTTTTATATTATTGAATATGCTAATTATATCAATAATTTTATAAAATTTAGATATTGTAACGAAATCATACAAAAAAATCTTAATCTAATTTTAAAATCTAATTTATAAATGAAGATATATTATGAGTACAATTTAATTAATTTATTTGTTATAAAAAATTAATTAATTTATTTTTATATAAACTTTCTTTTCTTAACAAATAAGATAATAATATCTTTTAATAATAAACTGAAAAATATTATATTTGAAAATTACTATTATTAGATATATTCTCAGGATCTCCTTAAGATCAAAATTCCATTTTAATCAGCTCCGTTGAACAATTTGCAGGTCACAGAGGAGACTTCCAATTCCATTCCCCACTACAACCGCCATTAGCATCTTCTTAAGATCTGCTTGTAATCGCCTAATACCAATAACACTTTCCGCGTCTTCTCAGGTAAGTAAGCGCAAAAATACATTTCCCCCCTTTTCAATTATCTGCTACTTTATCTTGTACATCAATCAATTTACTTCCTTTGATATCCCTTTTTTTCTTTATTTTTTATTCTCGATCTATATTACTGTTCAGTTTGTAGCTTCAAGCTAAGAGAAATAATATCCAAACAGCAATAATGTCTGAGATGAAAGACAAATTGAAAGGATTCATGAAGAAAGTCAACACCCAATTCTCATCATCTTCTTCTTCATCTGGTAAATTCAAGGGCCAAGGTAGAGTCTTGGGTTCTTCTTCCTCTGGTCCCGTTAATAATCCCACCCTTACCCGTCCCACTCAATCTCCAAAGCCTATCCTTTCTTCTTCCTCTTCCAATTCTAAGCCTGTAGTACCTTCAAAACCACCAAATTCTGATCAAGATAAGCCCAGTTCTGCCCATTATCCTGAACCAACTGACAAACCGGGAACTGGGTTTGATCCTTACGATTCATTTATCACTTCTAGCAAGGTATCCAAAAATGGGTTCACTTTAAATGTGTTTGAGTGTCCGATTTGCGGCGCTTCTTACAAGTCCGAAGAGGAGGTGTCTATACATGTAGAAACTTGCATTGATACTAATTCATTGGATAGGAAAGGGAGTGATGGTGATCCAGGATCCAATGAGAATGTGTTGACAGAGTCTAGAAGTGAATTAGAGGTTTGTGTTGGTTCATTTCTTTCAAGTAAGCCACCAGAAGGGTCAATTGAGGTGGTTCTCAAGTTGCTGAGGAATATAGTGAAGGAACCTGGGAACTACAAGTTTAGGAGGATTAGGATGGGTAATCCGAAGATAAGGGAAGCAGTTGGTGAGGTAGCAGGAGGAGTTGAACTATTGGAATTTGTTGGATTTGGATTGAAGGAGGAAGGAGGGGAAATGTGGGCAGTCATGGAAGTTCCTAAAGAGGAGCAGATTAGTTTGATCAATAAGGCAGTAATGCTGTTGGAACCAGGAAATATGGAACAATTCAAAAAAAGTGAAAATATCCCCCATGCATCTCCTGTTGAGAAAGAGGAAAGCGTTGAGCCGAAGAAGATAGACAGAAAGGTAACTGGATTGTTTGCAGATATTTCTATTATTTAATCAAATCCTCTCACTTCCCATTTTCATGTGTATGTTAGTGTATTTATACTTATAATCCTCTACTATTCATTTTGATATCTTGTTTTAAATCTTGACTGGGATAAAATTATAATCCATTATTTACTCTTTACATGGTGCGACTGACTGCTGCATATTCACAGCGTAGTGCGTGTGTGATAATATGTTTGTACGTATGTAAGGTTACGATTGGATGCAAGAATGAACCTAGTGAATATGTGTGTTTAAGATTTCAGTTTACACAGTGCGACTGACTGTTGACACATATGAGGTTACAAATAGGTGCAAAATTTCAGTCTGTTTACAGTGGACCTAGTGGATCATTGCATTTTGTTAATACAGATAGGAACATGATGAAAGAATTGGTTGGTGTGGTCCTATAGAAAGGCTCTTGTCAAATACTACTTCTATAAAGTTTCCAGAAATACTTTCGATAGGTCACCTTGATGTTATGTATGTAGGAGATCCCTGTCCTGCTACACTTCTAGAATGTTACTAAAAGAGTGAAAGATGCTTTTTGTCCATGGTTGGTGTAAATTGGACTTTATAGAGTAGTTGACAACATTGCTTTCTTTTTGATCATTTCATTCTTGCAAACTTGCTTGCCATTTTACTCCATTCTCCTTTTTATCTTGTTGAGTGTTCAAATTCAGTGATTTTGAACAATTTTATCATGATATTAGATGTTCACCCGTCTCTCATTCTTCTTAATACATTCAATTTTTTCTTGTACATTTTATTAGGTCTTGTAGTATATATCTCTAACTCAACATGGATTTTGTTATTGTAGATCCGGGTCTTTTTCTCTGTTCCCGAGAGTGTAGCTGCTAAAATTGAGCTACCGGATTCTTTCTATAACCTATCAATTGAAGAGGTGAAGAGAGAAGCAGAGATGAGAAAGAAAAAGATTGCTGAATCCCAGCTATTAATCCCTAAATCTTACAAGGAAAAGCAGGCGAAAGCAACTAGGAGAAGGTATAGAAGAACAATCATTCGCATCCAGTTTCCTGATGGAGTGGTGCTTCAAGGAGAATTTGCTCCTTGGGAGCCAACTAGTGCCCTGTACGAGGTTAGTCCTCTTTGTCTAGTCATTCATATTACTCCCTATCAGTTTCTTTAATATAGTTCAAAATGACTTGTTATATTTAAACAAATTTCAGGACCTTATTTCATATTAGGTGTGTGTCAATTCTGCTATGATCTTGTTCATAGTCTTAATTTCCCACTGACAATCTTTCAAGCAGGATACACATGTTAGACTATAACAGAGAACATTGGACTAGTTAGTTGTTGCAGCATATACAAACATTTTGCCTTTTCACATTATCCATACGAAGTCATATTTGGTCGTATTCCACGAAACTGTTTTAAGTTTTATCATGTTTTTGGGATCCTAGAATGATGACTAATTTACTAGTCAAGTCTGTTATTGTTGAATGTTATTTTGCACCAATGCCTTGATGTCCTCCTGCAGAATTAACATGTTTACCATTTTCTTTCAAAATCTTGGTGTTTGGTCTCATCCCCACCCATTTTGAGAGTGGTGGTATTCCTCGGTCTCTTTTATGGCTTTCATTATGGATAACATCACCTGCTCCAAATGTAGAGTTATTCTTTTGTTTTGAAAAGCGGGAGTAGGGAGGAGCAAGCTTCATCCCGTTACCATCGTAGTTAGAATGTGAAATGATTTCTGCTCTTTCTGGTCTTTAGTTCGTGAGCTCAGCACTGAAGGAACCCTGCCTGGAGTTCGAGCTGTTTGATCCTGTGGTGGTTAGAAGGCGGGTAATCCCTTCGTTTCCAGCAGCAGGGGAGAAAGCCAGGACGCTAGAGGAAGAAGATTTGGTTCCCTCAGCACTAGTGAAGTTCAAGCCTGTTGAAACAGATTCCATCGTTTTCACAGGGCTTTGTAATGAGCTCCTAGAGATCAGTGAACCCCTTGAGTCATCTGCTCCGGCGTAAGCTTTGATCAAAATTTCCGTATTTCTTGGGAAAATAGAGTATTACTGAAATTTTATAAGTTGCTCTTAAAGCTGTTAAATTGAATTTTGCCCACTTTGTACGGTTATTGGCGTTTTTTTCAAAGAACTGTAGATTTCACTTGTCTTGTAATAATGAATTCAATTCTCAACATTGTCGTAAACTTTGAAAAGATATGATTTTGGTGTACACAACGAATTCTATTTTATTGTGTTTGACAATTGGTGTATTTTGTCATAAACGTTGCGTGTAATATAATGTTATGCTAGTATTTAAAATATGATATTTTGTTTTAGCATAATATCAAATTTAATTTATAATGTTTTCGTGAGTTATTGGCGTTTTTAGTACATTTATCGTCCAAAGTTTTAATTTTTTTTTTCTGGTAAAAATGACCTCTACCGATGGAAATCTCTAATGATAAGCACATATTGGTAATGTGATATTATGTGTTAAATTGTTGTTATGTCACTCAAAGTGATTGTCATGCCATTTAAAAATATGATATGATATGTATTATGTCACTTAAGATAATACTACAATATATTAATATGTATCATATAGTTTAAGTGATGATATAATATATGTCACGTCAATTACTAAATATATGTAAAGATATCACGTGTTCTAATAAAAAAATTAAAACTTTGAGAGTTGAATACTAAAAAAAAAGAGAACTAGAGTGACTGTTTGAATAAACATTAAAATTAATTTTAACATTATGCATTTATTTTATACATCAACAACTTATTTTGCGCAACCTATTACATATTTATCTATCAATATTACACCGACTTTATAAGATCATAGAAATCATAATTTCCATTTTATCATGAGAATGGAGGAGCTGACAATTAATGTCGTCCATTGGTGCCGGTCATGGTTCGTGTTGATTTCCTGGAAGGTATGCACCCATGCTTCTAAATGTTACTGATTTTCTTCAAGCTAGATTATGATGGCAGTAAATAATCTGATTATGGTTTTAATTTTCTCTGTAGTTTTAACATATTTGTTGGACCAGCCAAAGGCTTTTAATTTTATACATTCAACTTCATATTCAACACGTACCTACATCATATTCATAACTGAAGGCAATCTTAAACCTGAAGATACTAAACAAAGATGACATTTTAACCACTCTTGTTCATCGGCTCATCCCTCCTTCCACCGCCGGCGGGATCGAAGTCATCGGCACTTCACCACGACTCTGCTTTTCTATATTGCCTTGCCACCCTATGGACAAATCGTAGCCACGGGTTTTCAGCTCACGGTACTCTTGGCACAAGGCGCAGTACTCGCAGAAGCAATGGACGAGGCAATCCCCGCAAGGGTGTTTCTTCAACAAATATTGCTGCCTCATTTTGGATCGGTAAAAGCACGAATAGCAACAAGCGCACCCCGTCACGCATGCTATCAGTGTGTAAAGTGCTCCATTCACACCACATGCTGCCACCACACGAAATCTCTTCAATCAGTATAAATCTATCATGTTTAATAATCAAAATCTGGGTTTTAACTTACATGATGATCCTTTATCTACAATCTCAGCAATTTGGCCAAAAGTGACGCAGGGGCACCAACATGTTATGCAGCCTGTAAGGATAATTAATTAGAAACCATTTTTTGTAAGGAGAAATGGGGTTTGAGTTGAGTTATAGCTTACAGTTTCTCCAGTCAGAGAAGCAGTCACAGAGGCCTGATGACCAAGGGACTCTAGTTTTAGTCTTAACAGTTTTGGTCGTTTGAGAACTGTCGGTGTAGTACGTGTTCGAGGAGCTGAGTGGAATCCCAGTTGTGGCGGCGGCTTCTTGGCCGAACTGTGGTGGTTGTTGTGGTGGTGAAGCTGAGAACTTTTCATAGCCACTTGGGTTGAAGGAAGCCATGGATGTATACGTGCTGCGAAAACTGTATACTATAGAATGCAAAAGTAAAGTTATTGTGGAAAATCAAAGAAAAGATAGGCAATTTGTTTGGAATTTGGATGAGGTTATATTAAGGAGAAAATGATGGGATGTTCGGTAAGTCAAGTCAACCGGGGCGTCGAACCAGAAAAGTCTTGGCGTGTGTTTTGCACTTGCAGTTGCTACGAAACTACAGATACCGTGTGGATAGACCACACTACAGGTTTGATTTGTTTAATATTCGTGAACAAATTCATTTATATGATATTAATATATTCATTTAACGTTCATTAACATATTATCCTAGTCGCTCTCTCCTCCCTCTTTTTTTTTTCTTTGAAATGGTGTCGTTTTTATAGATCAAATCATTTTTTTTATTTTGTTTAGCGGATGACATCGGCTTTGATGTTGCTTGTTGATTATCGATTTTCTTTTTTCTCTTTTTTTTTTAATTTTGCAATGAGAATAATTTTACCTTTGTGACATATTTTTTCGTTGTTTTTCTTGGTTGTTTGGTTGTTCTTTTATTTATGTTTTTCAGGGATAGAATTGACGATCACATGACTGATCAAGATGACGCTTATTTGAAATCTTGTTGATCTTCCCTACTATGGACATTCGGATTGAATTTGGATGCGTGATTATGCGTTCGTTGATAGTTTCTCATGACATTATGCTCTGATTTGTTGTTCTCTGTGATCTTTCAATAGCTTAATTCTATTTTGTGGTTTGTTTGTCGATGCAATAAGATTTGTTTGTATTTATTTTTGTTCGAATATTTTTGTTGGATTTTTTCCCTTTTGATTCTTATATGATCTAAAGTGGTTAGTTTCAATATTATAAGAAAATATGCAAATTATGTATTTAGTTTACAATTATAGTTGTAAACTCTTATTGTAATTTTGAATATTTTCACTTTTTAATAATACTAGAGACTTCTATTAAAAAAATATTCATTATTCATTTTGTGTTTGCGAGTATGTTCATTTATATGATTTAAGTACCTTCTATAATTAACACTCTCCTTTTATTCTTTTATCTACATGCTAAATGTTTCAAATGTAAAAAAAAAAAAAGAAAAGAAAAAATTGAAAAAACTTATAAATGAGTCAAACAAATTTGTTCGTAAAAATAAATGAATCAATACATTTATGTTCATGTTAATTAGTTAATTAAATAAACACAAAAATTGTATCCATACACATGTATTTAGTTTAATAAATATACATAAAAATCGTTATACGAACAATTCATTTAATATTGTTCATTTACACTCCTATTTATTAGTTAATTTATTCTTTCTTTAATTAAATTTAGTGATAATAAGATTATGGGAGACAAAATAAGAAAATTCATGTAAAATTGTTTGTTGGTGATAATTTTAATTAAATTTTAGGGTAAAATACGTAAATGGTCGTTAATGTTTAAGTAAGTGTTCGTTTTCACCACTGATGTTTGAAAAGTCACAAATCGGTCAATAACGTTATCGTTTGTTACAAAATGGTCACTCAACGTTAACAACCGTTACTATGTGTGACGAAAAGCTGATGTGGCATGTTAACCGCCTATAACAATTGTGACTGAATACATAGTTGGACCGTTTAAAGCTTACTTGATTATATCTTTCCTCAAAATTTGTTTTTTCCCATGTTGTTTGTCTTGTCTTCTACCTTTATTATATATAAACACTCACTTTTCTTCTCTTATTCTCTGCACAATGGATGCTTTAAAGTTTTCTTCTTTCACTATCTCATTGTGGGTTCCCTTTTGTTTTAGTAATTTATTATTTATTCATTACTTGATTCTTAAGATCTGAGTAAAACCCACTAAAAATAGCTCTTACGTAGTGGCCGAAGGAAGAGAAGAAAGGGACATCGGTGGTGGTGAAATAGAGAACTCGAACTACTTTGTGGTGGAAGTAGACGGTCTAGATGTTGCATTTCGGCCGGAAGAGAAAAGCATAGACAAAAACGCGAAGCAAGTGACTTGGGTTTTGCTCCTCAAGGCTCACTGTGTCGTTAGTTGTGTCACTTGGATCTCTTCGTTCTTCTGGGCATTACTCGGAGCCATCAAAAAATTGCTAATTATTAGGCAAGATTTCGCAATGGAAAGTGAAAAAATGGGGAAAGGTGTAACAGCCTCAATACTGGGTTAGTGACTAAATTATAAAACTTCAGAATTTGGTGACTAAAGCATAATAATTGAATAGTATTGTAATTGGTATAGGGTTAAATTGCAAGGAAGAAGGAATAGAAAGGGTAAAATGGTCATTTGCATGGGAAATAATTAAATAATAGATATATTTATTTTAGCTACACGTGGAAAAAGGAAGAAAAACATAAGCTTCTAGAATTCTCTTCTTCTCTTATTTCCTCCCAACGTGAAAACTCATAGCAAAGGTAAGATTTCTTATAAGTTGTTTGTTAGTTGAAATTTAAGTTTGGTTTTGCTCCTTAGATGCTAATTAAGCTTAAGGAAAGCTTAGGTTGTTGTAAAACAACAAGATGAAGGGTGTAGGAAGAATTAAATATTATGAGTTCTTAAAGGGAATTTTGAAATAGAGTTCATACTTGAAATTGGAGGTTGAATTTGACTTTTCATCGACTTAATCAAGGAATATGAAGTGTTAGAAGTGTATTTAGAACATATTGAAATTTGGGTATGATTCTTGAATTATATATGAAGGATATGATTTTGAGGTTAAAAATAATTTTCATGGATATAAGTTGGTTTAAGTAATGATGGTTGGGTTTAATGACATGATAGGGGTTTAAAATAGAGGAATTGAGTGAAGAATTGATGATTTTCGGGGTTAAAATGCAATTTCTGGGTTGTGTGCATCGATGCACATTCAATGTGTACCGATGCACTTTTAAATAAAGAACATCGAATGCCATTAATGCATCGATGCATAAGGAGTGCATCGATGCACCTATTTAAAATATAAACATTGAATGGGATTTATGCACCGATGCATAGGTAGTGCACCGATGCATAGGTAGTGCATCGATGCACTTGTCAAGGGATGCATCGATACATGGTGTAGTGCATCGATGCATATCATCATTAAAAGTTGGAAATAGCTTTCTTTTTAGCCCAAGGAGTGATAGTTTAGAATATATTAATTAATATATTGATTAGTATCAATGTATTGCTATGTAGATATAAAACATAATTTTGTTCCGGAACAAACAAAGGATTAGGATCAAGTTGAAACAAGCAAGGCCAATGTGAGTGCATTTTATAGTTAAAGTGTATAGAGATAAGACTTGTGATAAGTCTATCTCTGATAGTTGAATTCATGATTTCATATTCATGTGCATGCATACATGTATTATTTTTATAGTGATTTCATGCAAAATTCATTATGCTTCAATATTATATTATGTGAACAAATGCCCTTACAAGAGAAACAATCCAGGTATGTGGATTAATGGAAATGATTATATGTGTTTATATGAAAAGTGATGAAAGAAATATGAAATGAAAAATGTATTCATATTTAAGCCATATTATATGATACGAGAGCTATAGGTATAATTGGCATGCCAAGAGTCGAGGGATAATCAGTGGTCCTTCGGGGTATAGTGGTTCTTCGGAACAATCAGTGGTTCTTTGGGATAAATATTCAGTGCCCCTTGAGGGAATTATACGAGCTGTGGTGACAGCATAGTGCACAACCTCTATGTACTCACATACCTTTGTTCTCAATAATGTACATGGGCAATTCAAAAATAAATTAAAGTGGAATTGGCATGAGAATGTATGTGTTATATGTACATGTTATCAACATATATGTTATAGTGTAATAGATACATTAACATTGAAATGTCCTGATTCATGGTAAGAATGTATGTTCATAAATTCATGGTTAACTTGTGAATACATACATTTATGTTATGCCTCACTAAGTCTGTGACTTAGCGTGTAAGTAATTTACACGTAGGTACCAAGAATCAGGAAGAGCGGAAATAGGGTGGCAAGAACAACAGTACTTCTAGCGGATCAGATCAGAAGTAACTGATAAAGTATGTATTTTGTCATGTATAGTATGTTGGCATGTAAGTAAAGTGTCAGTTATGAATGCTCTGATCGATTTTGGTTGTTTTGGTCAATCCATGTAAATAAACCGCTTTTATTTTAATGAAGGTTTTAAATTTCCCTTGAATTTTGTCAAGAGTCAAAGTTTGAAAAGTCAATGTGACACCTCATACTCGTATTCGGGTCGGATATGGGTTGGGGGTATTACAAAAGGTGTAACACCCAAATCCAAGTAAACGAAAACCTAAAGGGTTTGAGCATTACATGGGACCACCGGAGTTGCTAACCCATTTCTTTTTTTTTTCAAATAGAACATTTCTTTTTACAACATAAAGTTCACCACATTCAAGTTAAAACAAAATATTAGTAGTTAGGTTTACAAATAGAGAAGCTCTCAAAATAATTTATCAAATACAATAATCCAATAGTTATGACTCGAAATACAAAAGGGTCTATGATAATACATGCCCACTAAAATAATCAAGACATACTCTGCTACTACTGATATTTGAAACTTGAAGTCTGGTGATACGCTCCCGAGTCCGACACCTACTAACCTGTGAACGGAAACTATTTTGAACGCTGAGCTACTCCATTATACTGTATGCATCCATTAACTATGAATACTTATCAAGTTAAGTCATGATGCAACATAATAAAATAAGCATATATCATAACATAAGGATATGATTTATAGTATCATGAGAATCATAATATAATTACCCTTATATAACGAAAGTTACTTAACACTAATACTAAAATGTCGCAGCATTGATACAAAAGTACATTCACACTGAATCTAAAGTGTCATCGCACTGGGGAAGAGAATTTGGATATCTCTTCTCACATATTCGAATGATATATATATACGCTCGAGTAACCCGGGTACCTAGTTGTTTCATGAGCGTCAAACAAAGGCTAGATTTATGCCATACAATTTAGTGCTATTATTTATAAGGGTTTCAAAAGTTATTACCACTTGTGGTCTTATTTAAGAACCCTCGATATGTAACATCCTCAATACCGGGTTAGTGATCAAATTGTAAAGTTTCAGAATTTGATGACTAAAGTAGAAGAATGAAATAATTCAATGATTATTTGAATATATATTGAAGGTTATTTAGTAATTATTAAAGGAAATTAAGGGTTAAATGGTCATTTGATCATTCAAGGAATGATATACACGTGAAAAGGGGAGAGAACTCTCCAGAGTGCTCTTCTCCTTTCTTCTTCTTCATACGTGGGGGAGCAAGCCAGAGGTAAGTTTCTTTGTTTGTAAATGAATTGTTGATTTTAAGGTTGGGTTTTGATTATTAGATGATAACTAAGCTTAAGGAAAGCTTAAATCATCTTAAAAACAAATGATGGAGGGGTTAAGAGAGATTAAAGATTTGGAGTTTTTATATGAAACTTTGGAAAAGAATTGATAAGTAGAATTTGAAGTTAAATTTGACTTGTCAATGGTTAAATTAAGAGATTTGGAGTGATATAATTGGATTTAGAACATATTGAAAAATTGGTATGATTTTTGAATCTCATATGGAAGATAGGATTTTGAGGTTTAAGATGAAATAAATGAATATAGATTGGTTTAAGTATGTATACTAGAGTTAAGAATGAAAAGGGGATGATATATGAAGGGTTTGAGTGGAAATGAAGTAATTTTCGGGTTGAAAATATGATTTCTGGGCAAGGGGAATCGGTACCCATTCAAGGGGAACCGATACCCCTTCAAACGACAGAATTCCAGAATGTCTGGAGGGAATCGATACCCCCATAGGGGGGAACCGATTCCCCCTAAAGGAAAATTGGGAATATGGGTTTAATAAGTTAGTTTAAGTTGCTAGTATCCAATTACAAGGTGTAGGTACCTAATGATTGTCTCGAAATGTACATTTATGTAGATTCTACGCATAAAGAATTCCGGAACGTTTGGCAAGTAAGATTGATCAAGGGGAAAGATAAGAGATTTGAATTGACTAGTGAGGCCAGGTGAGTGCATATTAATTAGTTTATGGTGCTAAATGGAAACAAGACTTGCAACAAGTCTATTTCCTCTGTTAGAATGCATGAATATATGATTATACGTATATGAATGACATGAATTGTATGTATGCATGATTATATGTGTTAACATGCTTTTGAATGTAATGTTATGAGAAGTATGTGCTATGTAATGTATATATATGAACATATGTGAAACTGAACTATGTGACTGCATGAGAAAGATATGAGCCATATGACATGATATATGTGAACATGAGAAAACAAAGTATAAGATATGAACTATGTGATTACATGCAACATATGATATTAGATATATGTTTACACATACATGTAGTATGTGACAGAAAAGAAGGAACATGTGGTTATGAGATCAATGATTACACGTACATGTGATACGTGACTGAAAAGAAAAGATATGTGGTTATAAGAGAAAGAATATGAATAAGTAATGTGAACTGTTATAAATGATAATGCCCATGTTATGTGATATGAGAGCTAGGGGTATAGTTGGCATGCCAAGGGTCGAGGGTTTACCTATGTTCTTCGGGACATATGGACTGTTTACCTATGTTCTTCGGGACATATGGACTGTTTACCTATGTTCTTCGGAACATATGGACTGTTTACCTATGTCCTTCGGGACATATGGACTGATTACCTAGGTTCTTCGGAATCTATGGACTGGTCCTTCGGGACATTGATCGAGCTGTGGTGACAGCATATGTGTGCACAACCTCAATGTACTCACATACCTTAAGTTCTCACTAGTGTACATGGGCTAATAAAGTGATTAACCAAGCATACTGAATGTGATATGTATACGATGGGTTTATAAGTGGTTTGAAAATGTATGTGATTATATGATAAACTGTTAATGATGAATTATGTGTATGTATGTATTTACTGAAATTAATATGATATGATTTTATATGATACGAAGAATGCATGGAATTGGTATAACATGATAGAACAGAACATGCATGTATTGATATATGTTATGAAGTGCATTGTAAGTCGTTATGCCTCACTAAGTCTTCGACTTAGCGTGTGATTGTTTCACACATAGGTTTCGAGAAGAGGAAAGGGTAATGCGGAGCAAGACAGGTCAGTTTTCCTTACCAAATGTCAGATCAGAAAATGTATGTACTGTTTACAGAGTGTAGTTGGCATGTAGTCTAAAGATATAAATGGTATGAACTCTGATATCTGTTGTAAACGTTTTGAAATAATTTAAATGTTATCAAAGTTTTTAAATTACCCACTATTTTATACGAATGAATGTTTAAAAAGTCAATGTGACACTTCGGACTCGTATCCGGGTCGGATACGGGTTGGGGGTGTTACACGATACCCTCATAATCCCATCAACAACTTAAAAATTTGCTAAGTTCTCTGCCATATACAGGACGTCAGTATCGATATTTAGCATGTCAGTATTGATACTAGCCTTAGGGTATTGATATTGACTTTAGTATCGATACCAATTTAAGCTTTAATGTTTCAATATTAACCTCAGTATCGATACCCTGATGTAGAGTATCGATACTCTCCCAATGGTATCGATACTCCTATGAGTATCAGTATAAATTTGGCCTTCTGGAATCCCAGTATAGTGACCGCACTTTTGGGTATCGAGACCAGACCTCGAGTATCGATACTCCTTGAAAGGGTATCGATACTCACCCTAAAAAATTTCCTTATTTTGCCTTATACGAAGAACAATATCAGTATTGTTCTTACAGTAACGATATTGATGACCTAGAGTGTCATGTTTTAGCACGAAAATGGCTCATTAAGGCCTCTCATAATCCCCTTAATGATACCAAAGGTTTGTTAAGTTTTACGGGGTTATTTAACATCAAAATGAGTCATTTTAATTTAACAAAAACATCAATTAAGCATGCTACCATTAACACCCATTTTGCACCCAAATAACACAAAATAAGCTAGCAAACATAAACTCATGGCTTACATATGGAAAAATGGGAGTTACATATGATACGAGATATGAAATGAAAAATGTATTCATATTTAAGCCCATGTTATATGATACGAGAGCTATAGGTGTAATTGGCATGCCAAGATTCGAGGGATAATTAGTGGTCCTTCGGGACATAGTGGTTCTTCAGAACAATTAGTGGTCCTTCGGGACAAATATTCAGTGCCCCTTGAGGGAATTATACGAGCTGTGGTGACAGCATAGTGCACAACCTCTACGTACTCACATACCTTTGTTCTCAATAATGTACATGAGCAATCCAAAGATAAATTAAAGTGGAATTGGCATGAGAATGTATGTGTTATATGTACATGTTATCATCATATATGTTATAGTGTAATATATACATGAACATTGAAATGTCCTGATTCATGGTAAGAATGCATGTTCATAAATTCATGGTTATACTTGTGAATAAATACATTTATGTTATGTCTCACTAAGTCTGTGACTTAGCGTGTAAGTGATTTACACATAGGTACCAAGAATCAGGAAGAGCGGAAATAGGGTGGCAAGAACAATAGTACTGCTAGCGGATCAGATCAGAAGTAACTGATAAAGTATGTATTTTGTCGTGTATAGTATGTTGGTATATAAGTAAAGTGTCAGTTATGAATGCTCTGATCGATTTTGGTTGTTTTGGTCAATCCATGTAAATAAACCACTTTTATTTTAATGAAGGTTTTAAATTTCCCTTGAATTTTGTCAAGAGTCAAAGTTTGAAAAGTCAATGTGACACATCAAACTCGTATTCGGGTCGGATATGGGTTGGAGGTGTTACGTTTAATGGTATCAGAGCTACGGTTTAGTCTATTCTCGGCATAAACCGAAGTCTAGAGTGTCGTATAAAGTATACATGCCAACAAAATATTGAAAACTTCTGATATGATATAGTAGTAAGTTTGTTGTTTTGCTGATAGAATGATATGGGTATATTTTTATATATGTCCGGACATGGTAGCTCTAAAAGTGAAGCGGGAGATGATATGTAACACCCTCAACTCGTACCCGACCTGGATACGAGTCCAGAATGTCACATTGACTAAACAAAACAATACTATAAAAAAACCGATAAAACATTTAAACTTATATTATTAAAATACAATAATATACATATGTTAATACAAGTTTATCAAAATACTCAGAGCATATACAACTTAACATTCTATTACATGCCAACACTGATTTACATAACAAAATGACATACTATTAAGTTGCTTCTGATCTGATAGTTACAGGAGCAATGTTGTCCAGCTGCTTAACCTCGATCGTCTACTTTTTCGGATCTTACGTGTGAAACACTCACATGATAAGTCATCGACTTAGTGAGGCAATATAATAATAATAATAATAATAAGGAAATATCATGAGAATGCCAAAAATGAAATGAAATGCAACAACATATGCATATTATCTGTATAATGTCCATAACCATGTTTCCTACATATAGACTTATCACATTAACACTAATAAGTTCGTATTAATCAGTTCACTAGCCCATGATACCATACTGAGAACCTAAGGTATGTGAGTACTATGAGGTTGTGCACTATGCTGTCACCACAGCTCATATAAATGCACCAAAGTGCCACGTAGAATTGCACCGAAGTGCCGCGTAGAATTGCACCGAAGTGCCGCGTAGAATTGCACCATAGTGCCATATAAGATTGTCCCTAAGGACCACGTAGATAATTCCTTAAGAATCATATACATATGCCAAGGATCAAGTATGTGTCTTAAAGACCTC